>NW_022111357.1:42700454-42705795 GCF_000313985.2 Echinops telfairi
GCTCTGAATGAGCTAAAAACAACTGCTTTGGGGGAGTAGGAATCGGAGCTCCATGAGCAAAGATGCACATCAGGCTGTCCAATTACTCCGTGCACACAGAAAGAACTCTGGCCAAACTGTCTGCACACAGAATTATGATTAAAAATAACAATAACAAACTTGGATGGAAAAGTCACAACGAGCATTTGTCCCGCGGCTCTCTGGGGGTGTCCCCTCTGGTTCAAGTCCTTCTCAGTAATGACCCCTCGTGCCCTACATAGCCCCCAAGGCTAACACCTTGCTGGTCAGGACCCAAGGCTGTGTCGTCAGAGGCCCCTTGTCCCACGGTCCAGCGTGGCTTGACTGGAGAGGCTGGGTGTTTGCTGACCTGATTGTTGTTGGTGGTGTTGGTGTCAAGTGCCGTTGAGTCGGCTCTGACCCACAGCGGCCCTCTGCCGGACAGAACCGAACCGTGCCCGGTGCAGCACCAGCCTCACCATGCTTCCCGCGCCCGCACCCCAGACGCAGCCACTGTGTCGATCCATTTTGTAGAAGTCTCCTTTTGTGTTGGCCCTCCACTTTACCAAGCACAACGTCCTCCTCCAGGGACTGGTCTCTCAGGACAACATGGCCCAAGTGCGTGAGACGAAGTTTCTCGAAAGAGCATTCTGGCTGTACTTCCTCCAAGACAGGTGTGTTTGTCCCTGCGGCAGTCCGTGGTACTTGTAACACGGTGCATCAGCACCACGATTCAAATGCACCCAGTCTTCTTCCATCTTCCCTGTCCATGTCCGACTCTCACATGCATCTGAGGGGACTGAAAATAGCACGGCTTGGATCGGTGCACCTGAGTCCTCCGAGTAACGCCCTTGCTCTTCAGCGCTTTGAAAAGGTCTTGTGCAGCAGGTTGACTGCCGTGAGCGGCTCTCCTGCTGGCTCCGACCCAAGGTGACCCCGTGGTCAACTACAACGCTGTGAATGATCCAGTGTGGCCCTTCTAGGCACCCTGGGACTCGGCAGGTGTGAGCGCTTGTGGCCCACAGGGGGTCTGGCTTGCTTGCTAGTAATGGAAACCGGGTGCACCCTTGGGTGGGACCACAGAAATAAGGCACAGGGCTCCCAAACACAGGGATGGGTCCGTTCAGCCATCCTGCTAGGCTGAAACTGCGCCATGCCAGAGACAGAAGGACGAGCTCACTTCCATCAAGAAAGAAGAGTCGAGATTGGACCCGGGATACCTCCACTGACCCTCCTCAATCCAGGAGATTTAGAGCTGTGACTCTGGAGACAGCGAGAAGCGAGAATCGGCAGGAAGCCGTGGCAGAGAAATGGGGGCAGTAGAAGCAACAGAACCAGGAGCAGGAGATAGAGCAAGGGACAAGGGGTAGGGTGTCCCAGCCATAGCAAGAGAAATTGCTGTGGGCGAGCAGGCTTACTAGCAGGGGGGTGGCTTCCGGCATCTGTTGAGGAGCTAGGGTGGCCGACCTCTGGAGCTAGAGCTGAGTGCCTCATGCCGGGCTGACTGGTGCAGTGGGGTGTCTCTGAGCGTTGGCCAAAGACCTAGAAGAGCTTTGTAACGCTCGCCCAAGCAGGACCAAGGCCAAGGGCCAAGAGCCTGAGCGCTGGGGAGGGACGTGCCAGCAGGCACAACCCAGAGGAAGAACTGCATCCTGAGTCTTCTTGAGCCTGAAATTGTAACCTGTTACTTCCCTGCCACGCCCCCCCCCCCCAATTCCATAATCTGGAGTCCAGTACATGAGTTCTGTGTCTCTACTGTAGCAAATTCTGGAGCCCAGTGAAGAAGCAGAGGGGCAGGTGGTGTCAGAACTGGTTAACCCTTTGGAGGGTGGAGGCGTGTCTGACCTCCACCTCCGCAGAACCAGCTCTGCGCTGAGGCTGCCGGGGACCCTCTCTCCGAGCGTCAAGAGGAGGTCAGACAGCAATGGCCCCATGCCACCGCGACAATGACAGGGTGTGATGCTGCCGAGACCCGCGCCATCTTCACAATCGCCGGTGTGCTTGAGTCCGCTGTTGTAACTATGGTCTCAAGTGGCAACACTGACACCCTCGCCCTTCTACTGGCCCACACATGGTGTCCTTTTCTCGAGACTGGTCTTTCCTGGGGACAGGTCAGAGGCTGTGGGCAGAGCCTCTCCAGCCTCCCTTCTCAGGGGCATCCTGGCTGTACTCCAGTCTCCTCTCAAACGGATGTGTGGGTTCTTCTGGACAGCCGAGGTGGGCTCCCTGCAGGCAGCCCCTGGATTGTGAAAGAGTCCCATCCTTGTGTCTGTCTTGCAGTAGAATTGGTAGGTAAGTCGGTCCATAAGGTAAGGTGTGTAACTAATGTCTGCGAGTAAAATTTTTTTGTCATAGTATAGAGTACGGAAGACATACTATATAGCAGCGGTTCTCAACCTATGAGTCGCAACCCCTTTGGGGATCAAAGGACTCTTGCACAGGGGTCACCTGATTCACAACAGTAGCAAAATGACAGTGATGAAGTAGCAACGAAAATCATTTTATGGTTGGGGGCCACCACAACATGAGGAACTGTATGAAAGAGTTACAGCATTAGGAAGGTTGAGGACCACTGGTTTGGAGTATATAAATATAGTTTTTAAAAACTCAGGTTCGCTGTCATTAGGTCCATGCTGATTCATAACAAACCCCCAGTGCATTTCTGAGACTGTAACTGTTTACAGGAGTAGAAAGCCCAGTCTCTATCCCAAGGAGCTGCTGGTGGCTTCAAACCACTAACCACGAGGCTCGTAGCTCAATGCGTAGTTACTACACCACCATGGCTTCTTCTATATCATGGGTAGTACATCGGATGTAGTAGGTAGCATGTAGCACATAGCATAGAACATAGTCTATAGTGCACCTTTCTCTGCACGCAAACATTCAAGTAACAGTTCCAAATGCACTAAGACACCTTTGCCACGTTAATACCATAACAATAACACACGTTAATACTGTAACAATAATAGTAATGTTTTGATGGGTGTTGCTAAAGGGCTTTACCGTGGTTGGTTGGTAACTATGGGCAGTATTTAAACCAGACGTTTGCGCTGGGGGCAGCTGTATTCTTTGCCAGCACCGTCATTCAATGGCAATTACTTGGCAATTCTCCGCTTCTTCTTTTCAGCATCCAGCTTTGATGGGCCGATGAGATGATGGGAAGTCCCAGGCTTGGACCAGTGCACCTCGGTCCTTAAAGTGACATCATTGCTGCCGACAACTTTCAAGTAGATTGTAGAAGTAGTCCAGTGACTTCCCGACCACTGTTCCCCTGCCTGGTTTTGTAGAGGAGGTCACCTGCCTTGGGCTCTGGGAACTGTGTTTCCTGCCCAGCCCTGGGCAGATGCCCTTTTCATTGAAAGACAGACAGGGTGGTAAACTAAATAACAGGGGAGTGGCTAGTGGCCCGATTGACACTTCTCTGGGAGATCTCCAGCTGGGTCGGGTTCACTTGACTGGGGGCGGTGAGGGGGGCTGCCACTGTGAAATTAGGAGGGAGCTGGGCCGGCAGCAGGCTCTCTGCTGGTCTCACGTGGACTTGCCTTGGCCCTGTTGCTGTGTCTGCTCCCCCTTCTTCATCTGACCTGGAGAGTGCACGGTGACCCTACAAAACCCTGCCTCTCCTCCAGCCTCCCACCCACTCCCCGCAGCCGAGGAGTGCAGAGAAAGGGTAATTGTAAAAACGTGGGTCCGTGTGGTCTCTCCTTCGTGATCCATGACCACAAGGGGTGCCGGGCAGGAGGGAGGGGGCTGGCCTCCCCTCCAGACACGCTCCTCACCACTTAATCTTGTTCTCCAGAGAGCACACACTTCCTCCTTCTGCTCAGGTGCCCCCTGCCCCCTCCAGAAATGTCGATGGGCCCTCAGGGATGTGAGCCTCGGGCGGGAAGGCATGGAGTGGCTAAAATTCCTGTTTCATCCTGTCGGTTCTAGGAAGATCTTTTTGCGTCCAGTAAAATCCGCAGTCGATTTGGGATTCCCCTCCTCTCTGTCACTCACCCTTGTAGTTAAGTGCTGCCAAAGCCCTTCGTCTCCTAGCCTTCCTCCGGCACAATGGAAGGAAACCCTCACCAGCCTCCCACCTTTCGTTTGGTCCGAGCCCACAGGTGCAGCCACAGCATCAGCCCCTCTCCCTCAGGGGTTTCCTCTTGTTCGCTCTCTAGCTCAGCAAGCACCAGCCCCGGCGGTGTAGTGGATTATGCATTGGTCTACCACAAGGTCGGCAGTTCAAATCCACCAGCACTCCGGTGGAGAACGACGAAGCTTTCTCTTCCCATAGAGCAATGGTTCTCCACCTGTGGGCCGTGACCCCTTTGGGGGTTGAATGACCCTTTCACAAGGGTTTCCGATTCATACCAGTAGCAAAATGACAGTGATGAAGTAGCAACGAAAATAATGTTATGGTTGGGAGGTTATCTCAACATGAGGAACTGTAGTAAAGGGCCACGGCACGAGGAAGGTTGAGAACCACTGCCATAGAGAGTGGCCATCTTGGAAATCCATGGGGGCAGCTCCCCCCTGTCCTACAGGGTCGCTGTGGATGGGAATTGACACTACAACGGTGAGTTATCTTCACAAGCTTGGGGTCCTTGAAAGACTGATCTCTTCTACTGCTCGGAAGTCAAAAGAGCCTGAGATGAAGTCTTGCCATTTTCTGTTCTAAGGAGTATTCCAGCTATATTGATCTGTGTCCCCCCGCCCCCCCACCAAAGCCATATTCAAGTCCCAACCCCCAGAACCTGTGACCCCATCCTTGTTGGGTGTTTCAGCAGCGCTCAGTGAGATGAGCATGCGGCCACCCTGGAGTGGACGGGGTCTTCTGAAAGAGAGACGCAGAGGCACATGGAGAGGGAGGCAGAGAGTACAGTGACGCCGCTACAAGCCAAGGAGTGTTTGGGGCCACCAGAAACTGGACGGGCCCGGCAAGGACGCTCCCCTGAAGCCTGCATCGGGAGCCCACCCTGCCGACACCTTGACTGGGGGCTTCTGGTCTCCAGCTGGTGGAACGAGGAGGCTCCATGGTTTGAAGTCCCCGGCATGCAGCCTGGACACAGCGAGGGACTGGGGCCCTTCCAGCCATCGTTCCTGGGCTGCGTTACATTCTGGCCTCCGTGCCTCCGGCTGTATTCCTATTTTGGATGGAGTTGTTTGCTTTGCTAATAGAGAGGATTAAGGTGGGATTACGTCTCTAAATTAGTAAACTGTGTGAACCAAGTCACACCCTAAAATTTCCCCGGGGGTATGATCTGCTGAAAGGTAAAAGTCGCACCTCAAAGCCATCCCTCTGGGTCCAAGAATCAGCTCAGAAATTCTGCAAGAGACTCCAGGAGAAGGGCCGACTCGA
>NW_022111357.1:42706671-42714216 GCF_000313985.2 Echinops telfairi
TGAGACAGAACAGAGAAGTAGAGCCAAGACGATGGGTCTGTGAGGCAGAGCGGCAGGCTGCTTTCTGGACCACAGAGGCAGAGGCCAAGGGGCCACGTGGCTGAAAGGCTGTGGACCAGAAAGAGATACGGCTGCCGGCTGAAGAGAGGTGCTTCTGTGGACCAATGACCGTATCCTTGCTGCTTCCTGACCCTGACCTGTGATGACCTGCTAACCCCCCTAACAGACCTCCTTGATCGTGAGCACTCTCCCTGAGTGCTGTATGGCCACTGCAGTGAATGATGAACCGGCATGGAAGTCAAGCATCACAGGAGCAGCGGATGGTGCCAGAACACGGTAAGGAAGGAGGGAGGGTGGAGGCATGTCTGACCACTGCCTCCCGGGAGGAGGGAAGCCAGAGGAGGTCTGATATGGCCCTCCCCTCCACACCAATTATGCAGAAGTGCTTTGTGAGGGCCGCCCTGAGAAGCCAGTCCATCCCCTGCCCCCTACAGCCCAGGGTGAGCTCAAGTCCAGGGTGGCCCCCAACCATCTTGTTGAAGTGGTGAGAGCAGAGCCTGGGGCCCGGACAACAGTGCATGCTGAGACAGGTGGCTTTCTGGTGGCCTCAACAGCAGCCCACAAGGGCCTGGGGGTGTCTCCTGCCCATCAGTACCAGGGGACTATGTGCCTGGGTGCTGGTGGCACAGCTTTCTGTCTGCTGGTCCCTGAGGCCAAGCCCTCCTTACAGTTTCTTGGCTCCTGGAGCTTTGAGATAGCCCCGGGCACTTGCAGCCCCTTGCTCCCCTTCAATCGTTCTCCCCAGACCCCTGCGAGGTAGCGCCGGTGACACCAGTGTCCCCGGTCTCCATGGGACATGGATTCTGCTTCTCTCAGTCACTCAGGACAGGCAAAAGCAGGGCTTGCCGCCACATCTTCCTCCCACCCCACACCCTGCCACTCCCGCTCCGTGCACACCTATCACCAACATGCAACTCAGCAGGGACAGCTCTCTGTCTGGGCCCCGTGGTTTTCCAACTCTTCCTGAACACCAGGGCTGAAAGCACGCTGCTCCGTCCCCCAGGACCTCACTGTACTCATGCCCCACGCCCCTCACCCAGCAAAGGAGACCTGGTGCCCTGGAGGGTGGGGAGCGCCCTTCAGTTAATACAACATCGTCCAGATTCTACTGAGGCATCTCTGCGAAGCCCAGGGTGCGAGGCACAGCTGGGAGCAAAGGGAAGAGAAATAATACCTCCTGTGGGGGGCAGGGGTGGCTCAGCGGGAGGATTATTGCCTTCCATGCGGGAAACCCAGGTTCAATTCCTGGGCGGTGCACCTCGTGTGCAGCCACCACCCATTTGCTTACAGGGGCTCCTATGTTGCCATGACATTGAACAGGCTTCAGGAGAGCTTCCGATTGATGGCAGACAGGAAGAAAGGACCGGCAATCTGCTCCCCAAACTCACACAGTGAGACCCTTGGCTCACACGTCTAACCTGCAGCCAACCTCCGGTGCAGCATTGTTCCACTGTGCACAGGGTCCCCAGCAGCTAAGGACAGTGCAGTAACTAACCCTGGTGGGGTTGTAGCTCTGGAGAAAAGGAGCAGGTGGGGTGGTAGGCAGGGCATGGGGCAGGGAGCCCACATAGGGTGGGGGCCAGCTAGATGCTGACCCTCGCTGCTCAGAGTGGGGGGGGGGGTGTACAGGGAGGGCCAGTGTAGCACCCTGGCTCACAACTGTGAAGTCCCTGCTGGGAAAGGCAGGGTGGTTGCTGAACACAGGAAGGAGGGTAGCTTTGGGGGGCCACTGAGGGGGCTATGGCCACTGGCAGGGAGTGCACCCCCCTGCAGGGACCGAATAGGGAAAAGCTAGAATGGATGGCCCCTTTCTACTGCCCCTTCCAAAGCTTTTGCAGGGACCACCCCTCCCCCGGGCCAGGTTCCCAGGCCTCCCCGGCCACCCCCATGGCCCTGGTGGAAGTGGAGCCGGAGAGTGAGCAGGGATGTCCCCACTCAGCTTTCTTCCTTCCCCAAGGCGGGGGCCACAGGAAACTTCCACACGCATTGCTGCCACCTGGATCCCAGCTCAAAGCCCCGCCACGGAGACCCTCACACTGCCCCATAGGGCTTCTCAGGGGATCCTCTTGAGGGTAGCTGATCACCGGGCCTTTCTTCCAAGGTGCCCGGGGATCTGCTTTCTGGGTGGGCTCGAACTGCCAACCTTTCTGTTGGTTGGTGGTTGCTTAACCATGGACACCTCCAGAACCTTCTCAATCTAAAAGATGGGGGTGTTTACTTGCTGACCGTGAGGCTGTCCCAGTTCATGAACCCCCAAAACTCAAACTACATCACCGCCAGGCAAGTCAATGCCGATGCACAGCAACCCCAAAGGGCAGGGTAGGATGGCCCCTGTGGGTTTCCGAGACTGTAACTCTTCATGGGAGTAGAAAGCTTATTATTTGTCTCCTGAGGAGCAGCTCGTGGTTTTGAACTGCTGACCTTGCTGCTAGCAGCCCACCTTTTAATCACTATGGCACCAGGGCTCCTGGGGGCGATCCCTTTGGGCCCAAGGGCTGCACCTGAGATGCATAAAGCTGCAGGCAGGTGTATTGAGCAAAGCAAGTGTCTACTGCTCTAACCTTTCCCTACTCACCCACCCACCGAGTGGGGTCCCAGACTACATGGCCCAAGAGTCTTCAGGGGGAGGCTTAGCAACAGGCTGTTCTGAGGAGTAACCACAGCTGCTAGTCCGGGTGGCTCTGAGCTGGGTTCTGGATTCTGGGTGCTGGGTGCTGAGTGCTGGTGGGGGTGCCTGGGGGACCCCAGAGGAACCAGCCTGGATTTTCACTTCCAAGGAAGGAAGCAGCCCATGGGAGCCACGTAGACAAAGGTCCCCTTCCAGGTCCCCTTCTCCGTGCCCAAGCTGGCATCCTCAGAGCCACTGACCAAGAGCCACTGTGGGTGCGAGGCCCTGCAGGGTTCCCAGCTCCACGGACAGCCAACAGCCCGGTGCACTGCCCTGAGGAGGAGGGGCCCAGATGGCCAGGCGGACCTGGACTTTCAATTATCCCGACAACACCGCAAACACGTCGGCGGCCGGGCGTTGGGTTACAATCACAAAGTCCGACTTCAAGTGCGGCCATAAAACAGAGCCCTGACGCATGTTTCTCGCTCACTTCCCGACATTAGCAGCTCATCTGAGACGGAGGTGGGGGCTCCAGTTTCCCACGAGGAGAAGGGACGCCAGACCGCAGCCCGCCGGCGTGATCCCGTGTAAATGCGGGCGTGCATGCCCGCCCCGGGGCCCAGAGATCACAGGCACACATGTGTCTCCCGGCTGTAATTTCTTTTCATGGCCCGCCGTATTAGGTTAACCCATCCTTTCTACCTGCATGTCTGCAGACATGAAAGATGACAAGCGCGTTCTCCGGCAGTCGCCTCGGCTTAGCCTGACTGCCGAAGGTCAAACTCAGAGCATTGCCTCTGCGTGCACAGGGGTCCCTGAACCTCAGCAGGAGAGGGGGCTGGCCCCCGCCCCCGCTTACATTCTGCTCTGCGGGGTCTGTGTCCCCCCTCACCCAGACGTGTTGATCACCTGGACTTCTGTTGGTCTCAGTAACTCCTTAATCACCCCAAATGGAAGCTCAGTACCCCTTAAGCATTGCCTCCCCACCCGCCTCTCCGCTCCTCCTTGTCTCACGAGGTTTCCCTCAGGTGGGAGCCCAGGAAAACAGCATCAAGAGCACCAGTCTTTGGGATCTGACACATTTCCCCAGCCTCACTGTTCATCCATGCTGTAGCACCAAGTATCAGCATGCCGCTTTTTCATGGCTAAGTAATATTCCACGAGACTCCTCATATCCTAGTGCAGGGCCGAGCAGAGTTTCCTTCTGTTGTCACAAGGTGGCAATGGACCAGAACCAGCTCAATGGCACCTAACAAGAGTCCATGGAGCCCTGGATGCAGGCTGCTAGTCACAAGATCAGCAGTTCGAAACTACCAGCTGCTCTTTGGGAGGAAGATGAGGCTTTCTGCTCCTGTAAAAGGTTAACTCACTGCTAGCAAGTCAATCCTGACTCATAGCAACCCTGTAGGGCAGGGTTGAACTGCCCCTGTGGGTTTCCAAGACTGTAACCCTTGACGGAACTAGAAAGCCTCATCTCTCCCCCGGGGAAAGTCTGGTGGCTTCAAAGCCAATGAGTATCCCACTGTGCCACCAGGATCTCTGGAACCCACAGGAGCAGTTTGACCCTGGCCCTGTCCAGGTCACTAGGAGCCCAGGTGGCTTGGTGGTTATGTGTTAGGCTGAGATCTGCAAGGTCTGCAGTTTGAAACCACCAGCCGCCTTGTGCGTTCAAAATGGGGCTCTCTACTTCTACAAACAATTACAGTCTCAGAAACTTGCCGGGCAGTTCTACCCTGTCCTGTAGGATCGCTCTGAGACATCATCAGCTCGGTGGCAATGAGCTTGGGGTTGTAATAGGGTGGCTCTCAGTTGGAATCAATCCTGAGGCAATGAGTTTGACTTTGGGCGGTAACATTCCACAAGGCCGTCTGGGTCCCACACACAGGGTGGCCACGAGCTGAGACCCACCTGACAGCAGTGACCTTGGATGACCTTTCGGTGGCGTACACTATGCACTCAACTGCTACCAGTGGGAACCCACCCAGCAGCGCTGAGGAAGAAAGACCCGGTGATCTGCTTCCATCAAGATTATTGTTGGAGCCGGTCAAGTCCAATTCGGCTCTGCCCAGGTGAGAGAGCTGAACTTCCCCACAGGTGTGCCAGGCCAGGATCTTTATGGGAGCGGACTCAGCGAGGGGCCTCTTCTCAAGTGGAATCGTTAGGGAGTGAGAACTGCCAGCTTTTTCCGTTAGCAGTTGATTGGGCACTGACCCCTTTGTGTCCCAGGGCTCATTTCCATAAGGGCCACTGCCAGGAAAGCCCTACGGGACAGTTCATTCTCCTCCGTAACTCGTGGCCCTCACAAGCAGGATGAGTTTGCCCTTGGGTGTTGTGTTGTATGTGGCCTCTTCCTCTTTACGTGGAAGTTCTTTCTCCAACTTGATGTTCCTCTCACCCAGCTCCCACAACCACAGCCCATCTGGAGGCTCCCCTGGTGCTCGGATCATTAACGAACAAGAGCCCCGTCGTAAGTGAGGTGGCTCTGAGGATGGGTGGCCGGTGGAGAACGGGCGGGGTGGGGCGCGAGCCTTCATCGAGCACAGGTGTCCTAGGCCCACTGCTGCCTGTTTCTCACCGCCACCTGAGTGCTCCTGGCATGAGGGGAATCTGAGCTCCAGGGGAACGAAGGTCTTGCCACAGGTCTCCAAGCTCAGACAGGGCAGCTAGGTCCCATGCACCCAGAGGTCACAGGGAATGTGGTCAGCTTAGGGACCTGGACAGGGTCTGCCCTCCATGAGCTGGCAGGGCAGAGCCCCAGCAAGGGCACACTGGGGCACACTGCAGGGGAGGGGGTGGCCCTTGCCTGCCCTCCATGTCTGAGCTTCAGTTCTGAGCCTGGGGTCTTGAGGGTGCACAGACGTTGTGGAGACCCTTGGGCTCCTCAAATCCATCAGTGAAACGGTCATCAGACATGGCCTCACCCGAAGAGTCCTGCAGGGCTTCGAAGGAAAGCAGAGGAGCTTTGGGGCCTGCCCTGTACCCGTGGGACATTTGCGGGAACCCTGGGCTCTGCCTCGGGCCCATGTCAGAAGCTGCCTAGGCATGAGCATCTCCTCCAGAATGAGGCTACCCCCAGCCTGGGACCAGCCCCCGGGCCCCATGGCCCCTTGGTCATGGGGATGGAATGGGCACCCAAGTCTCCCCTGGTCTTCAGGATCCATGGGCCTCTGACCTGCTCCACAGAAGGCTCTGCCCTCCCCACCCTCCATTCATGCCAACCCTTCAGAGGACATCACACCACACACGGCCAGCAGGCACTGTGTGACCTGCATATCCCAGTGTCCTAACCATCTTCATGTGAGGCGGCAAGGCTGGCCGTGGCCTGTCATTTGACAAGAGATTGCATGTCCACTTTGGGTCCAGGCCCCTGGTCCCGTGTGTATGAATGCACACAGGTACCCTGTGTTAGTTAGTCTGGGTTGGCTTGATAAATAAATCCCTAGACACTCATGGGTATGAGAAAGAGCTTTATATAAAACAGCAATGATATATTGAGAAAACGTCTCAGCCCAGTCCAGATCAAGTCCATAAGTCCGATATTAGCCCAGATGTCTGCTACTAGTCCATAAATTCCTCTTTAGGCTCGTGCAGCACATGCAATGATGCTGAATGCTGGAAGATCACAGGCCAGTGGGTGGAAGGTCTTGTGGCTCCAGTGGCAGTGGAAGCATCTCCACACTGGTGCAGGTCTCCAGGGTCTCCTCCAGCTCTCTGGGTGTCTCAATAGCAGGAAAAGGAAGGCAGAGAGAGTGGGTCTGGCCTCCAGTGAGCTAATTATCTCTGCTGTGCCTTCAAATGAGGTCATCAAGCTGCTAACTAATTCACACCCCACTCCAACATACACTCACTTATGCACATAGGTTTGCATATACTCACTTGCTCACACTAACACCCTGTTACATACAATCATACCATACACTAACACATAAACACATACTTGCATACACTCGCACATACTTGCTCACATTAGCATACTACATACAATCGCAGCATGCACTCACGCATATACACATGGACAGACATTCTCTCATACACATACACTTGCAAGTACACGCACTCACAATTCACACCCACTGACTCACACCCTTCCCACACACACTTATACTAGCATGCACTCTCACATGCATTCACACACACATACTCACCAACACACATGGAAACACTCACGCAGGCTCACATATGCTCACAGGCACACACGTACAAACTCTATGCACACATATCCTTCTCACTCGCACTCTTCAAACATATTCACCTACATGTATTCACTCACACACTCAGTCCCACAGACATAGCTGCACACTTTCATGGCTGCACACATTCACACACTTGCTCCCAAGCACTGACACACACTCTCCCACAGACATAGACACTCACACACCCTCACACTTGCACCTTTGCACATTCACCCACAAATTGACATGCTCACAAAATGCCACACCCAATCACACGTGGTCACACATACTCTCCCACTGGGCTGCGATCCGGCAGCCCTTTCTCCAGTGACTCTGGCCACCCCATGTCCTGGGACTCTGGGCCCAGAGTGGATTCAGAAGGTGCCCTGCCTCAGCCCTCTCAGTCCTTCTGGGGGGAGGGCTCAGAGCCTGGAGGGCAGTGTGGGGACCAGTGTCACGGAGCTAAGAAGGTAATGTTTTTCTGCCAGGGGACTGGGGTACACTCAGGGACGATGTGGGGGCTACAGAGTCCATCCCAGACCCCCATCCATGCAGGCACATCAGCTCGTAGAGAGGAGCTCCCCAGCCCCCAGCTGTCTCTCCAGAGCCTCCACAATCTGCTCCTTCAGCCCAGCCCTCCACCTGAACCTGCCTCCCTCTGATCCACGCCACCACCCAGCATACACCCAAGACCTGGGCCTCCCT
>NW_022111357.1:42714507-42721216 GCF_000313985.2 Echinops telfairi
GGAACCGAAGGGCCCCGCCCACAGCGCGCACAGGCGCCTGGGGCCATGAGGATGACCAGCGTCCTGGGCTCGCTCAGCCCCAGGGCCTCCCTCCGTGGCCAGAAGAACCACCCAGATGTTGGCCGCGAACACATCTGGGAGCCGCATGTGTGCAGACGCTCTGCACGGAAGCCGTCCGGCAGGGAGGACACTGCACCGGTAGCGGAGCAATAAAGACGCTCAACGGCCTCTCAGCAAACTCGCGGGAGACCCCCAAGTGGTTCCCGCACAGACACCCGCTGATGGCTGGGTTTACAGCGCAATAAAACGTCGCGGACAGCTTCCAGGTTACAGCAGCGCCCGAAACAGGCGCGCAGGCGTCTGGGGCCAAGGGAGCACGTTGGAGACGGCGTTCGCTGAACGTGCTTCTGGTGGTGACACGTCCCCAAGATGTTCCTAGAGTGGAAGTGGAGCTACCGCTGGGGGAACCACCCCACGATCTAGGGTGCCCCTGCCCCCTACCCATCAGGCCTGCATCGCTCGCTCCTGCCCCCAAGAGCCAGCCCCCTAATTGCCCCAGTGTTTATGCCAGGCCTGAGTGCCCACAGGAACATCGGGGAACACATCCGGCTCCTTCATCCTGCTCCCTTTGAACTCAAGACCCCGTCGTTCCCAGAGGCCAGCTGGTTCCCAGCTTCATCATTCTCGGCAAACCTGACCTGGAGACCTCCTCTTCCTGGAGTCTAGGCCCAGGGCAGGTCGTTCGTGTTGCTGGGGACCTTGGGTGGGTGCTCCAGTTCCCACACACGCTTGGGCCATCAGCCCACATGCCACAAGGTGTGCACGAGCGTGCATGTCTGTGCACACCTGCCAGCCACAATGCCCCGACTCTCTCCTTGCCGGCCTTCTCCCACGGAGTCGGTGCCTACGCATAGCATTGCTGGAGGACAGGGTGGAACTGCCCCTGTGGGTTTCTGAGATGAAATCTTTACAGGAGTAGAAAGCGTCATCTTTATCCCAGGGAATGGCCAGCGTTTCAAGTTGCTGACCTGACTTGAGCAGCCCAACGCGTAGCTCCTCACGCGGCCAGGAAGCCTTCTCTCACCCAGAGCAGCATGTCGGGACCCGAGTCCTCCCTTTCTGGGCAGGGCCTTTCTGGGCAGGGCCAAATATGGGCAGCCCATATTTGGGATGAACTCCTCTAGGTGGCAGGTGGACACAGGCTTTGGGGACAGGGTGGACAGTTCTGGCAAAGGTAAATACAGGATGCACAGCAGTGTCTGAATTTCAGATAAACATCAAGTTGGCTGGTGTATAAATACAAGCCAACACCTGTAACTCTTTAGGGGACCAGAAAGCCTCATCTTTCTCCTGAGGAATGACTGGTGGTTTTGAACTGCTGACCTGTCGATTAGCAGCAGCCTAACAAGTAAGGATCAACTTGATGGCTGTGAGACACAGACTGACCACCCCTAAACTACCCCAGGATCCTTAGAGCTTGAATTGTGCTCCTCTGGAATATATAGTGAAGCATTAGCCCCTATACCAGGAAAAGTGACCCTGTTTGGAAATAAAGGGGTTCTTTTGTGGTATGAGGCCATACCGCAGTTCAGTGGGTCCTAATCTCCTCTGGGTTAGAAAGAAAGCAGAGATACATGGCAGAGCAGGGGGGGGGGGCAGAGGGGAGAGAGGTTCCCCACAAATCATCACAGGTCCGGTAGGCGCAATCGGGATTATAGTAAAGTCATAGAGAGCATGAGAGTTAGAGGAGAGATTGGAATAAATGGAGTCAGACACAATTCATGGTAGCATTGCTCACCTCAGCCCCGCTTGATGGTCCTCGTGGGGGGAACCCGGCCACGAGAGCAGGAGCAGCCTCGGGGGCCGAGAACCGGGGAGCATCTCAATCCCGAGGACCGAGGAGAGCTTCCAGGCTCTGGAGAGAGCTTTTTCTTTATTGCTAACCACGCGTTCTCACTTTAGGGGGACATGGTTACAGAATCCCACGTCACAGGAAGGGGCAGTACAATAGGCGAACACATTGTAGGAAGGGGATCTATGATAGGCATAAGCATAACAGGAAGGGGATGAGCTAGGGGTGTGCCCATAGGAATGGGAAGGTCTAGGGGTATACATGTGACAAGATGGGCGGACCCTAGATTCATGATGGCAGCCTAACCTTGGTCATCCTTGGGTGGGTTTGACCTCTCGGGTGTCAACAGGAAACAGACAACTACTATCCTTATCAGAAGGGAGTGGGCCCTACTTGTTGTGGGATAAACAGTGGTGTCTGTTTGGTCTAGATGGCTGATAACTCTTAGGGAGAATGACCCCTAATTCACTCCTGATGACCTCCAAGTGTATAGTCATTCTCAAGCAGCTAAGTCTGGCATATATTTGGGGGAGACAACTTGGGAGAAATCCTTCTGTTTCCCACAATTCCCTTTTGTTTTGTATATAAAATCCAAAAGCCACATGGGCAACATGGTTATTTTCTATACATTGAAAGCTGTCAAGGCAAAACTTCATGATCCAATTAATATAGCCAAAAATTCAGGCTTATGGTAAACGTTTTGAATCCAGGTCTGGAGGATAAAGACCCCCTATGCCCATCTGCTATTGGAGGAGGGTATGAGAGGGACTAGATGCTGCGGCGGGAAGAAATTGAGCAAATAGGAATGTCTGCTTCTACAGGGAGAATGAATCAACCATGTGCTCACTTTAAGGCAGCACAGCTTTAGAGGGCGAAACTGTGGAAAACATAGATTACCGCAGGAAAATGTTCTCGGACCATATCTCCAACTACCAGAGTGGCGGTCTTCCAGCCACACAAAGCAGGGGCCCTAGACCAGTCACCCTTGGGGGACTATTTCATTTGGGGAGCAGACACCAGTTCAGGATGAACATCTTCCTGTCCCTCCAGGTTATTGGGAGCTAGAGCCAGGGGTCTCTCAGTTAATGTGTCCCAAAAGCCTGGGGGAGCAGCTACACCCCGAGGAGCTCTGCCGACCAAACCGTCCAACCGACTCTGACTCACAGGGACCCTCTAGGCTGGTGGGGTTGACCCCTGGGGTCTCCGGACTGTAATCTCGATAGAAGCAGGCCTCATTGTCTCTTGAAGTGACTGGTGGGTTTGAGTTGCTGACCTTCAAGTGAGCAACCAAGCACTAAACCACTGCACTACCAGGGCTTCAGTGAGTCACTGTGGGGCTAACACAGCCCAGAAACTCCCGAACACCCCCAGGGCCACTGTCACACCCCCGGGAACCCGTGGGTGCTTTTTCATGTATAAACACACAGTTGTCACACGGGCAGCTCCAGAAAGACAGTATGTTTACAGGCAAGTCCAGCTATGTTTCTCTAGTGGGCACTGTCCCTCCTGGCACAGTTAGCTGCCTGCTCACACACACACAGGGCACACACTCCCTGTTGCCCAGAAAGCTGGGTTTGGGTCAGGAGCACTAGGTTCAGCAGCTCGGTGAGGGTGGGAGGGCAGGCTGGGGGTCCGCTCTCACTGGGTCTCTCCTTGGCACGGAACACTGTTCATACTGAGCCCCCTGCCTCGAGGTCCAGGCACCGTGAATCTTCACCTGGTGTGCAGGGCAGACGCACACACACACACACACACACACACACACACACACCACTCCAGAGCAGGTCAGGGGGCTGGGTGGGCAACTGCAGTGTTCTAAGGTCAGAGAGGAAGTGTGAGGCCCTGGATCAGAGTGGTCAGGTAATTTCTCTTATGCCCAGGTATTGAGATGCCCCTCAAGTCGGAGGAGAGGAGGGGAAGGGCACACCCACGGGCTTTGATTGAACCCACCCACCCAGCAGGGTCCTGGAAGGAAGGCCTGGCATCTGCTTCCATAAAGTGACTGCCCCAGTAGTTCTGTGGAGTGGTGAGGCTGGGGGGTCCTCCCAGGCCGGTGGGCAGCACCTGGCGAGCGTGCTGGCTCTGGTGAGGTCGAAAGGACTTGGACAGTCGCTGCTCTTGTTTGTAAGGTTGTTGTCATTTGGGTTCTTTGTCCTCGGGGGACAATGGCAGCCTGGGACAAGCAAGGGGGTCCCCAGCGCCCCCCCCCTTCCAGGGCACCAGAGGGGCGCTACCCGTCTAACTGTGCTGGTCTAAAAATATCGAGCTGGCTGGCTGTGTGTTTTGACTCGGTGCCCGGGAACAGAGCGTGTCTCCACGGAGCGCGGGGAGAGGGGGCTGAGAGACCCGGAACATCTTGGAGCGATTTGGCCCCTGTCTTCGTGGGCCGCTCGCCCGCGCTTGTTGTAGCGAGGCGGGCTTCTCCCGGATTGAAAACATCCATTTGGCCGCCACCCGAGACGGGATCCGGTCTCCCCAGCCCCGAAGATCTAAGGCTGTAAACTGTTGATTCTCACATGTTTCAAAGCGTAACATTAACACCCAGCTTTGCTGTAAGACAATCTGGGGAATGTAACGGCTCCAAGGGCGCTTTATGCGGCGTGGAGAATCGCCCCCCAGGACCCGGACCCCCACGGGGAGAGTAGCCACGCCCCTCTGCCCACTGCGGTGGTGGTGGTGGTGGTGGCAACTTCCCACCGTGGGCTTGGCTGCCCTGGCTGTGGGCATCTCCACCCACCCAGGGTGGTACGGCGTCCACTCTGGGAGCTTTGGTCTTAGGGGTGAATGTTGGGGACAGAAAGCCTGGGTGGGTGGGCCGGCATGGTCATGTCACACGAAAGCAGCGCCCGTGGGGTGGAGTCGTCGCTGGCTCCTGTGTCCGGAGCACTGGGCTCCACCCCTGCCTGCTGTTCCCGACGCCGGTCGCCAGGCCTTTCTTCTGAGGCACTCGAACCCAGGGACTTGAAGTGGGTGGACTGGAACCGCTCACTTTCCAGTGAGGAGTAAGGCACCCAAGTTCACGCCCCCAAGGGTGGTCCAGGCTCACTCTGGGAGGTGAAATCGACCCTGGGTGTGGCCATGGCCTGCTTCCCCGTCCCTGTCCCTGCTGCCTTGCTACACTCACCTTCGTTAGGTCCACGGCAGGGGTTAGGTCCATCCTCCAGGGGTCACGGGGACATGGCCCCTGGGTTCTGCTTCCCCAGCACCACCGGGTCTGCCACCACGTGCGTGTCCCTTCATGAATTCCACAGTCCGGCGCAGGATTTCTTTTCCAGAGACTAAAGCAATACAAATTAAAGCAAAGCCCAACTTCCCTCCCTGGCAGCCGAGCACCGCCTAAAGGAAGACCCTTCCCAGGGCAGGGGGTTGGCCTCCCGGCTGCAGAGGATTACTTCCTTAATTCCTTCAGGCAGGGAAAAAACACCACCAAAAACCTAATGTGACCCCACGCACACAGAACAAGTGCACTGCCCGGTCGGTCAGTCGGTCCTGCCCTGTCTTTGCCTTGTTCTTACCCCAGAGTTCATTGCTACAGCCCCTGGATTGCAGCCCCTGGCCCACCTTGTCGAGGGTCTCCCTCCTTATCACCACCCCTCTGCTTGACTCGGTTCTCCAGGGCTGCAGAAATGCCACTTGTCGGTGGCTTTAAGAAACAGAAATTAATTTCCTCGCCTTTTAGGAGACTAGGAGCCTAAATTCAGGGCACCAGCTCTAGGGGAAGTCTCTCTCTCTCTCTCTCTCTCTCTCTCTCTCTGGAGGGGGGCCTTTCTCTGTCCTTGGCTTTCAGCTCTAGAAACGACCTACAACCAAGAGTTTTCTCTTAGGGGTGGTCTCTCTCTCTCTCTCTCTCTCTCTCTCTCTCTGGAGGAAGGCCCTTGTCTGTATGCTCAAGGGTGCTCTCCGTATAGCACCTATCCTCCCCAATCTCTGCTTGTTTCATCCCTCTCGGATCTCAAAGGAGATCATCAACCCACATCAACCCTTCTGCCTGATGAACTTAATGGGGACGGCGGCCCTTTCCCCTATAGGATCAGAACCACCGGCATGGAGGAGGGGACTCACAACACAAGCACTGAGGGCACAGGGCAACCCACAAGAGCCCCCTTCCCACCATCTGAGGACCAGACTGGATGCCGAGTGAAGGAGACCACTAACCACGGGAGAGGTGTCAGGACAGAGCTGTTGAGAGTCTCTACGTAAACTCCCTCCTCCTGAGACCACACAAGCCAGAGCACGCCCTGGAGGTGTGCCCCTCTCCTGCGGCAGGCTCCCTCTCACGTTCCCCTGTGCTGGGGCCCTCCCTCTCAACCAGCGGAGAAGCAGAAAAGAGGTGCCACCTGTGATGCTGCTGCAGCCACCTGTGATGTCCCCTGGGAGTTGCTTGGGCCTGAGAATCTCTGTAGCCTGGAGATCCCAGGATGCCTGCCCCACCCGTGCCCAGGAGCCCCTGGGGAGAATGCAGCTCCTCTCACTCCCCACCCCCTCAAGAAAAAGAAAGGTGTGGGTGTGAGGGAGGGAGGGTGTGTGTGTGTGTGTGTGTGTGTGTGATATCTAGGTCACTTTAAAAATCATATTTCCATAGACCCACACTGGTGTAAGTGTGATCCAAGGGTTTGATCCCAACGTGATCCAGGGTTTTCAAATGGCAAAGACCAAGATCAGAGGAGGGAATGGTATCTGAGCTGAAATCCTGAACTCTCAATTTACAGAAGGCTAAAGAGGCCAGTGAAAGCCCAAAACCCACTTGCAGAGCCCCCCATGTGGATGATGCCTCTCTTGAATTCCCTCAGACCAACAGTTCTCAACCTGTGGGTTGAGACCCCTTTGGGGGTCGAACCACCCTTTCACAGGGGTCAC
>NW_022111357.1:42725363-42746316 GCF_000313985.2 Echinops telfairi
TGCTAACCACAAGGTCAGCAGTCTGGAAAACACCAGCTGCTCCTTGGGAGAAAGAGGAGGCTCTCTTCTCCCATGAAGGAGTTGCAGTCTCGGAAGCCCACAGGGGCAGTTCTGCCCTGTGCTGGGGGGTCACTGCGAGTCGCATTCAAAGCCATGATGGTGAGTTTTGAGAGGGGTGAGATGAGAGCTGCCTGTTCCCCGTCCCAGACCTCCACAGTCTCCCCCAAACACAGCTCGGGGGGTTCCACATGTGCACAAGACCCCGCACACAGAGCAAGTGATGATCTGCATGCAATGCCAGCCGGGATCCTGGGCCTCTGGGTCTGGCGCTGACGCGATGATGAAATTCTGGGGCCAGAGCCCCTCAGCAGTGGTGCCTGGCCGGGTGATGACTTGTACCCTCCAATCACCCCTGAGAGTGGGTGAGGGGGTACCAGTTGGTCAGGTCCAAATGACAAGGCCTTTGCCCTGCCCCTGCCCCGCCCCCCCCACACAGACACACACACACACACACACACACACAAGGGTACTGAGACAACTATCTCCTACCCAGCTCCCAGGACTAACCCTCTATCAAGTCAGGAGGCACCGGGTTAAAATGAGCAAGCCAGGGGTCAGGGACCCATTCACCAGTGTGTAGATGGGAATTGCTTTGTTTTACCATAGCGGCTCACCCATCCCACCCATCAGGGTCCTCACCCACCTGCAGCTCAAGGCTGGCTTCAGCAACAGGGGCTCCTGACCCCAAAGCCCAAGGGGGAGTCAGCAAGCAGCAGTGGCGGGCAGCACCTTGGACTTCCTGGTGGGTGAGGAAGCCCGAGAGGATTCGGGGGCAGGTAAGAACTACAGTACAGCAATGCTCATCCCAGCTTCAAGCCCCACAGTTGGCAGTGCCCATCACCAACCAACAAACAAAGCCAAACTCCCTGCCGTCCTGTCCATTCTGACACAAGGTGACCCATAGGACAGAGTGGAACGGCCCAGGGGTGTGTAAGACTGCAAGTCCTTACGGGAGCAGAGAGCCTCATCTTTCTGCCGTGGAGCAGCTGCTGGTTGCTAGCAGTTGATCTCGTGGTTAGCAGCCCAGTGCATCGCCCACGACACCACCAGGGAAGCAAACTGTGGTCGATCCAGACCACGGAATTCGTGAGTGAGAGAAACAGCGAGCTCCGGCCACCTGCTACAACACGGATGAGCCCCGGAAGTGCTCTGCTGGATATGGGGAGGCAGCTCAAAGGGCCCTGTGCTGTAGGATTCCCAGAGGTTGACACAAGAACCATCCCCGTGGCCGTGTGGGAGTCACCCGAGGTGGGAGGGCTGGGGGCACAAGGAGGGCTAGTGGGGACAGGGTCTCTTGTGGGCTGATGGAATGTTCTGGAATTCCATCGAGGTGGTGGCTGCATTCCACAGTGAATGTACCAGTGGCCTCTGAGCCGTACGCTTTCAACGATGAACTGCACAGCCTTTGAATTACAGCTCAGGAAGGCCATTTAGGACAGTGGTTCTCAACCTATGGGTCACGACCTCATTGGGGGTCGAACAACTCTTTCACAGGGGTCACTTGATTCATAAGAACAGCAAAATGACAGGGATGAAGTAGCAACGAAAATAACTTTATGGTTGGGGGGTCACCACAACATGAGCAACTGTCTGAAAGGGTCGCAGCAAGAGGAAGGTTGAGAACCACTGATTTTGGAAGAAGAAGCCTCCACAACTATGAGCCCAGAGCCCCTGAGGGCAAAATTGGGGACCAGGACCCTGCCACCTACCCAGAGGGTCAGGGGTTCCCCTTGCACGCCCCCCTCCTAGGTCCCACACTGGGCCCAGTCTCTCGAGTCACCTCTACTGCTCTCTCTGCAAAAGACCACCTCTGGCCCCCCAGGAGTCTGTCTCTCTGTGATGACCGGCCACTGTTTCCCAGTACTGAGCTGGGGGAAGCAACTGTCCTGCTCAGGTGACCCCAAGCCTCTTGCTCCCTTGCTGAGGTCTCAGGGGGGTTGAATCAGCCGCGGCTCCTTCTGGTGGGTCCCCACGCCGATCCCCGGAGTTCTTTCCTTCCTTTGCTCCACAAACACTCACCACTCAGCTTCCCAGACAAAATACAGGACAGCCAGTTCTACTTGAATTCAGATCAATGAACATTCATTCCCCGGTGGAAAACGTCAACGATTGCATGGGGCGGGCCTACACTAAAGTCACGGAAGAGGCCGTCTTCTATGTTTGTCTGATAAGACTGACCACCTGCCTGGATCCCCCGGGAGCTCACACTCAGGGTTCTGGTTCTGAGAGGTCTTGGGCCACCAGGGAAGGCAGACTCACCAAGGGACCAGGGAGGAGCCAGGCTGCAGTGGCAGGAACACACCACCAGGGGGCCCAGGACGGAGCCTTTCCTGGCATCCAGCATCTCCCTGGAGACTTGAACTCTGCCCTTCAGGAAGCTGCAGCTTTGAGCACGGACGCAGGAGGGTGCTAAATCCAGAGATTTGCCTGTCATCCCAGTTACTGTGCCGACCAGGTGTCCACCCGGAGTTTGACACCTCCTGGGAGCAGGGTCCCCTCAAGTTGCCTAAGGAGGGGTGAATTGACCCAAGTCAGAAATAGAGCCAGTCAAAATACTCTCGCTGGTCTAAGGGTTTGTCAAAGGTTGTAGTTTGCTGTGAGACCCCAACACAGTGGGACGGGACCCTTGTAGTTTTCATGGCTAAATTTCAGAAGTGGATTACCAGGCCTTTCTTCCTACTCCACATCCTCAAGACAAGGCATCTGTTAGCACCTGTCCCTCACTGCCCCTTCAAGCCAGACACCAAGTTCTGCCCACTCCCGCTTGACCCCTCTCTCCATTACCATACACACACACACAGACAGAGAGAGAGAGAGAGAGATTTAATGTCTCTGAGCAGTAGGCTTGCTGTCCAACCTCTGCTTCCAGAACTACTGGGGCAGGAGGCAATCGGCCCAGAGGTCAGGGCACAGAGAGGGTGGGAGGCCCAAGAGCATGAGCCGAGGGTGACCATTGCTGGTGGGATCTGGGACCGACTTGCCTCACAGCCTGGGACAAGGAGGACAGTCCGGACTTGGGGGAGAGATCGTGGTGACTGTGCTGCAGAGTTCCACCCCAGGCATTGCCCTGGTCAGGTGGACACTTTGCAGAGGTCACTGGAGATGTATCCATTCCGGGGATGAGAGTCACCTGCAGTAAGGTGGGCCCTCATAGAAAAGAGGAGAGGTGACACTGAGACACCGGGGAATGTCCCTATGGGACAGAGCTGAGACTGGAGGGCTGTGGCCACTAGCCCTGGGACCAACAGTGGAATGCCCACTTAGAATCTTCGGCAATAGCATGACCCGGCTACCACCTTGGTCTTGGGCTTGTGGTCCCCAGAGCTGAGTGGGGTGGAGAGATGGGGGGACATTCTTGTTGTTAAAAGCCTTGTGGGGGCAGCACTAGGAGACTGACACCCCACATCAGAGACTCAGAGGCTGGTGTAGCAACAACTGGGCCTGGGGTATGGAGAGCTGACTCGAAATTGGGGTCAAGAGGGTCCTTACCTCTGGCAATAATAGGTCCTCAGGGACCTTTGTGATCTAGAGCCGGGTGACCTGGGTTCAGATCCTGGTTCCCCATTTCCTGTCTGGTTGGCCTTGAGCAAGTTGCTTCACCTCTCTGGATAAAGCACTTGGAATCATGGGTGGCCCAGATTGGGGGGGAGGGGTTTCCACTCCCCCTCCCTGTCCTTATGTGAGGACCTGTCCCACCTTGAGTCAAAACTGGAGACGCAAAGGCACAGACAGACCTTCTGGCCCCAAGCTGAACCACACAGACCTCCGGATGGACCCGGAAGCCCTGTGGGAGAGGCCAGATTGGGGAATAGGGTGGTTGGGGGCCCAGGGGAGCAGGGGCACAGAGGTGTCAGTCAGAGAATCAGGCCCACATGCCCGGAGGCTGAGCAGCGGGGCAGGGCTGCCAGCCACAGCTGCAGGGGCAGCTTCTAAGCCTCAATGCAGGCTGGGCCCTACGGTTCCTCTCCTGACTTTGATATTTGGGGGCCCACTCTTACATTTTAATGCACGTTTTTATGGAAACATTTATGGTGCACATGTAGCGCGTAAAACACCATTGTAAAGCCTTTTGCCCCGATGTTGCTGAAATAAATGATGTTGTTACCATTATAATTTCACAGGCTTAGATCTGCCGTAATGAGAACGGTCTGGGGCGCGTCGGCTGCGTCCCGGGGGACCTCACGTCTGCCGGCTCGCATGACCTCACAGCGCTGCCAAAACGCTTAAGAACACCGGCCGCTCTGCCTGGGGGAGGGCCCCGAGAGGCAGCCTCGGAAAGACCCCCTCCAGGGCCCAAGGTGGCCGGCTGGAGAGGTCACACGGCCACACCCCTCCGTTTCCTCTTCCTTCTCCAGAATTCAAGGGGCGTGGGGCAGAGCCGGGCCACACAGCTATCAAGAATGTCGTATTGCCGCCGGGAGATGGTTTGGTGTGAATTTCTTGTCACCGAAGACGGTTACCATTGAGTGATCTCTGACTCAAGGTGACCCGGGGTCATCTTCATGGTTCGGGGCTGCTGTCACCACGGCTGTGGCCACTCTGTTTGGAGAGTCTTCCAGCCCCGGGGACGCATGCTCCAGCAGCACAAACTCCCTGACCCCGAGTGGGTTCGCACTCTTAGCCACCTCCCAGGACAGGGTCGCTGAGATGGTACCTCTCCATGGGGCTAGAAAACCTCATCGCTCTCCCACGGAGCAGCTGGTGGTTTTGAACTGCTGACCTGCAGCACCAGGGCTCAGACAATGCTCAGCTGTGATCCTCAGGAGGATCACTGGCTGACATTCAGGCCTGGTTTTTCTTCCAAGTCTGTCGCAGCCAGGCAAGCTCCCCCTAACAGCCATCCCCCACGGGTGATGGCTGGTGCTTGAAACACCGACGGCCAAGCTCCCGGGGCCACAGCAACACACCTGCCACCCCAGTAGGGCAAGCAGGTAGCCAGTCTGGCTTACTGCTCCAGCAACTCCCATCCACACTCAGGGGCCTGGGCCTCGCTCCCCAGGGAACCCCCTGCTCAGTCCAAACAAAGACTCCATCCAGCTCAAAGAGTCACTCTGGCCAACCCCACCTGAACTCGGGGTTTAAAAATTTATACGCCACCATCAAGAAGCCCTCCCGCCGAGGAGGAGGCTGCCCGCCAAACTGCCCGCTGAACTCCATGCCCGGGCCAGCGAGTGAGGTGATGAATAATTGAGCAGTCACACGGCCAGGCCCCGAGACGAAGTGCAAGGGGAATGATCACTAAAAGCCACGGGCTGCCGTGGTGGGGAAATGGAGCGGAGCGGAGTGCACAGGTAAGCGCATCCTCGGGCACCAGAGCGAGGGCCACATCCCAGGCGAGACAACCACCCTGTCCAGTCACTGAGGCCTCTCTGAGGACCTTTGCCCGCAGGTGCCCAGAGAGCCTGCTGAGCAGCACAGAGACCATGCAGCGGAGCTCCGTGGCCGTGCACTGCCCCTCTGCCCTGGACTGCAGCCTCAGCTCTTCCTACTGCTCCTTTCCGCCACAGAGCCCTTCTCCGGTGGGTTCCAGCTCTCACGGAGCACAGGCCCCCACCCGGCACAGAAGCAGCCCTGGCAGCTGCTC
The DNA here is from genome assembly GCF_000313985.2 of Echinops telfairi. Classification (NCBI taxonomy): domain Eukaryota; kingdom Metazoa; phylum Chordata; class Mammalia; order Afrosoricida; family Tenrecidae; genus Echinops; species Echinops telfairi. Next base: position 42,731,008 of record NW_022111357.1, read on the forward strand.
ACCTAACTGGGGAGTTGGTGAAGCCCTGACTAGCTGCTCCCGTAAAGATGGAAACCGAACTTGGCACTCCACTCGATCCTGACTCAGAGCCCGCCCTGCGGCTCTGTGAGTTCCCGAGACCGGAAGTCTTCCAGGGAAGAGGCAGCCTTCTTTCTCCTGCAGAGCAGCTGGTGGGTTTGAACCACTGACCTTGCAGCTAGCAGCCCAACGGATGCCTAACGCAATGTCACCACCGAGCCTTCCTGTAAAGGTGACAGCCACACACACCCTAGAGGACGGCTCTACTCTGTGGTCAGAACGGGCCCGCTGGCCCTGAGCCACAGCAATACAGAAAGCGCTCCCAGCATCACGAAACAATTGTCACCCTCACTGTCCTGGGGCAGGGCGGGGGGTGCAGGAAACGCCATGCGAACACTTTCTAGAATGTCCCCACTGAGCCACTGAGCGTCTGACCAAAAAAAAAATTAAAGAAACCAACTTCACTGCCACTGAGTTGAGACCGACTGGTGGCAACCCTAGAGGACAGGGTAGACCTGCCCCTGTGTGTTTCCGAGACAGCGACTCTGACCAGAGTAGAAAGCCTCGGCTTTCTCCCTCAAAGCGGCTGGTGGTTTTGAACTGCTCACCGTGAGGATCGCAGCCCCATGCGTAACCACTGAGCCCATGGGATTCCAGTCACGGTTGCCTTCCTAGGACCAGCTGTCCCCTTTGGCCAAAGGACTGCCCCTTCTCTTGTTAACATAGCTCCCCAAGGTCAGCAAGAAGAGCAGGGGGTGAATCCCCCGCTCTTGCATGAGAAAATTGAGGGTCGGAACTCCCGTGGTTCGAGGGGGTTGCCCAGCAGAAAGGGGGGTCAACAAGGCCTCAGCCTGAGACTCTGGCTCCTTTTGCTCCCACCTCAGTGTCCCAAACAGCCAGGTGGGGTCTACCAATAAACTCCACTCACCCAACCCCATGGTCTGCGAGGCCGCAGAGACCTGGTTTGGGGAGGTGGGTTCTAGCTTCTCCAGCTTCTCCCCAGGATGAAGGGGGTGCAAATAAGGGCATCGGCTTAGCACCCAGCTGGTATCCTTCTTGCTGGGATGACCAAGACGCGAACCTGCGGCCTTCCGGTCAGCAGCTGCGCGTGTGAACTACTGTCCCACCGCGGACGCTGGGTGTCCACATCGTCAATGTAAATGTCTTGTAAAGGAAAGTAAATCATTGAATGCAGGGAAGAGGCCTGGGGAGGGGCTGTATGTTCAACACTTTAGGAAAATAACCAGCTCTCAAAAGCATGATGAGGTTTTTCAAAATCATCTCGGCAAATCTCATCAAATCTTGCAGCTTCTCTCCATTGCCCTCTCCCCCCACCCCACCCCCACCACCACCACGCACCCCAGTCTCTGTCATCAGACACCGGGGATAGCTTCTTTAAGGGCTGGAGTGAGACGGGGTGACAGCCATCGTGGGTTCAAATCCAGGGTGCAGAGGATTGGAGAATGGGGGAGTCTGCAGGACGATGACCGCAGCCCCCTGACCACGAGGCGCACCTGCTGGTCCCAGGACACACAAGCCCCAGCTCCAAAAGCTGGGCTGAGAAACTGCTTGATCACCAGGCCTTTCCAGGGCTTCCCAGGGGCCCCACTCCCCGAGAAAGAGACCTTCGGCTCTGGGAAGCAAAGGGCAGCCACAGAAAGGTGAGCGGAGCCCGAGAGCAGGGCCAGGGGTGCAGGCCAGAGGGCCAGCTGCACCTGAGAAAATCGGCACATGCCCGGCTGTCCAGCTTCCTATAGCCAAGAGTGCAGCGGGTGGTGGACACAGGCCCAGGCAGGTTTGCACTGCCCCAGGGCAGCGTGGCAGGGAGAAATGGATAGGCAATGCCCCCACCACCACACACACACAGGCTGGGAGCCTTGAGTGGTCACTTCTCCCAGCTGGCCTAGGTGTCCTCACCCTGAGGGGCCCCCTGGTCCCTAAAGGCCTGTGGGGAGACAGTGGGGGGCCCCCAAGAGGAATCAGACAGGGAGCCTGGATTGGGGACCTGAATATCTAGGGCCAGAGCCATGAGATGGTCCATTCAGCACTTGCACTGCCAGGTTCATGTGGGTCCTCAAACCAACTCCCAGAGCTGGGTCTGCAGGGACTGGGGTCTCCCCAGAATGAAGGGGGTGCAAATAAGGGCATCGGCTTAGCCCCCGGTTAGGAGCGCTGGGATCCTGAGTGTGGCGACCATCCAGCACTGGCCCTGCCCTGCTCAGGCTCTGCAGCCTCCTGAGGGCTGAGTGCTGGCTTAGAGGTTTGTCCATTTCCAAAAGCACAGAGTTGGCTAGAGGGGTGAGCCAGGGGGCGTGGGGGCAGGAGGGCTCCCTGGCAGAGCTCCTGCCCACCCTGCTGGAGACCTGGGTCTGATGCCCTGTCAAGGCCCCTCCCTACCTGCTGCATAGTGACCACCTGGCTGTCGGTGGCGGCTTGTGTGTTGCCAGGAGGCTGAAGGGGCTTCCGTGAGACCAGTAAGAAAGGCCTGGGGATTGGCTTCCAAAACCAGCCAGTCAAATCCAGTGGATCACAGCAGTCGGATCCACCCGACTGAGATGACCAACACAGGTGCGGGCAGTGTCTCCTTCTGCGGTGACTGGGATCCACAAGTTCGGGCTGACCCCACAGCACCTATTAATGACAAACCAGAGAGGGACCCCGGGTGCTGCCGGGAAGGGGCATGGTGCCCAGGGTGTCCTTCTGCTGCCCAGGAGCACAGGGGTGACCCCAAGGGCCCGAACCTCCCCCTCACCCCACAGGCCGCCGGGTGGCCGATCCCCCAGCTGCTCCCAGGCCGCCCCACCCCTCATGGCCCCCATTCAGCACCCTCTCCTTCTGTTTTCCCCATCTCCAGGCCGCTCACCGTCCCTCGCTTGGTTTTTTTTTTTTTTTGGTAGAATAAGTGTTTCCTTTGGTTCTCAGCAAATGCCTCTTCCACACTTTTGCATGTTTTAAATATTCACGCATGTAAACGAGGTGAGACACACTGTGTATTTATTATTTAGGACACTTTTTCCTCTGATAAGCCCAGAAAGCCCACATCGGAAGGGGGAACTTTATGTTTTATTTCCATTAAAGCCCGCTCGTTAAAGTTTAAAGTCTGCTTTGTCCCTGCGCTCGAGGGCTGGTATTTCCGTCTGTCAGGGAACATGAGTGTGCTTGTAGACCTGACAAGGAGAATAAAGGCCCAACAGGAGGGAAATGCCAGCCTGTCAGGGCTGACGCGGCCGTAGGAGATGCGGCAGGACTGCTGCCGTTTGGGGGGGGTGGAGGGACCCTCAGGGTCAGGACCCTCTGGGGGACGAGACCCCCCACCCCAGGTTTGGGGCAGGCGGAGTCTCTCTGGGGTGGCGCAGACTGGCTCGGAGCCCGAGGCTGAGTGGCCCTGCCTTGGCCCCGTGGCACGGCCCCAGCCAGGTGCAGATGAAGCGTGCACAGGGGCGCCCAGACTAGGGGTGCGGAGCACACACCCACTGGTGCACTCACCCCACACACCACATCCACACTGACGTGTGCCGCGTGCATGTGTGAGCCAGTGAGCATGGGTTTAAGTAACCCAGGCCCTCCGGCTCCGGGATGGGAGGGATTTTAAAGGCATAGAGAACCACGGGGGGCTGGTGCCATGGGGGGCACCAAGCCCAGGAATGGTCCTCAGGAGCCCACAGGATCCTCAGAGCCCACCGTGACTCTCAGAACCCCACAGGGCCCCTCAATGATTCACTCAGTCCCCCTCAGCAGCTCCCCCAAGACCTTTCAGAGGCCCTCAGAACAGAAGTGTGAGGCTGCTCGCATCCCTTGCCTACAATGTCTGGGAGTAGTACCTTCCAGCACTCTGGCCCTAGTTCCCCGGCACACACCAAAAGCAGGAGCCCAAGGGACTTGGCCCTTGGGACGCACTTGGAAAGACGCAGGCAGACCCAGAGAAGACGCAGGGTGGCAGGCGGGTCACCTCACCTGAGTCAGGCTGGCAATGTAGACATTAGAGGGCAGCAGAGTTGGGGTCCACGGGGCACCTCTGCATGTCGATGCCGCTGCCCTGAGCTCCCACTATACCCTTCCTTGGGCTTTCCAGCCCCCTACCAAACCCCCCACCCCCCCACCCCACCCCTCCCCTTCACCACTGAGCAGCAGTCAGAGCTAATTCAATGCAATCTCCCCACCCTGCACTAGCCACCCCACCCCCGCCACCGGCCCACTCCAGCAGGTCTACGTCTCCATTTCTCAGAGATGGCATTTCTGTAGAAGCAGCTCTCTGCTTCCCTCTAGAGCGTTCTGTAAGGCTGGCCCACCGGCAAGGTGCTCATCCATGCATAGCTGGGGGGGCCGTCGGGCACCAACGTGGGCAGCAGGCACCGGCCTTTCTGGGTGTGGTGTTGTTAGGGGTTACACGGCGTCCCCCCCACAGCTATCAGAACCCTAACGCTGGCACCTGTGAACACACCCGTATCTGGAAGTAGGATCCTTTCTGATGACGGCATCAGTTAGCAGGAGGATGGTCCCACCTCCCTTATGAGGGGTGTCCTTCGTTTAAAATTTTAAAAATAAATTAAAGATGAAAAGCCACGGCCATCAAGTGAGTTCTGACTCGTGGCAACCCCATCTGTGTTCCCGGGCGGATGCGCCGTAGGATTTTCTTGGCTGTGAATCGACAATCGGCTCACCAAGCCTCTCTTCCGCAACACCAGTGGGTTGGCTCCAACCGCCAACCTCTAGATTCACTAAGAGCAAATGGTTCACCCTAGCCAGAGACCTTGTCCTCGTTTCTAGAAGGATGGGGGGGAAAGCACAGAGACACACAGAGGGAAGCCGGCCATGTGCAGAGGCAGCTGCACACCAAGGGACGCCGGGAACCTCCAGAGGCTGACAGAGGCCAGGGAGGATCTTCCAAGAGAGCAGCTCTCTGCTGGCACACGGACCCCAGACCCCTTGCCTCGGAAACTGCGAGTCAATCCATGCCTGCTCTTGACAGCAGCCCCAGGACAGGAAGACGTGCATACAGCCCAGGCTTCCCTCATCCTGCCCCCAAAGGGCGTTAGGCCCGGGGGGACAGAGAAACAAATCCAGCGATGCTCATGTATGTAGAAAAAGGAGCTTTGTGTCAAGAAGTAATTATATGTCGAGAACAAGTCCAGAAGTCGGAAACGAGCCCACGAGTCCCTCTGCAGACTCCCGCAGCCACAGGCAATGACGCAGGTGCAGGAAGGTCACGGCGGTGGGTGCAGAGTCGTGTGGGTCCACGGTCGGTCAGGGAGGCACAGCAGGGCTCCGGCAGCTCTCAGGGTCCATGGCAGAGTCCCAGCCAGCAGGAAGGCAAAGGGGCGGAGAGAGTGAGAGGGAGGTTCCCAGGGTCCTCCTTAGGAGAAGGCCACACCCCCCAAGATCTGGTTGACAGGTTGACTCCACCCCATACTTCCCTACAGCTTCAAGTTGACATAAAATGATCTAGCTCCCACAGACCACCCTTGTCAGCTTGACAACTTTACACAACGCGACAGCCACGCACAATCTCAGCACAAAGGCAAGAGTAGCAACAAATCTACGCCAACCACGGTACAACTAATACGCACGCAACTGAAAATGCACCGTCCCCACTTACACTTTATAGCCTACAAATGAGCAAACTGAAAACAGTCTATGCCTAACAATGGCAGTTTTGTGAACACCCACACCTGAATCCGATCTTTCATGCCTTCATCTCCCCCGCTATTTGGGGTTTCCAATTTCTAGACTGCCCATCTCTGATCGACCCGGTGCTCTGAGGAGACAAGCATGTTCTTTGATGTGAAGAATCTTCATTCCAGTGGTATCTTGTGAGTCAGTATCCATAAACAAAGTCCAATCAGGACAGGCCACCCAGAGAGCCAGCAGCAACATGCACCAATTCACAGGCTCGGAAGTCGTATCTTCATCTGCTCGGGTTCTGGTCAGTTCAGTGTGGGAGACTTCGCTCGGGGTGCCCATTAGCCACCTCACCACTCGACCATGGGCCCCTTCACAAACTCGCAACAATCCTGGCCCCCTAGGCTTAGGTCATGCCATCAGCTCAGGTCTTGCACAACTCTTTAAACTCCAGACCAGATCTACAGGTGTCAGTGGCCAGACTCGACCTGTCTCTCCATGCATAGGTTTCCCTCGTCCTGCTCCAAGCTGGGGTTCCATGGTTTGTGGGCGGCTGCCAGGCAGGATCTCACACCTGACAGAGCAGGAGCTTCCGGGTGAGGGGCTGTATGACTGGACTCCCCATGGGAGGAGTGTCAGGCTGGGGAATGTAGTACACGGCGCGGTTCTCTGGCAGGACCTGACCAGTTGATAAGAGACCCAGCCTGGAGCAGGGGATGGCATTGAGCTCCAAGAAAAGCAGTGCCGCATTTGATTAGTGGTGTCTGCCTGGATGCAAGAGGGGCTGAGGGGGTGAGTGCGTCTTATGGGCCTTTCCTATTCGGTCTGCAGCCCAGTCGCACAGCTCTGCACCATCCTAGTGGCGTGGTGGTTACACACTGGGCTGCTAACCGCAAGGTCAGTGATTTGAGACCACCAGCCGTTCCGTGGGGAAAAGATGAGGCTTTCTACTCCTGTGAAGAGTTACTGCCTCAGAAACCCACAGAGGTAGTTCTACCCTGTCCTATAGGGTCGCTATGAGTCAGACACCACTCGATGGCACCATCCTGGACGTCCTTTGCGGTGACTGTGCCCAAGACTGCCACCTCGTCAAGGCACCAGTGAGAGGTCCTTGTCGTGAGGCTGCTGCTTCTCTGCCCTGGTAGGCTAGGCCACAGGGACTCACCCAGGGTGGTGGAGGAGGAGGACGGAGGGAACAGGGGCTGGGACACCCCTGGGGGTTCTCGCCCTGATGAAGCGCATGGCACAGGGCAGCGCTATGCAGAGTCCCCCAGCAGGTGCGGCTTCAGGCTGATGGCTGGGCTGGGGAGGGAGGAGCCCAGGGCTGCCGAGCGGGGCTGCCTCCCCACCACTGAGCTGTGCGGGATCCCAGCGCCAGCACCTCGCGGGCTCCGTTCAGTGAGCAGTGCTGAAAGTGGGACCCCTGATCACTATTTGTCTTGCGTATTTTTCTAAGGGAGGACTTGTGATGGTGACAAGGGTCTGAGCAGGCCTTCTCTGGGCCCTCGGTGGCTTTGGGGCCTGTGCGGGGCTCTCTGAGACTCGGGCCTGAACAGGGGGCTCCAGGCTCTGGGCTGAGCCCTGGGACAGAGAGGTGGCACAGTCCTTCTGCTCCTCCCGCCGCCAGCACTGGGAAGGGGCCTGGATGCTGGCTCTGACCACCAGGAAGGTCGCAGTGCACAGCCCATCTCTGTGGGCAGAGATGTCCTGTGACCCCCAGAGTCTAGGATGGCTGGCTCCATTCACTGCAGGCCGTGTGCTCCCATCCCCTGGACAGACAGCAGTGGGAGGGCACAAGTGGGCCACCCGGGAGACAGTCAGCTTTGGAGAGCAGCATCTCAGGGTGAGGAAGCCCCCGAGGCCTCCCCTGGGGAAGACAGTCCTCAGGGTGCCTGTCCTGAGTCACGGAGCCAGTGGGATCCACAGTGGGATCCACAGTGGGATCCACAGTCCAGCCACCAGCCCTGTGGTCACACGACCAGTCTCTCCACAAGAGCCTCCACCTGCAGGAAAATTAGCCTGAGCTCCTCACAAAGCCTGTGCCACCCACCAGCTCCAGCCCTGACTCCTATGGCCACACAGGTCTGCTCAGGCCGCCCTCCACACATACACACACACACACACACACACACACACACCACAGTCAGGCACACACACCACACATGAACCTTGCACATATAGACAGACTACACATGCTCACTGCATGCTCACTCACACACAGACACACCCTCACACACCCATGCATGGGTACCTTTATGCACACACATACGCAGCCCACATGCACGCACCCCATATGGACACATATTCATACATATATGCTCACATGAACATGCTCACCCCACATGCACACCCAAACACATGCTCACATGAACACGCTCACCCCACATGCACACTGAAATACGAAGGTGACATAGTGCACAACTGTCACACATTTGTGTACGCACATCCCACACATGCGCACATGAACACATACCACAGGCACATATGCTCACATATGCATACTCTCATGCATGTGCTCTTTCACATGCATGTGCAGTCACACACATTCAAACACATAGGCCAGATCCGTACACACACAATCACACGCATGCACTCACACAGCCCACCTCCTCTCCAGCCCCGTGGGACACCCAGCAGCACCCTATCCTCAGGTGAGGACCCCTGGCCCACAGCCACGGTCGCTGTGCTCCCCAGTCATTGCCGCCCCTCCCCAGCTGGTGGAGGTGCGAGGTGCGTCAGCCCTCGGGCGAGCGGCGCCTGACAGGCGGGTGAGGAACGTCTCTGGGCGGCGGGGAGATTTATTGAGCGGGAGCGTCGGTGGCGTGACGGCCTGGTCCTCCGCGTGAATTATCTCTGGCAGAAATAAAAATCAGCTGAGCACTGGGCTTAGAGAGGCCTCAATCTGTTAGCAGAAAATTGGACTGTCACCCAGGGTGTCATGTTCATTTTGGCTGATTAAAGAGATATTAATCTACTGTCACTGTTACCAGATTTGTCACCGGAGGCTAACAGGCCTGCAGAGATGGGCCCAGCCTGGGGACGCAGCCCGGCAGTGGCACAGGGCTGCAGGCAGCACGGGCTCCCAGCCACCCTCTTGGCCAAGGCAGGGCTGACGCCCACTCTGAGGACAGTAGCCCACCTCCCTTTGGGCAGTCGCAGGCCCAGGGAGCCAGAGCAAGCTCTGGGTGTAAGGTGGTGCGGCGGGCAGGCATCCCGGCTCCTGAGCTCTGTGTGCGTGCGTATCTCTGCGGTGAGGCTGCCCCTCCCTTCCTCACAGAGAGAGGGTGTCTGCACAGAGAAAGGGCTGGAAGTCAAATGGGGGGTGGGGGTGGGGGGTGGAGAGGGCCATGAGCACTCTTCTCTGGGCCTGGTTTACAGAGACAGAAAGACATCCAGGGGGTTTAGTCGGGTGGGGCCAGATGTGCCAGGGAGGCCCCCATCCATGACCTCCAACCCCCAGAACTCTGAACACCGTAGACCCAGGTCAGAAGACGCCCTGCAGACAGCCTTGGGGCCGCCGGCTCACCCAGAGCAAGAGCGACTGGCACCCCAGTCCCTCTGGATCTAGAACATCCTGGAGGAGGCACACCAACCGGTGCCGACGCACCATCTGAATGCCTTTCTACCCGCTCACCTGGGAGCAACTCCAGGGGCCAGGCTCTCCCAGGACACAGGCCCAGGGTCTCCCCAAGAGTGCTGGCAGGCTGTGGTGCACAGGGAGGGTGGTGGGGTCCATTCCAGTCCTCGAATCTCCAAGGTGAGCCCATAGAGGGCTCTTCCTCTCCATCCGGCCAGAAGCACCCTGCTTTTCGTGTTCTGCTTCTGCCACACACCCCACAATCAGCAGGAGCAACAAGGCAGGGCTGCGTTCACTGCCTCCTCCAGCCCACTAGAGGCCAGCATGGCCGGCACCCAAGCTGAAGTCTGCCCTGCCCATCAGAAGCCCCTGTGTACCCCACAGCCCACCCGCACTGCCTTCACAACAGACAGAACCCCAGTGGGTCCTGATGTCCAGTGTCTGCAGGAGCAGGGGCCCCAACGTCCACCAAGGACAGGAGTGGGGATCGGGCCTGAAGACAAGTGTGACCAGCGCCTCGGGAGATGATCTCCGAATAGCACGAATGTAGTCACAGTGCAGGAGGGCAGACGCCCAGACTCCAGGTGACAGCAGGGTTGGTTCCTTCTCTGGGGGAGAATCTGGTCCACGTGTCTCTTCCAGCTCCTGGAGGGGCAAAAGGGGGTGTGGAACAAGCAATCCTGGCATTCATTTGGAGGTCTGGATTGAATTGTGTCCCCCTCAAAACGTGTCAACTTGGCTAAGCCGAGATTCCCCAGTCTTGGGCGAGTGTGTCCTGTGAAGTCCCTCCGCCTGTGGTCAGTGGGGTGGATGGTTGGTGCTCTTCCGCACCTTTGAGTCCGTCCCCACCCTTAGCGACCCTGCGCACAGCGGAACAAAACACTGCCCGGTCCTCCATCCTCCTCCCAGCCCCTGCTGTCTGTGATGTATTGTAGAAGCCACTGTGTGCACCCCTCTGGTTGGAGATCTCCTCTGCTGTCACTGTCCCTGACCACACAGGATGTCCTTCTCCAGGGACTGGTCCCTCCTGAAGTCTCCCTCTCCTTACTCCTAATGGACATGGTGGCAGTACTTCTTCCAGGACAGGATTAGGTTATGTGAAAGAGGCTTGGGTTAGGGTTCTTGGGCTAATGAGGCAGCCATAGCCCTGATCCAATAGAAAAAGAGTTGCCCTGGGGTGTGATGGCCGATCTCACCTTTTACCTTGCAAGAGATCACAGGAACGGGAAGTGAGCCGAGGGAGAGGGACCTGTCGACAGCCAAGAAAGAAGAGTCATTATTCTGACCCTCGGAGTTGTTGGGATACACAGTCATTCTCCTTCGGGCTTGTCTTCCTGACTCATTGTCCAGCATTCATATGCACAGGAGGTGATTGAAAATCCTATGCCTTGGGCCAGGCATCCCTTAGTCCTGAATGAGTCATCTCTGCCATTTAACACTCCAAAGAGTTTTTGCAGCAGATTTGCCCAGCGCAATACATTGCTGGATTTCTTGACTGCTGCCTCTGTGCACGATGGCTCACACGTATAGGGGATTTACGATACATAGTTTGGGGGACTCAATTCAACCATAGCATGGGTGCCTTTCAGAGGGCAGGGGCCTGAGGGCCAGAGGTTTACCCCAGCCACACAGCTCACAAGGCGTGGCAGCAGCGCTGGCTCAAACCACATAAGCCTGATGCTAGTACTGGCCTTAACTCCCTTTAGCCACATTCTGCCCTTCATGGGGTCAGGCCAACCAGGGACACCGCCAGGCCACTAGCCCTTCATTCCCAGGAGGACACAACTCCCTGGGCAGAGTGAGAGGCCATGGCAGGGCTCCCCTAGCCCAGCCTGAGCTGGACGCCTGCCTGCTTCTCTAAGCAAACCCTGCCCTGCGGCAGCTCCAACATAGGGGAGGCTCCTTGGGCTCAGGTCAGCTGCTGACCCCATGATGGCCACAGCAAAGAGGCAGGGAGGGTGGCAGGGGAGAGAGGCGGGGTCCAGTGACCATAGAAGCATTTATGGGTTTGGGCTTCAGTGTTCGAATGCCCCTCCACTCCATGAGGGAGGCCCCAGTCCAATGCCAGCCAGTGCACTGCATGGCCAGTGCCCACCATCCATCGGGGTAAGCTAACCTGCTATGGTGATGTTGAAGGGGGCAGAGTGGAGCTTCCAGACTTAACCTAGACTAGCAAAAATCAAAAATCCCCCAAAATCATCCCAGGAAAAACCCCTGGGTCACCGAGGCCTGATGAAGAACTAGCCCGGGCATGAGACAGGACTGGGCAGTGTCATGTCTAGCTGTGCCCACGGTTGCCCTGAGTGGAGATCAACCATGATGGCAGCTGGCAATGGGGCTTGGCGAATGGTAAGCCCCCTGTGGCCTTTTTTCAGGCCCCCACCACCCCCAAGCAGGCAGTGGTTTAACTAGGTGGGGAGGCCCAGTCCTCCCCTCCTCCCCAGGAGCCGTCCTTCCAACCACAAACGCTCACAAGGGCCAAGGTCATCCCCAGGCTCATCCTACTGAGACGCTTGGCTCATGGGTGGGGCTGGGCTCGGGCCATGGGGAGGGTGTGTGAGGAGTGGGCACTCCAGGGGATCCTGCAGGACCGAGTGGGCCTGCAGCCAGCAGTCCTGGCTGTGCTGGGGCAGGTGGAGGGGGCAGTCTGGGGAGTGTTTGACTCCCCTCCCCCCTGAGACTGCTGCGACAATGCCCAGCCCCGTGCACAGCACCATCAATTATTTAAGAGTGTTCTATGATCGAATTAACTATTTATCGATTTATCATTTAAAAGATGTATGCTTGGCCATTAACAAAGATTCCAAATGGATAGAGGAGCCCCATGGCCTCCAGGGACTCTCCCCCCACCCCACCCCCACCGCTCTTGCCCCCCAGCACAGACAGAGTACCAAGCTGGGCAGAATAGGTGGGAGCGAGGCTTCTTGAGAACCCTAGATTGGTGCCACCCTGTCTCCCGGCAGGGGCGTGGCCCTGGTCAGTCCCAGCCGCTGCAGTTCGATGATGGCAGGAGTCCAGGCAGAGCTCACACCCGCTCCCATCAACCTCAGCCACGGATGTTGTCCCGCCTGCCTGCCACCTGCCAGGGTCTCCAGGTGAGTGCTCTCCTGTGACCGCAGACCAGCCCAGGGTGGACTCTGTCGCTCCCCTTCACCTCCAACCAAAGAGCCCATTTCGGAGCCAAGGGACCATGTGGCTGCCGTCTCCGGGACTCAGATGGCGGACACAGGACGTGCACGCCATAAGGGTTCTGATGATGTCTGCTTTACCCACGTGGGGACCCAGTCACTCCCTGGGGGACTTGGGAGGGCATCTCATTCCTGACCGCTCTGCTGTCCCGGGCCTCGTGCCACAGCTGGAGTGGGGTGGCCCTGTGGACACAACCTCAGGCTAATACCACAGTTGCAACCCTGCACCCCTGGACCACACAGTCCCGAAAAAAGAGGCTACCCTCCGGCAGCCACCACCCTCCCCGCGCCACCTCGCGGGGCTCTGGGGCAGGCTGCTCGGAGCCCAGGCGCACACGCTCGCTAATCACTGTTTTACGCTCCCTCGCAGAGTCCTAATGGCATCACTTGGTGCGGGGATTACGCCCAGGAAGATAACTGCTGGAATCTCAGCCTTCAACCCATAATCACATCTATTAAACTCGACATGAGAGGGAAATCCGGATTACAGTGTCAGGAAGGGGCGGGGCTTCGAGGGGCTGCCCCAACCCCCCAGGAGACTTCTCTGCAGACACAAACACCCAGCCTCCCCCTCCCACCAGTCAGGAGGTGTTCACCCGAGGAGGGGCAGTGTGCCTGCGGTGGGTGCCCACATCCACCCATGGGACTGGAAGATGCAGTGCCTGGCTCCAGGTAGGTGGGCACGAAGGCCTCACCTGGGCATCCCCTCCCATGGCAGCCTCTTTAGTGCTGTATGGCCAGGAGCTGCCAACAGAGGGGCAGGGTAACACCCACCCAGCCCCTCAGGGTTCTCCAGCCATCCCTATCAGCCTGGTTCTGGCAGGCGGCATGGTCCTGGCACACTAGTGCCAGATGATTGGCAGAGGTGGGAACAGGGCTGGAGAGCCAGACTGGGACAATGACTCCCCGGAGGGACTAGCCACAGAGGACGCTGTCAGCCCACAGGAGGACCGGAGTGGGGAGAGTCAACTAAACTCGCCGAAAACGCTGCCGGAGTTGTGGGAATTGGGCCATTCTGGAAACATGCAGGCTGGCTTACCCGAGGAGCCCAAACCAACCCCAACACCCTGCCAGCCAGTCACTTCTGACCACAGAGTGCCCTTAGGGTGGAGGACTTCAGCCAAATCCCCCACCCTCTGACACCTGCCTCGGGCTCTCATTGGCCAAGGCCACTTGGAGATGCAGCTAGATTGGGGAGGGGCACCCCCTGAAAGCTGACTCCTGGAGTGCAGGGCAGAGAGGGAGGGGGTGGCCCCGTCTGTGGTTCCAGAGCCAAGGGCTATGGCCTTGTGTCTGGCCACTGGGGTTCTGTGTCCTGAGACAGGGACCATGGCTGCAGCATGGGCACCCTGATCTCAGAGGGGATGCCCACAGGCTTGAGGCTTGGAGGGGGTACTCTTCATCATATCCCAGGCTTCCAGAGTCCCCGCCCCCACTGGGCAGCTGAGTGAAGCTGCCAAGGCCAGCTCCTGGGCAGCCTGGGGACCCTGGGCTCTATCATAAAATAGACACATGTGGTCCTTCCTGCTCAGTCACGCATGCGTTCAATGAGCGCTGTTGCTGAGTGCTGGGCACTGTTGTCAGGCCCAGGTTCTAGGGGAGCAGATCGAAGCAAGACAGACAAGGGCCCCGATCTCCCAGGGCACCGAGAGCAGAGCTGATCGATGAAAGTGAATGCGTCATGCAGAGTATGTGTTCTGCAAAAACAGCAGGCTGATGTCAATGCTCATTTGGGCAGAAGAAGCATCATGGGGACCCATCCTGTGGGACCCCACCTGTGTGACATCTTCCATGGGGGTGGTGACCCTTGGATGGAGGTGTTGACCTCCATGTGGGATATGAGAATATTCTGCATCTCCATGTGAGCCTGGATGAATGTGGACACTGTGCACTTAGTGCATGAAAAGGAGAGGGCTTGTAAGAGAAGATGAGAGGAGGGAAGAGAGAGTATGGGAGGGAGGAGAAGAGTAGGGAAGAAAAAGAAGCAAGAGAAAGGGGGCGTGGGAGAGACAGGAGACGACAAGGGTCAGATCTCATCACACGTTAGGGGGCGGGCAAAGGAGCATATAGTTTAAACGCTGTGTTAGTCCAGGTGGACAGAGAAACAAATCCAGGAACATTCATATATGTGTATAAGAGAGAGCTTTATATAAAAGAACAATTGTGTGTTGAGAAAACATCCCAGCCCAGTCCAGATCAAGTTCATAAGTCCACTATTAGTCCATATGTCCAATACTAGCCCATAAATTCCTCTTTAGACTCACGCAGCACATGCAATGATGCCAAATACAGGAAGATCACAGGCCAGGGGGTAGAAAGTCTTGTGGATCCAGTGGCAGTAGAAGCATCTCAACGGTGACACAGGGCTCCATGTGGCTCCTCCAGCCCTCGGAGTGTCTCCACAGCAGGAGAGGGAAGGCAGAGAGTGTGTCACGCATGCAGTGAGCTATTTATCTCCTTCGAGCCTCCAAATGAGGTCATCAAGCTGCGACCTGATTGACAGACTAGACTCCACCCCTTCACTCAAGTTGACAGTAGATGATGTAACTGCCACAGACACCTAAGAAGCCGGGTTTTGCCTTGAGAATGCATCTGCAGAGTGTGACCACAGGGATGGAGCTCAATGGGGACGCAACCTCAGGGGCTGAGGAGCTCATTTTCCCGAGTGTGGGCTGCCTGGTGAGTCTGAGCAGCCGGAGGAGGCTCTGGGGGTTGGACTGGCCAGTGGAAAGCACCTGGACTCAGCAGTGACCAGCAGCCAATCAAGTTGAGGTGCCAAAACCTTCCTGGCCCACTGGGGAAGAGGGAACACAAGAGCTTAGATGGCTTGGGTTATTTCCCGGGGCTCCCACGAGAAAACACCACAAAGATGGGGGCCTTTACTGACTCTTAGTTCTGGGGCCAAGA
>NW_022111357.1:42747428-42750154 GCF_000313985.2 Echinops telfairi
TCTGTCATATAAGGTTCCAAGAATTAGGACGTGGGCCTTGTTGGAGGGCCAGGCCACGCTCCCTGCGAGGGGTGCTTGGTGATAGTGGGATCTGCAGGGTCTGGAGGACCCTCAGCCAGGCTCCGCCGTCCAACCAGCCTGAGACGGGCAGCTGAGGGGAAGTGTAATAAGAAAGCTGCGCCCGACAGTGATCTTCGGTCACAGCTAATTGAGCACAGGATCTCCGGGAATAAAACAGATGGATGGCCTGCGAAGATGTCACTTGATCTACACCACAGGAAAAGACTCAGTCTGGCTGTCAGCTGCCTGACCCAGGTCACTGCGGGAGAAAACCTCTGTCCCTGTACGCCAGCTCCAGGGCAGGAACCCCTCGATTGGTGGGGAGGTGGGTCCCCTCCTGGAGGACCCTGGAGCACTGTCATGGGAGTAAGTTGCCAATCTCCCCAGAGGCCTGTGGGCATGAACAGGTTGACTGCGCTCTCAGAAGCAGGTGGCATGCAGAGCTCTCTGGATTGGTGTGCACTCTTCTGGGGTCTGCCAGCTCACATGAGGGCGCTGGGTGGGCAGGGGGGATGGATGTGTTGGCTCAAGTCCACTTCAAATGGGATCTGTGAGTTCATTTCACAGGGGGCTTCCTGGGTCTGACATTCCTTCCCCAACTCTTGGAAGTGTCATTGGGAGAGATACACAGGGAAACTGGCAGCATCCCCATTCTGGCCCCCTACACCTATAGAGGGACACCCACAACCTAGGGAGAGACCGGCCGAAGGCCCTGGAACTTCTCCTCTTGACCCTGAAGGTAGAACCATGTTAACACCACACATTGCGGGGAATAATAGAGCGCAATGCCGGTTAAGGATTGAATTGTGTCCTGTATATTAAGTACGTGTTCAGTTCCTGGCCCTTGGACCTGTCGATGGGATCTTGTTTGGAAATGGGTCTTGCTATATCGATGAGGTCTTGTTGTTGCTGTTGTTGTTCTTCTTCTTCCTTTTCCTCTTCCTCCTCCTCTCCTCCTCTTCCTCGTCCTCTTCCTCCTCCTTCTCCTTCATCGGTTACAACCCATAATAGCGCTACGCACCACAGAAGGAAACACTGCCTGGTCCTGCACCATCATTACAACTGTTCCTACGCCTGATCCCATTGTTGCAGCCACTGTGTCAATCCATCTTGCAGAGAGCCCTCCTCTTTGAGGTCCTAGCAGAGTAGAATGGATGGCCCTGAACCCTAATAACTTCTGAGTTATGTAAAGACCAGAATAGACACAGGGACACACAGAGAAGGAAAGACCGGTGGCAGGTAAGGATCATCTACAAGCCATGGAATCAAAGAATGCTGATTGGGACTGGGAGCCCCCAGGACTTCAAGAAAATGAATTTCTCTTCTTTCAATCACCCTACCCACTAAGCCTACTGTCACTGAGGTGACTCCTACTCATAGCGATCCTATAGGATAGATGAGGGCTGCTCTCGAGGGTCTTCGAGACTGTAAAGCTTTAGGGGAGCAAACAGCCTCATCTCTCTTGCATGGAGCAGCTGGTGGGCTTGAACTACCAACCTTGTCATTGGCAGCCCAGTGCTTCATCCACTGTGCCAGCAGGGCCCCTTTTCAAGCTCCCACTTGTTGGTATTTTGTTCCTGCAGCATCACTAGGATGCTGCCTCAGTCTGGGTTCTCAGGAGGACTAAAACCAGTGAGAAGTATATGCAAGCATAAGGAGATCTACTTCAAGGACATGATCCATGCCATTGTGAGGAAATGGTCAGAAGGCTGGAGAACTCAGCAGCGCTGCAGGATTGCAGGGGCTGGCAAAGAAAGTATCTTCAGGTCAGGCAGCGGGCCAAAGATTACATCCCAAGAACTGGAGGCCAAGGGAAGAGAAGGGTGCAGGGTCGAGAAAGAGGGGACTTCTGCACCTGACATCCATGTACATACAGGAGACAGGCTACACTCCCCAGAGAATTCCCTTTTCAACTGACGGATCACAGTAGAGCCCCTGTGGAAGGTGATTAAATTATATTACATGATGGAAGAGCCCTCATTTCAGTGCTGCTGATTCACTGAGAATCATCACCTAGCCAAGCTGGCACATCACACCACACACAGCCTCTCAGGCAGGGGCCATCTCTGACTCTTGGAGGTAACATACCCCAGAGTCGAGTCTGTTGCCCCTACCTCTTTGCTGGGTAACTTGTCAGGTTTCCAGTTGTGAGTGGGCCCCAAGACAAGAAGGCCCATCTAGGCTGCAGTGGTCTGCCAGTCAAATAATCCATGGCAGATCTCAGCTGCATAGGCCTGACCACCTGGTCTAGGCTGCATTGAGCTAGGCTGTGGTGGTCTGACCACATCATCAATGACACCTGAGGGGTCTGGGGATGGTAGTAGGAGCCCGGGTGACGTCATGGGTCAAAACCACCAGACGAGGCATTCGACTTCCACAAAGACCTGCAGTCACAGAAATCCACAGAGGCTCTTCTACTCTGTCCGCACAGGGTCGTTCTAGGCTGGCTATGAGTCAAAAAAGATTCGATGGCAGAGTTTAGTTCGGGTTTAAGTGGGTGATAGGGATGGTGTGGGGAATCTCAGAGAAACCGCACTAGAGCGGTCACGGCGTGAGCAACATGGTTCACCGGGCACTTGAGTGGATGTCTGACTTAAACAGTGGTTCTCAACCTTCCTAACGCTGCGACCCTTTCATACAGTTCCTCATGTTGTGGTGACCCCCAT
>NW_022111357.1:42750278-42761927 GCF_000313985.2 Echinops telfairi
TTCAACCCCCAAAGGGGTCGCGACCCACAGGTTGAGAACCGCTGGACTATAAGCTACCAAGTGACCCTCCATGCCGAGCTACTCCTTTCAGTGAGCTGTGCTTTGATCCATGAAGCCACAGGTTAAGCACGCGCAGCGGCAATCCACCATCGCGGCACAGGATCGCGGATTAAGCCGGTACAGAAGGGGCAGAGCAGAGGCGGCTCTGACTCCACCGAGGCCCGTTCCGGATGCGCGGCCTGCCGTGCCGTTCCTCAGCACGCACAGGGACTTCTCTCTGGCAGTTGACCAAAGACGGACAAACAGGATCGAGGGATCAATGGTTTGGAACTATTTCCCACCACCCACCAGAAGCAAATCTCTGCAAAAGGACAGAACGGACCACGAAGGTCCTCAAGAAGTGGTGGGAAAGGGAAATCACCCCACGGGCTCAAGGTCAAGCATTGGCATGGCTTGTCAAACCCCCTGGGCTTAGAGGTGCCCAGAGGCATGGCTATGCCGCAGTCCCTGGAAAGTGTGTCTAGATTCCCTACGGGAGCAGGGGCTTGGAAAGGACCAGACTGGAAGGGTGGGGATGGGTCATCTCATGCGAGACTATGTGGATGGACCAGCTGTGGAAGCATTCATGCTCCAAGCGAATGCTCACCAGAGAGCTCCCAAGTCCAGGTTAACAAAATGTCCTGCTGTGGACACTGCCTCGGAGGCCCTCCCCAAAGTGGCCATGGAGAGAGGGGTGGAGAGCATACATGGACACAGCATTCCGGACTTCTCCCTGACTGCTGCTGGGTGAGTCAACCACCGAAAATCCCTCTGCAAGACTGTCATCTGGCACAGCCTTCTGGAAGTGGGTGCCTGTCGTCAGGAAGCTGGCTGACTGCACTGGACCCCTTCCACCAGGAGTGGACTTGAATCATGGATCTTTCTGTGAGTAGTGGTGTGTGTGACTGTTGGCACCACACAAGGGGCAGCGGTTGGTCCTGTTATGTGAATTGCAGTTGGGATTGGACTTCCCGTCACCAGCAGTGCTTGGGGCCACACTGCCATCCTTAGACTTGCATGATGCTCAATTCACCCTCACCGTCTTCCACTCCACATGGCTTCCGACCACGGAATGATGCCATGGTCCACGTGCTACGACCATGGGACCGGATCCTGGGAATTCTTTGGTCCTGCCGTGTCCTCTCGTCCCTCCACAAGGCAGCTGGTGACCGGTGGACTGGCCAAGCCAAGGCTCTGTTACTCTGCCAGTGGAACTGTGGCACACTGAATGGCTGGCCTTGCACCTTCGGGGCATAATTGATGTTTTGGATCAATGAGCTGGACTCTCTCCCTGCCCTCGGCCAAACACCGAGGTCCAAGAACGGCACCGAGCGGCAGCAGCTCATTTCCTCTTTGACCTACAAAGCCCTTCATTCTGGTCCCTTCCGCTTTGGACTTGACCGGTGTGGATTTCTTGATTCCCAAGGGGAAAAACATGCTTCTACCAGGTGACACAACAGGGGTTCCCTTGAACTAGAAGCCGAGAGTGGCAACTGGTCATTTGGGGCTCCGCAGGCCCCTGGACCAACTGGCAGAGTTAAAGCGCATGTGCTGGCCGGGATCAATGTGAAGGATCAAACCCCACATCCAAAGGGGAAGATGCCGCTGGAAGGCAGGAGGTTCTCCCACAAACTATGGGGTGGTTTCCTAAGCAACGGTGAAAACTGGGGCGATCTGCAAGGTCAGAGTTAGAAACCGCCCGGTGCTCCGTGAGGGAAAGATGGGGCTTTCTGCTCCCATGAAGACCGGGGGTCTGGGAAGCCCGCAGCAGCACCTCTGCCCTGGCCCGTCGGGCCTCCGTGAGTCGGCAGGACTCGAAGGCCGAGAGTTTGGCTTGTAAAGAGCCATGGGAACAAGCAAGATTCGGTGGCTGACACCCCGACCGCAGAGAGAGCCCCGGCCAGCTGGGACACTGGATGAGAGCCCACGGGACAGAGATGGGCGTTCTTGGAAACATCAAAAATGGCTTGTGGTCGACTGCAGAAGCCAAGATTTATCTAAATGAAAAAGAAGAAGCCCTTTCTATGTGACCTCCCCCATGAGACTGGTAGACAAGGACACACACATCCAGGCTGGTGGGGGAGAAGCCTCCAGCAGATGTCAGGGGCTGGACCTGGGGCGGTGGGGAGGGGGGGTTGAGGGTAACAGTGCCCAGAGTTTTCCCTGGGCACACCCAGAGCCCTGGAAAGACACCCACAGGAGCCCACCCCCAGGCATGCGTCTATGTAAGCACAATCACAAGTGCACACACATGCACACAGGCATGCACACATTTCACTCACACGTGCAGATACACACAGCGTACTTGGTGAGGGACACTGCCTGGCACCCGGGACACTGCCCGGCACCCAGGACCCTGAATCTAAAGCCGCCTCTTCCAACCCTGCACAGAGTGCCTGGCCACTGGGTAGGACTACTGACAGTGACCGACCAGCCTGCTGTGACGGTGATGAGGAGTGGCTATGCATGTGGCAGTGACCCCAGGCTGGACACACAGCCAGCACCTCCTCCGTGGGGATCAGTGGGGGGTGCTCAGAGTTCCCACCTGGCCAGAAACAAACCCTTCTCCCCACCACCCCACACCCGCCTTCTATGGGGCTGATCAAGTCCAAAGCCTGGGTAGGGTGGGCACCAGAGAGACTAGGGAGGTCCTTTGGGTGTTTCCTCCCCCTGAGCACCAGCCCCCTGCTGCCGGGAGGCACTGAGGGGTCCTCGCTGCTCAGAGTGGGGAAGTCAGAGGCTGGCCAGGCCACAGCCTGCCCCTCTCCCCTGCCCTGGCTGAGGCATTCCCACTGTGACCGCATTACCTGGTCTACACTGAGCAAGTCTCCAAGGAAATGAGGTGGCCCCAGGGTGTGGGGGTGGGCCTGGCTTCATCGACTGACAAGCGCAGCATCTCGTCTTTATGAGGAGGTGGGTGCAAGGCAGCCTGGAGAGAGACCGCTAGTCACAGACCAGCCCCACCTCAGGAATGGGCAGTGTGGAAGGTTGTCAAGTCTACCAGAACCCCTAGATTTGTGCGTGCCTGTCATGTGCGCATGTAAGTGCCTTCCTACGTGGACACCTGCCGTGTGTGCCTTATGCATTGTGTGTGCAAGAGGGTGGGTGCATGCATTTCTATGGGCGTGCTTGTGTGTGCACGTGCTCACGTGTGTGGGAGAATGTGGGTACATGCGCCATTCACATGGGTGAGTATATGTTGTAGGAGTGTGGATGTTTGTGGATGTGCAATGTTTTCATGTGATGTGTGTGTGTTGTTAGGCACTGTCTAGTCAGTTCCAGCTCACAGCGGCCCTACGTATGACAGAACAAGGCACTGCCAGTCTGGCACCGTGCCCACAATTGCTCCTGTTGGAGCCCATCGCTGCAGCCACCGAGGGCATCCGTCTTGCCAAGGGCGTCCTCCTTCTCACTGGCCCTCTGCTTTCCCAAGCAGGACGTTTTCTTCCAGAAACTGGCCTCTCCTGACGACAGGTCCAAAGTTCAGGGGACCAAGCCTCCCCCTCCCTTCTTCTCCCAGGATGGTGTGTTTGCGCTTTTGACGGTCCGCGGTCCTTGCAGGCTCCTTCGCCCGCACCTTGATTCAAATGCATCCTTTCTTCTTCCATCTTCCTTATCCCTGTCCCACCCTCTCCTCTGCAATAGCCAACATGGATATGAGGTGACTGGAGATACTATGGCTTGGGTCCGGGGCGCCTAGGTGCTCAAAGGAAGCTCGTGCTTTTTAACACCCTAAAGAGGTCTCGTGCAGCAGATTTGCCCAACGCCATGTGTCATTTGACCTCTGGACTGCTGCTTCCATGAGCGTTGACTGTGGATCCAAGCGAGACGAAACCTTTGACAACGCCAATCTCTTCTCCATTTATCATCGTGCTGCCTATTGGGCCAGTTGCGAGGATTTTGATTTTCTTGACATTGAGTTATAATCCATACTGAAGGCTGCCATACCTGATCTCCATCAGCAAGGGCTTCAAATTCTATGTGAATGCTTGTATAGACACATGTGTGTGCACGTGTGTGTTGGTGTGTACATTGATACATGTGTGTTGTGTACACATTTGTGTCTCTGCTGATGCGATATGTGCACATGTGGGAGTCTCTGCCAATTCATACAACCATGCATGTGTGAGTATACACAGATACATGGGGGGGCTTAGGTGCATGTGTGAGTCTGTACTGGTGATTCATGTTTTGTTTGCACACATACTCATGTGTATATGTGGATGTGTGCTGAGTCATACAAGTACAGGCATGCATGTATGTACATGTGTGCATGAATGTGGGCTATATTGCATACATATAAACATGTGTATGCATTGTTGTGTGTAAGTGTATGTGTGTACATGTGAGAGGAAGTATACACTGATATATGTTTATATGTGGAGGTGGCTGCACTGCACACATATGAGCATGTATGTGCATGCATAACTGTGTGAGGTGCATTGTGGGTGGTGTGTGTGCATATGTGGGTAGATACTGATACGTGTGTGTATGCAGTATGTGTGTGTGTGCATCCCATGCCCATCTGCACATGTGTCTGTGCATGCTGTGACTCTCACATTAACCAGGGAGCAAAGTTCCTCTTTCCCTCAGACATGGTGCCCTTGCCCCGCCTCCTGGCCTGCCAGCAGGCCTGGGGTTCTGGGGGCTGAGACGGGCTGCCATTCCTACAGGTCTGTCCTGAGAGCAAGCCCAGTGTGCGGATGTCCCGGAGGCCGAGGTCATTTCGGCATGCTTTGTCTCCCCCTGTGCACGGGACAGGGCCCGGGTGCCAGCCATTCCACGGCTGCCCGGCTAGTCACACACGGGCCTCCCTTCAGCCTAGCCCGGCTCCCAGAGCTGTAGAGGTGAGCCGAGCAAGATGGAGTGAGCGATGGCCCTGCTTCCCATCAGCGCTCAGCGCCAGCCCACCACACCTTCCACACAGACCATCTACACACACGTGCACGTGTGCACTTGCAGGAATCAGCACACCAACATATACACACATGCAGGACCCAGGCATCCCAGGCCAACTAGAGGTACGAAGAGCTGGGTACTGATGGAGGACAGAGCCGCAGTGCTACCTCTGTGCTCTGGGCCTCAGTGTCCCATCTGCTGGCTGCTGTGTGGCTGAGAGGCAGCACCCCTGCCATCTGGGTATCTATCACTCGGTAACGTTTTTGTAGAAATCACCCCATGGTGCTCTGAGGCCGGAGAGCCGGGCACAGCAGCACAAGGCCGGCCTTGGAGAAGGCTTTCTCTCGGGGCAGCAGCAGCCTGCAGACCAGTGTGGACACAGGTCTGCCTCCAACCCAGCCGAGCTCCCAGGGCTACGGGGGCAGGGCGGGGCGGGGAGAGGGCCCCTGCTGCCTGCCAGCCCGCTGCTCCAGGGTCTCTGCTCGTCCCCCTCCCCACCCAGTCTTGGCCTTGGTGCTTCCCCCACTTTCTGCGGCTGTGACTCCGGCCGTAATTATTCCTAACCTTCTGTACGAAGACGCTGTCCTTGCCTGATACAAACCAGTAACTTTGAAAGCAAACTGGGTCTTAATTTTCCTTGACAGCCCGCTTGAAGCAGGCGGCCGCGCTGGGCTTTAATTAAACGCACATTCGTATTCCAAACAAATTAAGTACAATTAAGGCCTCTGAGTTATGGGTATCTATCACTAGGCGATGTTTTTGTAGAAATTACCCCATTGAGATCAAAGGCGGAGGATCCTCGCCTTAATTGCCTCATTAGGGCGCTGCGTACAGGCTGTGCAGGGCCGGCCCCGGGGTCTCTTTGGGAATTACTCAGCGCCGGCACTCCCGGTAATTGCTTCCACATTTCCCTCCCGGAGACGCCTGGGCTCCACGGATCAGAGGCAGCAACTTCAGGACCCCGGTCCGGCCCAGGGCCTGAGCAGCGGCCAGCGAGTCTGGGGCACCTACACTGGGCCCCACTGGGCCAGCTACCCCTGCCCTGTCCACACCTGGCCTTTGAGCCAGGACCACCGGGCCCAGGGACCCCACCATTCACCCTGACCCACAGCACCCCTGGTTTCCCCCCACCCGCTGGTCCAACTTCTCAGAGTCTTGCTGTGAGCTCTGGAAACGGGGGCTACCTTATCCCAGGTCCTGGACCTTGAAGACCCAGCCTTTTGCTCAAGGATGGGGGCTCGAGACTGAGCAGGTGTGGACCCCAGGTTGCTGACCTCTGTGCAGGGGGTGTTAGGAGACCCCCGCTCCATGCATTCATCACCCTGCTGGAACCTACTCGGAAGGCCTCCCGGCTGTCCAGCCCCAGGTAGCAGGAGCGCCATTCCCCTTTCTAGTTCCTGATCACCCCTCACCCCAAGGGGCTAGCTCCTCCCAGCCTCCTCAATGCACTCTGCCCCAACAGCCTACCCTCCCACCTTCTCAGGGTTCCCTCCACCACACACACACACACACACACACACACACACACACACACGCGCGCAAGAGGGGGTGAGTATCTTAGGCCCCAGGAAGAGAAGGCTAGCCCATGGTGAAGCCTCCTCCAGCACCCCTGGGTGTCAGAGGTGGAGCCTCAGCCAGGCCTGAGGCCCAGCCCTGCCCATCCTGTCTGACTGCTGACTGCTCACTCCAGAGGGCCAGCAGCCCCTCCCAGCCTGGGGTCCTGGCATAAAGGCTGCTCCTGGCCTGGGCTCCCAGGGCTGATGCAAGCTGGGGCTGCTGAGCCGAGCCAAGTACCTCGGGCCTCTGAGCTCTCTTAGTCCAGGTCAGGGGTCCTCAAACTTTTTAAACAGGAGGCCAGTTCACTATCCCTCAGACCTGTTGGAGGGCCGAACTATCATTTAAAAAAAACTATGAACAAATTCCTATGCACACTACACATATCTTATTTTGAAGTAAAAAATCAAATGGGGCAAGAACACCCGGCAGGCCAGATAAATGTCCTTGGAGGGCCGCATGTGGCCCGTGGGCCATAGTTTGAGGATGCCTGCTCCAGATGTTCTGGCCGGGGGCACAGGCACCTCTGTGCCGAGCCCTGCTACAGGGTCGTCACAGGCCTCAGCAATCCCTACAGGGTCATCCCCAATATGGAAGACCCACGTGTCCAGGGCCCTGTGGGCTGGCCAGAGGGTGGAGGCAGAGAGGAGGCCGGGGAATAGCATCAACCTGCACCCCATGTACCTGTACCATAGGGTCCTGTACCCACAGGATAGGGACCCAGCCCCCCTGGCATCACCCCAGACACTGGGTCCCTGGATTCCCTCCTCATTGGATTCAGCCCAGACACGATGCCACAAGCCACGAGGCTGGAGCCAGGAGCCACGAGTCAGTCAGTCACTCCTCTCTGCTCCCCTCTAGCAAAGCAAGCCCTCCCACACCTCAGACCCTGTCTCTGGATCCCAAACTCCAGGATCCTCGGGCGGAAACGGGGGCAGAAGTGATGCTGGACACATCCTAGAACCCAAGACTTTCCAGGTGTGCTTCGTCAAGTTCAGTTTTGAGCTCCGACCCCATTTGGCCTGGGCAGGATCTGAGAGGACAGAGGGGTGCACAGAGATGTGAGCACCCTGGGGACTTAGCGGGAATGGAGATACCGACGGCGGCTATGCTCACCAAAGGGGGAGCCGGCTGAACCTGAGCAGAGGCAGGTCGGCATCACAACACCCCAGGCAGGGAGGGACAGACAGCCTGCCCTCACCCTGAGCCTACAAAATGGGAACGGTGAGCCCACCCACTGGAGACCCTCGGCTCTGCTTTGAAGCTGGGGGCCCAACGAGCAATTACCCCAGTGGCAACAGCCCCATGCCTTCTCTCCTTCTCGGTGTTAGGACTGGACTGAGGCGTAGGGGCTTCTCCCTCAGCCCCACCTCCGCCCCCCGATTGGTATTCCATCAATTCCTGGAGCCCTGTTTCTTACTAAAGCAGCTTGGACTTCTTCCATCAATAATTTCTTTCTGAGTTTTCTTTTCTTTCTTTTTTTTAAACACGTTCACATAAATCATTTCATAACCTAATTTTTAAACTATAAGGGGGGTGGGGGAATAGCAAAAAGAGTTCATTCATAAGAAATATACCATGGTCTATAATTATCCATACGAGAAAGTTAGCCTTCGTGGTTACGTAGTTGGTCGGTCCCCACTAGTAAATCATATTTTTAAAATGAAACATACTTTTTTTCCTTCCCCTCCCCTCTCCTGCCCTCCTTGCTCCTCCCTCAGTGCCACCCTGGCCTCCCCAGTGCTGCAAGTCTGCTTGGGTGTGGAAATCACTTTTCTTGGTCTCTCTCTCGTTTGCGCATGGTCTCAAGCAGCATCGGTCGTTTGGAGACTGATTAACTTTGGTGACCATCCTGTCTTCCAAATCTGCCCAGGTCACGGTGTGTTGGACAGGCTCATCTTTGTCTTCTAGAGATGCACAATCTTCCAGTGTGCATCCGTGCCAGCGTGTGTTCATCCATCCCTCCACACAGAGGCGTCCCGGGTGTTTCCATGTTTTTGCGACTGTGGCCAGCACTGGGGGACAGATGGGTGCCACCGCCTTTGTCTGTTTGTGCTCTGTCCTCTATTTCGTTGGGGTACATACCGACAGCGAAATGGCTAGATCCTGCGGTATCTCGAGTTGATTCATTTAAGGAAGGGCCATACAGGACTGTCTTCCACGGGGGCTGCCCAGCGCTGCAACACCACCTGCAGTGGGTGCGCCTTCCAGTCTCCCCATGACGTGATTTCCCCAGCTCTTCCTCAGGACACACCTGAGAGGCTCCTGATGTCCAGCGGTGGGAGTCTCGCTTTCCATGGGGGAGCCCCAGCTTGCATTCCCAGCCAGCTGATCCGCCTCACCTGCAGCGCCACCCGCTCCTCGCCCCGTCCTACCAGGGAGGCCGGCAGATGATCGGCTGGGATGCAGAACGTGTTTCAGCAGAGCTCACAGACTTAAGACGAGAATCCAGCGGAGCGGAAGGGCTCCAACCGCGGAGGGAGTCAGACCGGGTTCCGTTGCGTTTTGTTGCTCCTTCTTTCATCACCATGGATCAAGGCCAACAGGACACAGCTGACTCAGGAGTTCAGGACACACCTGGGAGACAGGCGTTGGGAGGGCCCCCTCAGGAGACCGATGAAGCAGAGGCTCAGAGAGGGTGAGCAGCTATGCCAAAGCCACACAGCAAGTGAAGGTCAGATCAGAGCCTGCACCTGGATCTGGGAGTGTGAGCAAGTCCTCTCACCTGGTAGCAGGTGCACATGCCTCACCTGGGGCAGGTGAGCCCAGCTTCTGGAGCTATCAGGGTGACACGGGCCTGGGACAAGGATGGAGATTACAGATTGTGGCAGCCGGGACCCCTGCTGGGCTCATTATGGCCATGCAGCCTGATTGCACCCCAGCCTCAGCCCCAGGGACTCACTCGTTGAATATGCACGACGCTATTAGCATAGAGGGCCGGGCTCCACTCCATGAAACTTTAAACAGAAATCACGGCGTGTACTGTGAGAAGGCACCCGGCAGCTGGGTCAGTGGGGAAAGCTCTAGGGAGTCCCATGGGCACCCCCCTCCCCGGAGGCCAGGTGAAGGGTCTTAGCCTGGGGGTGGGGGGGGTGGGGGGTCCTTGATGCCTCTCCCTCTCCCTGGGCTAGGCACACAGGCTCCAGGACAAGTTGAGATTTGACGATGAAGGAGCATCCTCCCTGCAGGAGATACCTTGTGCTGCTCCTGTTTGGGGGCTGGGGCTGGGAGGCCCATCCCTCATTCCAAGGTGAGGGGCTTGGACCACCCCGGGTGGCTAGGGTTGGCCCGGTGGCAGTAAGGGTCCTGCCGCCTTCTGCCCCATGCAGCTTTCCCCACCCAGCAATGAGCTCTACCTGCAGGAATAACGGGGGTCTTGATGACTCATTCCCTGGACAGCAAAGCTGTCTCTGGCACTCACCCAAGGACCACTGCCCAGCCTCAGGCCAGCTCCTGCAAGTCCCTGAGGTCCAGGGAGGCATCTCTCCCTGGCACCACGTGGGGTTGATGCCCCATAACTTGAACTATACTCCTCTCTATGTTCGGCCCGGCTCAATACCATCTCTCTGGGACCACCCATTCTCCTTCTCCCTGCCCTCCTCCTCACCTCTAGGTCCAACCCAGCAGCCCCTTCAACCATGGCCTCACTGGGACCAATCCCCAGGTCTTACCAGTGACTCTCATGCTGGCTCTGAGGAAGCAAGGCCATGCTGTGTGGGAGGGGCCACATGCCACGGACAAGAGCAGGGAGCCCGTCAGAAAGCAGGACCTCAGTCTGCAACTCCAAAGAAGTGGGTTCTGCCAGCAGTCACGTGCGTGAGGAGGGGACCCCAGTTTTCAGGAGGAAATTCAGCCCAGCAGAGCCCTGGGGTTCAGCCGGTGAGAGCCTGAGCAGAGGACCCAGCTGGGCCTTGATTCCTGGCCCACAGACCCGGGCAGCTCACACGCGGGAGGCTTTAAACTGCTGGGTGTCTGGTCACTTGTGCCGCAGCCTCACTGACAGACAGAAGAAGCCCCGGGGGGTATGTTCTATAGGCCAGCAATGGACTTCCTCCAGCATCTCTGAACTATGTCAGGTGGCACATGCTGTGACTCTCCCAGAGGGGCAGGTGATGAGTCGGAGTAGATAGATGAGTGGACTGGTTGGGTGGATGGGATGGATGGTTGGATGAGTGGATGGATGGATGGATGGATGGATGGATGGATGGATGGATGGATGGGTGAATGGGTAGGGGATAAGATACATGTATGTATTTGTATATGTATAAGTGGGTGGATGGGATGGAAGGATGGATGGATAAATGGATGGATAGATGACTGGATAGGTGGGTGAGAGGATAGATAGGTGGGTGAGTGGGCAGAGGCGTATATGGAAGGAATGGGATGGAGGAACGGATGATTAGGTGGATGAAGGAATGGATGGGGTAAGTGGATGAGTGGGTAGATGGGTGGGTGAGTGGATGAAGGAATAGATAGGCGGATGGGTGGATGAGATGAAAGGATGGATGGCTTAATGATGGAAGGGTGGGAGGATGAAGGGAAGAATCATCGGATGAGGGAGCATGCTGGATGGATGGGACCCTGCATAGGACAGCCAGACTGTGCTGTCCCTGGGCTCGGATGAAGAAGGCACTGCTTGCACCTCGGGCACAGTAAGGGGTGATGCTACAAGACTTCGGCAGCATTGAACAAGGCACAGAGGATGGATGGCCGGGCACTGCATCCCCCACGATGAGGAAGACCTTCTGGGCAGAGAGCGCAGGACAGAGCTGCCCCCGGGCTAGTTGAGAGAGACTAAAGGGGGAGAGGACCGCACTGAGGCCCCTGGGGGCTGGTTAGTCCCAGGGGCGCAGCAAGGGTGGGTGAGAGGGAGAAGAGTGACAACAGGGGTGGTCAGCAGCAGAGGTTGCAATGGCCCCGGGGTGGCCTGGGGACATGATCAGCAACCCGAGAACACGCAGCAGACGGGGCAATTCCTATGGTAACACACAGGTGGGGGAAGGGACACTCAGCGGAGGGGCAGCTTCTGCCAGGGGAGTGCAAGGAACAGAGAGCTGCAGGCTCCCGGGAGGAGTGTCCAACGGGCCAGCTGAGGACCCTTGTGTGGGGAAAGCCTGGGGAGAGTGGAAGTTATGGGTGAGGTAACAGGCAGAGGGG
>NW_022111357.1:42763834-42765619 GCF_000313985.2 Echinops telfairi
CCCACCACTGCTCTGGAAGTGTGTGCCTAGATCAACCTTCTCCTGAAGCCCTCTCCAATCAGGTTGCACAGAAATCACAAGGATCCATTAAAAAACGTTTGCCCCAAAGCTGTCCATCTAGTGCAAGATGGATGTGGGGCCTCCTGACCCCTGTGTCCTAAGCCCAGGACCTCACTGCTCCTCAAACAGGATCTGGGGCCCCAGTATGGAGGGGCCCCAGTATGGAGGCAGTGGTGGAGGGGGTGCCATTGGATAGGGGTGTCAGACCTGCATGTGCAATAAAATAAATGCAGCCTACGGATTGCCGGTGTCGGAAAGAGACTGCACGTGAGAGGGGGGAACTGATGAAAGAACATCCCTAGCTTCTAGAGCAGGTGCCCGCCACCTGCCTCCATGCCTGGTGCCCCAGACAGCGCAGGAGGGTGGGGAAGGCCCTTGGCGAGGAAAACCAGCCCAATGGCCCCCGTGGTGGATTAGGACATGCAGGCCCTCTCGAGGGCGGCATGGCACCAGGCAGCGTGTCCTTCCGTCGTTTGCAAGACGGTGCCATGAATCGGAGGTGAGTTGATGATAGCAGAGAGCAGAATGCAAGGGGGGATGTCTTTCTGGAACATTCCACCAAAGACGCAGAGGGGCTTTCCTAAAGAGGGAGGGCCAGGCAGAAGCCAGCCCGTGTCTGACCCACCCAGGCCTCAGGGATAGTGTTACACCCCTCTCTGTCCTGCCCCCAGCAGGAGACACTGGTGGCAGGTGAAAATCCACAGCGCTAGACTTGGCCAAGGTGTGTTTTCCATAACGGTGTCTCTTCAACCTTGAAACCCCTTTCTGTTTGCAGACTCTCTGACTCAGAAAACACACTGCACCAGGGACCAGAGCCAGCCTGCGCACCCGCGCAGAGGGGCCACGGCCAACAGAAGAGGGGTAGCCTGGGCACCCCTCTGCTGGCAGGGCGGGTCAGCTTGTCTGCCACCCACCATGCTCACCCACAGCCCCGTTCACATGCCCCTGGTGGGCCTGCTGCCCCCACACTGAGCCCACCGAGGGGGCTCGGCCCAGCAAGTCAGCTTGGGGCACCCAGACCCCTGCACCAGGAAAAAGGAGGAGGGGAAGGCGCGGCAGAGTTAGACACCACAGGCGGTTAGCCCGTGATGGACACATGAGAGCACACACACACACACACACACACACACACCATGCTCGGGCACACATGTACACACTCAGGCATACAATGCATGAGATGCACAGGCACACACACACAGTGTCATGCACAAGTTCACACAAACAAGGCATTCATGGGCTCTCTCACACGCCCATGGACAGATATGCACACACAGACTCACACACTAACTTCCACACACACATACTCGAATGCACGCACACCACACAGGCGCACAGGAGCAGACACACAAGGCGTATGTGGACACACACTTCATACACAGAGTCCCAAGGGCTGCTCGGGGGCCCCCTGGGAGCCTGGTCTTGGTGGGCAGAACAGGCACCCCTGCATCTGGTCTGTGCCATGTGCTGTCTCGAAAGGTCCTGCAGACAGAACTGAGGCCAAGGTGGGCAACCAGAAGGGCAAGCAGACCGGACCGTCCACTGTTCAATGTGCAGGGCACCCGGCTCCAGGCCTGCACCACACCTCCACCCCAAGCTGGCTCAGAGCACCCTGGGAGCAGAGTCAGGAGGGGGAGAGCTGTGGCCCGGCCCAGGGGCCCCAGATAGGGCCCAGCAGGGCCAGGCTAGGGCCCCGTGTCAGTGCCAGCAGCAGCACCACAGCGAGCC
>NW_022111357.1:42765719-42767076 GCF_000313985.2 Echinops telfairi
GCAGAGGCATTCAAAGTCACCCCGAGCCGGGTGAGGGGGGTAGGGCAGAACCTTCAGAACTGATGTCAATTTTCTGCATCAAATATTTTGATAATTAAACAAAGCTGATCAAGAGAGGCGAGCGGCGAGGCTCGAGTGCGCAGGAAGCAGAGCCCATTAAATAGAGGGGCCGAAAGCGCCCGGGGCGGCAGCCTCAGATTAATGGCACCGCAGTAATAGATTTTCCCAAGCTCACCACCCCGGGCAGCGCGGCCAGGGAGGGGCTCCAGCCTGCGCCCGGAGGAGGCCGTTAAAGGGACAGGGACGTTAAATCACCGTGACCAGGTGCTGAGCCGGCCCTCACCCACCCGTGACTGACCCAAGATGTCCCCATCCTTCAGAGCCACGGGAGGTCTGAGTCTCGGACACCAGGGCAGGCCACAGGCCAGGTGGTGACAGACAGACACAGGGTTCCCCCACAAGCAGCATCACAGACAGTGCCACCACCCAGAGGGGTCGCTCCTGGTTTGGAGGGGATCACAGGCTCACACCGGAGAGAATGCGGGGCCCTTGGTGAGGACCCCTTGACCCTGGGACTTGGAGCTGCACACCCTCAGTCCCTGCCAGCAGCCTCTGGGCTGGCTGGTCCCCCGCGCCCATTGGCATATTCACGCTGTGGATTACAGAAACCAGGGCAGAGCACACATTCTCCCGACAGAGCCCCGATAGGATCACACACTGCAGTTACGTGCGGGAGACTCTCGGGCCGCAGAGCACTAGGGTAATAAAACCCAGGCCCTGGCTCTCATAGCAAAAGAGGCAGGGGCAGGAACACACTTGGGAAGGCATCCCTGCAGCCTGGGGCTGCGGGGCAGCTGACCTTGCAGGGAGCTGACCTGTGGGCCCCAAACTGCCCCCATGGGATCTCAGGACTGGGCCCCTTTCTGCCAGACTCCCCATCCCTGCACCATTCACTGGAGCCCCTGGGCACAGTGTGGCCCTGGGTGGCCCTGCCTCAGGCTCACGCAGCCCCGGCCGCCCCACCCTGGCATGCTGGCCTGTACACGCCTCCAGCAGCAGCGTCACAGAAGCTCGCCCGGCTTCCTGTCTTCTCCTGCCATGGCAAAGCCAGCTGGCTGCCTCTGACCTTGAACTCCGGAAGCCACAGTCTGTCTGAACCAATGTCCCTTGGGATGGTAGGGAGAGCCAGAGGGACCCATCACAGGTCCCAGGAGCACAGCCTGTACCCCACCCATTGGGCCACACTGCCCTGACAGCAAGACAGCGTGGAAGTGATTCCTCGGGGTTGTGGGACTATGGACTCATACATACACCGCACACATACATACACACACTCACATACACACAATCATACACA
>NW_022111357.1:42767176-42769477 GCF_000313985.2 Echinops telfairi
GGAAGCCACAGTCTGTCTGAACCAATGTCCCTTGGGATGGTAGGGAGAGCCAGAGGGACCCATCACAGGTCCCAGGAGCACAGCCTGTACCCCACCCATTGGGCCACACTGCCCTGACAGCAAGACAGCGTGGAAGTGATTCCTCGGGGTTGTGGGACTATGGACTCATACATACACCGCACACATACATACACACACTCACATACACACAATCATACACACGCATACACACACTAACCCACCACACACATTACACACACACACTCACACACATAAACACACACTCACATACACATACTCATACACACACTCCACACCACACACACATCACACTCACACACAGTCGTGCACACTCACACACACTATACACTCACACACACTACACACACACACACTCGGCAAGGTGGGACTCAGCAGACACACTGTCCCCAAGACTAGTGGAGGCATCCCTGGTGGGTGCGCAGGGTGATATCCTTGGCTGCTAGCCACCAGGTTGAAGGTTCCAATCCTCCTGGAAGAGCCTCGGGAGCTTGGTGATGTGCTGGTCAAAAAGTACCCGCTGCCAGCCCTGGGCACCCCACTCTTCCTCTGATAGCCGTGGGGTCACAGTGAGTCAGGCTCAACTCCCTGCTGCTGGGTTGGGGCTGGCAGGCAGGTCCCTGTCCAGCTGTCTTAGGGTGCTCAGCCCGGGGTGCTCACAGCCCTCCCCCTCTGAGTGCCCCTGGGTGCCCAGGAGGTGGGACGGCCACTGGGGCACCCTGCCTGCCCCCTAGGGAATTGTGATCGTCAGTCACTCTGAGAGGCTCCTGTCTTCCCAAGTGTAAATGAGCAGTGTCCTCCGCAGCCACACGGTCCCCATCTGCCTGGTCCCTGACCCCTGTGCCTACCTGAGGTCCTCTGAATCCTTCCGTGGCACCCCAAGCCACACTGCGCTGGACACAAAGGCTACCACGTGTGGATTCCCGGCCCCTCGGTGTCATCTCCTGAGCCCTGGTGCCCCTCCCAGCGCTCTTGGACAATACCCTGGTCCCTCAGTCCGGGTACGCTCCAGCCGCTGTAGTCCTCTGCATGCACTCCTGCCTCGGCACAGACAGGTGAGTTTTTGATGAGAACAATCCCTCCTGGGGTGCTCCTGGGTCTCACCCAGGCACACTGGTTGCAGCCGGGACAGGTAGGAGCCAGGCAGGTGGCAGGCCCAGGGTCCTCAGGGCCAGTGCCAGTGGCGCTGTGTGCTAGGGAGACTGGCTGGTGGCTGTGGGCAGGGTGAAGGGGAGTCGCGTGGACCTGAGACACCTGCCCCACCCCCCTAGGCTTCTCGTTTGCTCAGTAGGCATTGGGTGCTGACCATGGGAAGTAAGACCAGAGGGCCCCCCAGAGGCAAGGATGGCGAGACTCTGTCTCACATGCTCTGGACGTGTGGTCAGGACAGAGCAGTCCCTGGAGAAGGACAAATTCTTGGTAAAGGGCAGGGGCAGCAAATAAGAGCAAGGCCCTGGGTGAGGCGGATGGACACCGTGGCGGCAGCGTTGGGCTCAGGCGTAGGCACCGTTGTGAGGCTGGCACAGGAGGCGGGGGTGTCTCGCTCTGTTGTGCACAGGGTGATCGTGGATCGGAACTGACTCAGTGGTACCTAACAACAGCTGTAACAGTAGACTGGCCTGGTGGTGCTGTCAGCAACTGTTGGATTGCTAACCCTGAGGTCAGTGGTTCAAACCCACGTGTTGCTCTGCTGGAGAAAGCTGAGGCTATCTGCTCCCAGAACAATCCACAGCCTGGGAGCCCTCTACAGGGTCACTACGAGTCAGAATTAGGTGGACAGCAGTGGGTTTGGAGTCTTGGGTTCTAGCTACTTGCTGCAAGGTTAGCAGTTTGAATCTACCCAGAGGTGCCATAGACTAAAGACCCCGCAATCTGATTCTGAAAGGGCACACCCATTGAAAGTCCTAGGTAGCCCTCGGAAGCCCCCCGAGGCCACAAGAGTTGGGGCCATCAGGATGGCAGTGGATCTTGGTGTCCAGGGGTCCTCTGTGAACACACGGGCCTGTCCTCACAGCCCATCGAACTATGTCCCAAGGCCTCACCTGTGAGAGGAGATGTTGTGCCCCACGACCTCTCCCTGGACTCAGCCCACAGCAGGGTCTCCCGCCCCCTCCCCTCTGCACCACCACAGGCCCAAGCCTGGGGGATGCAGCCTGAGCTCCAGCCCCACAGCCAGATGCTGAAGGCCCTGTTGACAATGTCACTCCACCCACAGCCCCCCGAAGCTGGTCCTCCCACAGCCGCTGCCCTGGAGGCCTGAGC
>NW_022111357.1:42770458-42777754 GCF_000313985.2 Echinops telfairi
CCCCCTCCACCCCCTCCACCACCACTACCCTGGGCCTCTACATGCCCATCTGCATGGTGAAGCCCTCTGTGAGCAGTTCAGGGGCATGCCCACCCATTGGCTCAGCCCATGGGGTCTTATCTCCAGGCAGCGCAGTGGTGAGGTCACATACCAGGTGTCATTCAGGCATACCAGAAGGTGTGGTGACAGCTACAGCAAAAGGTGACACAACTGGCACCCAGGCCAGCATCCAGGCTCCCCGGCACTGAGGGATGAGAACAGCAGCATGGATCCTCTCATGTCCCCCATTGGGCGAGGGATGGGGCCAGGGGGCCTGCGTAGGCTGTGGCTGGGCTGCTGAGAGACCCTTGCAGCTGCCCTGGCCCTTCAGCCCCAAAGCGCAAGCAGCTGAGGCCCTGCGTGTCACAGGGCCCCCAAGGGCCTGTGACCAGAGCCATCTGCTGGTCACATCAAGGAGGACCTTCCGGGGAGGGACCCACAAAGGGTCAGGGAGGCAGTCATGGTGGGAGGGAGGTGGGGCGGGCGAGCTCCCTCCAGAGCCCTACCAGGTGGGTGGGAGTCAGGATGCTGTGTCCAAGGGGAAAGAGCTGGAGGACTGAGAAGGGTCCCATCCTGCGTAGAAGGGCAGGGTGGGGCCTCCTGTGTTGGCTCAAACCTGGACCTTGGCCACCAGGAGCCCTGACCATGGCAGGCTCCTCCCTGAGCTGCTCCCACATCCCACCCCCCACCCAGGACTATGCCA
Organism: Echinops telfairi; assembly: GCF_000313985.2. Taxonomy (NCBI): domain Eukaryota; kingdom Metazoa; phylum Chordata; class Mammalia; order Afrosoricida; family Tenrecidae; genus Echinops; species Echinops telfairi. The sequence goes on from NW_022111357.1 coordinate 42,771,201, forward strand.
GGACCCGCACTCACATCCTCCTGGCCTAGCCCAGGCCCCCCCGTGCTGGCAGTCCAAGGTCAAGGGCAGTCCAAGGTCTGTGCAACCCAGGCAGGGCACCACCCAGTCATCCCTGGGTCAGTGCAGCCCCATGAGTCACTGGGAGCCCAACCACAGCCTGTCGCTGCAATGATGCTGCCGACAACCTCATTTCTATTGGCTATGACAGCAGAAAAAATCTGCTCTCAGCCAATCCTCAATGGGAAGCAGGGCGTAGCGGGAGAGGGCAGCCAATCAAAATGCGGAGCCAGGAGTCATGGTTCCCCTCTCTACCTACACATGGTTGCTTTAGACCTCCATGGACAATGGGAGTGGAAGGTGACTTGTGTCACTCAAAGAGCCCAGTGACCCCCAGGACAAGTGGCAGGACGCAGCTGCTCTTGGCACCACCCAGGGACAAACCCCCGGAGAAAGGAGCTGACGGGGACAGGACTGAGAGGCTGAGCATCTGAACCCAGGGCCTCAACTCTTGCCGGGGGCCTCTGGGAGAGGGGCCGTTCCTTGCCTCTCCCAGCTCCTGGTGCTTCCTGGCTTTCCTTGGCTTGCAGCAGCCTCGCTCCAAGCTCCGCCTCCATCCCCATAGGCCACCTTCCTCCTGCGTGTCTCTGCGTCTCACCCACAGGTTCAGGGATTCCAACTTCCCCTAGAGGGACCCCACTCAATCATGACACCTCCCTGCTGTGTGGCCAGGACTCACTTTAGTAGGTAGAAGGTGCCCCCCCCCAGGGTCTGCTGACAACAAGCAAATAGAAGGGGGGGCTCCAGCTGTGGTACGAGTGCCACCTACCTGCTGCACCCCCAAATGGAACCTCAGGTGAATGACCCCAGCATGTGTGGTTTTGCTCAGGGAAGCTGCTGCACTCCTGACCCTGTTGGGGGCTCTAGCAATCCTTGGCTTACGTCCTGTCCCAGCCAACGGGCCCCCTCACAGGCCCGAGCACACGGGGCCAGTGTCTCCCAGTGGACATTTTGTCCACTGTTACATGACCATTCTCAGATGACCAGGACTTGCTCCAAGGTGCCCCCGCCACGTCTGGGGCTCCAGGCACAGAGAGATGGGATGAGCAGTCATATGGGAAACAGTAATCACAGGAGGGCTCCCAGGGCTCAGGCCCAGAGCGTGGTAACGGTCACCTGCCCTGTGATCGGCGGGCGGTCTAAAGAGACAACCCAAGGACGCTCATCCAGAAGCCGCCCCAGCCCAGTCCCACTCAGGTCCACAGCGCTGATACTAGCCGGACCCTCTGCAGGCTGATGATGCAGAGAGGGGAAGTGGGAAGCAGGGAGACTGCTGGCCGGGGGGTGCAGAGCCATGTGGATCCGGGGTCAGTGGCAGCGTGGCAGGGCATCCAGCGGGAGCTCTCAGGGTTGGGTGGCCCCCACGGGCTCTGCCCCCCTGGAGGCCGGCACAGAAGTCCCCTGAGAGGAGGAAGGTGCAGTGGTGGGGAGAGAGGCTGTTTCCAGAGTCCCTCCATCTCATACACAAGACCACACCCCCAAGGGAGAGTTTGCCTCCACCCCTAGGCAGGAGTGTCTAGTTGACATAAAACCATCCAACTACCACCTGCCCCTGCCCAGCCCTCGCCCACCCTGAGGATAGCAGTGTCCCCTGAGTCCTTCCTGCCAGTCAGCATCTCCCTGGATGTCGCCGAGGGCTGGCCCTGACTCAGTCCCCTCCACAGGTCTCCTGAAACCAACCCCTTGGTTCCGCGTTGGAAAAATGGCCCAGAGTCACGGGGAAATGGGGGTCAGGGGGGTTTGAGAAGGACCTCTGTGGGGGGGAGGCCCCCCATCAGGACATCCCGAGGTGCGTCTGGGTGGAATAGCCCAGCTGGGCCTCACTGAGGACACGTTCAGGGAGCCAGACGGAGCATCGTGGACCAAAACATACAGGGGTGAGGCTCACACGCAGACACCATAACCACATGCCACAAGGAGCACTGGGACCCCTGGGAACAGAGACGAACTGGAGGGGAACCATTGTGCCACAGAGCACCCACAGGTAAGGACCAGGCGTAGAGGTGGGCGCAGGCCATCCAGGAGCCTCGTGGAAGGGACATGCCCAGAGGCTGGGAAGGGCCCAGGACATCAGCCCACCACACCAGGCTCACACATCATGGGCTTTTCCATAGAGGGAAAAACATGGCTTCCTCAGCCCCTACCCCCGGGGGGAAGCCCCTGAGCCCCAGTCACCCTGTAGCAAGAACCTGGCTGGGCCTACCTGAAGCCCCTCACCTCACTAGAAGCCATGGCCGCTGAGCTGAGGATGGCCAGTGAGCTGGGGTCCAGCTAGGGGGTCCTAATTCCTTGCCACCTACTTGCCTGCGGCCATCCTGGGAAGGACATGCTGGATAGGGGAGCTCCTTCAGAGGCGAAGCCTGGGCAGGGCAGGCCACCCTCCGTCCTGTGCCTCTGGGGACCCCTGGGCCCCGGAGACAAGCAATGACAGCCATTGCCTGCTGCCCACTGCATACCGGCCTCCCCCGCGGGGCCAATGTCGGGATCCTGTCTCCGGACAGGCCATGCGTAAATGACCAGACCCCATGCTCCAATCAGAACAGCCTCTCCCCGAGCCAGTCAGGGGGCTGAAGGGCCAGGTTGGGGGCCCACTCCACTCCTCCACTCCGTGGGGGGGTGGGGGGGGAAGCATGGTGACTTGTGACCCCTGTCCGCTGTCCGGCGGGGGGGGGGGACACACGGAGGGAGACTGGGGGGTGGGGGTGGAGTCTGTCTCCCTCTGTACCGGTTTCCCGGCCCCCACCCCACCCCCACATCCTTGATAGATAATGGTTTAATAAGCGATCTGTTTTTTATTTAAAGGGTCGGTAGTAAAACCCAGATCACATTTCTCACTTGGTGGGTTAAAAAACCGCTTACGCTCATTTCAGCAATGTAAAACGACACTATATCAAATCAAACATTTCCAGATGTGCCCAGCTTGCGCGGAGGTGCCGGAGAGGCAGCCGCGGGCGCGCGGGAGGCGGCGGCGGCGGGAAGACGGGGCGAGATCGCCACCTACCGCCCGCCCAGGGCCAGGCACCTGGTGGCCGCCAGCCGCTGCAGCAGGGACCGCAGCGAGGTGGCTGGGGACCCCTCCCACCGGCGCGGCACCGGCCAAGGGCAGGGAGGGGCTTCTGGGTGAGGCAGGACAGCCGATCTCGGAGAGTAAGTGGTGTCCCCCTGCAAACACATGTCCACCGGGAGCCTCGGGAGGGGACTTCATTTGGAAAAAGTCTTTGCAGATACAATGAAGGAAAGGGTCTTGAGATGAGGTCTCCCTGGACCTGGGGGCCTTGGGCAGACACACACACACACACACACACACCCCACCCCCGGTGATTAATGCAATCGCCTTTGGCAAAAACGATGGAGCACAGTTCCACACTATGTCTCACAGGGTCTCCATGAGCTGGAATCGTCGGATGGCACTAGTTCTAGGAGAGAATGGAGCAGGGGGTGTGGACACTGGGTCACAGGACAGGGGCCATGTGAAGCCGGAGGGATGCGACCACAAGCCAAGGAATGCTTGGGCCCCATGACACAGGGAGAGACCAGGAAATAGACTTGCTCTCAGCCACAGAGAGAGCCTGGCCTTGCCCACACCTGGATCTCAACCGGCTGGCTTCCCAAACTGTGAGCCGGCATGTTTCCGATGTCTTCGGCCACCCCATTCTGTGATCCTTCGGGAAGACTTGATCTTGGTGCCCCGAGATAGAGACGCCAGCCTTGTGTGGACACCTTCGCCTCCTGCTGGCCACCCCGGGTCACAGCAGCTGAAGAGGCTGGGAAGCCTGTCTCCCAGGTGGGAGAGGCCAGTGCTGCTCAGGTGGGGGCCATCACTCAAGACAAGCAGAGTGCTGGTGATGATGGCAGAGCCAAGAAGCAGGGAGGAGGGAGGGAGACCAGGCTGGAGGGAGGAGAGGGATACCACCCAAAGGGTTTGAACTTGAGTCCTTTCCTGGCATGAACACACTAGCCCCAGGGTCCCTACCCTGCACCCATGGCCCTGCATCAAGGAGCCAGGAGTGGTGAGAGACATCATCTTCCACATCGAGCAATAGAATCCCAGAGAATCCTAGAGGTCTGGGTGCAACTAGGGCCATGCAGAGAGCTGCTGTATCTCTCAGTCCACACACACACACACACACACACACACACACACACCATTGCCTCCCCCCCTGCAGTGCCCCCCCCCCCTGCAGTGACCCTCTGCTCCTCCAGACTGTAGCACGCAGAAGTCCTGGGGCAAAGCCCTGGTGAGCCACTCAGACGGACAGAGGGGACCACGCCAGGCCAGCAGACCTCCTGGAGGCTCGCAGCTACCGCAGCTTGCAAAACAGGCCCCCCCACAGCCCCCACCTGCTGTCCCAGGAGTGGTCAGCGCCTTAGTGAGGAGCTTTCCAGGAGGGTCTGGGGGTTCCCCAGGCAGGCACTAACCCCTCGATCAGAGAGGGGAGCACCGCAAACACACTTGTTGGCAGGCCCCGTAAAACGCATTCCTGCGATCCCCCACAACAGTATACAGTTTTCACTCTGAATTAAAGCTGAAGCCAACTTTAAATTTAATAATAGAGTTATAAACTCTTGAAAGTCTATGGAGGGCTGACTGACCCCGGAGAGAAAGGGGGAGACACTATAAATAGAGGTCCTTATGTGAGCAAATTTGGAACCCAGTCCAACCTGTACTGAATCACCTTTTGTCAGAATGGCCATTGGCAGTGGTGGTCAGTCCCCTGGGACTGCTGGTAGCATGAGACACTGTGACACCCCCCCCATGGGCCTCCTTGAGCCAGACTCATTCTGCTGCTGCTCAGAGGGTCCCACCCGAGGAACGGGAGCCCAGGGAGGCCCTGGGACCGCCTTGATTTCTGCACTGAGATGAAAGGAGAGCCATGGGGGCAGGGGAAACTGAGGACAGATGGGAGCCAGCTGGTCTGAGAAGTCTTGGGACAGACCACCCCCACCAGCATGAACTTCACCCCAGAGGCTTGACCAGAGCCAGCTGGATAGAATAGCCCCCCCACCCCCAGTCTCCCCCAGGCCTTCCCAGGAGTCTGTCAGAACATGAGTGGAGGGAGAGTCCACGTGGGGGCCTCTCTGGGAGCAGAAAATCTATCCCCCACTCCAATGAGATGCCAAATGCCCCCTCCTCCTCTCCCTGTCTGCAGTGTTGTGTCTGCAGGATTGGGGTGTCTGCTGGCAGGCAGGGAGCGTCAGGCTCCCCAAGGGGGGGGGCGAGCTGAGCCAAAGCTTGGCGCCACAGGAACCCACCCCCACCTCCCCCTGCCCAGCATGCACTTCACTCCCCACACACCTCAGAGTCCCTGGGCCTGTGGCTGCCGCTGGAGGGCCCAGGACACTGCCTGACATGCTCAGCCAAACGCCCAGCCCCCTCTCCTCTCCACTTCTTCCCCACAGCTACAAGGGCCGGAAGGACCTTCCCACTTCACATCCGGCTTTCCGTTTCCCGAGGGAAGGGAATGTCAACAGAGACTGTGGGAATAAAATCCCAGGCTGCCCTCACACTCCGATGCCACCTCCTCCAGGAAGACACCTTGATTTGGCACCCTGGCCTCTGCCTCCTAGACATACCTGAGCTGCTCCTTAGCCCCCGGCCTCCACCCCGTGCCCCACACCTTCTGGTATACCCAGAAGTGGGTTTGATGAATGAGTGGGTCACCTTCCATACAAAAGTGTTTGACACTGTTTTAATAAAGTAACCAGGGATGCAGGGAGCATTTGCCTTGGTCCCAAATGCAGGCTTCCATTTAGTGGACATCTCTGTCACTCGACATGTATTTGTGGTCGTTGTTGCACCAGCCCCACCCAGAGCTGCTGTCACCCCACATGGGGGCCTCAGGACTTCCCGGGACAAGGGGGCTGAGAAGTTTGACGTCACACGCACAATCCGAAGAAAGCAAGACGTCGGCGTCCATCTGCCCCTTCATCCCCTGGACCTCCGCTTCCTTGTCTGTGGCAAGGGAGGATCAGAACCTGCTAGACAGCAGGAAGACAGCTGGAACAGTGCCCTGCCATCAGCCAGCACCGAGAGGGAAGCTTTCACTCTCGTTGTCATTTCTCCATCATTGTTGTCACCACCACCACCACCACCATCATCACCAGCACTGTCTTCACCACCACCCCATCATCACCATCATCATCTCTATCGGCGTTATCATCATTATTTCACCACTGCCACCACCATCACCACCACTACTAGTACATGATCATCATCATAGTAACCACCACCACCCCCATCATCACCATCATCACCTCTATCAGCGTTATCATCATCACCATCATCACCACCCCCATCATCACCATCATCACCACCCCCATCATCACCATCATCATCTCTACTAGCGTCATCATCATCATCATTATTTCACCACTGCCACCACCATCACCACCACTACTAGTACATGATCATCATCGTAGTAATCACCGCCACCACCATCATCACCAGCACTGTCTTCACCACCACCCCCATCATCACCATCATCATCTCTATCGGC
>NW_022111357.1:42777854-42786138 GCF_000313985.2 Echinops telfairi
TCACCACCACCCCCATCACCACCATCATCATCTCTATCGGCGTTATCATCACCACCACCACCACCCCCATCATCACCATCATCATCTGTATCAGCATTATAATCATCACCACCACCACTGCCACCACCATCATCATCTCTATCGGCGTTATCATCATCACCACCACCCCATCATCACCATCATCATCTGTATCGGTGTTTTCATCACCACCACCACCCCCATCATTACCATCATCACCTCTATTGGCGTTATCATCACCACCACCACCCCCATCATCACCATCATCACCTCTAGTAGTGTCATCATCATCATCATCATTATTTCACCACTGCCACCACCATCACCACCACTATTAGTACATGATCATCATCGTAGTAATCACCACCACCACCACCGTCATCATCATCTCTATCATCTTATCATCATCATTATCATCATATCCCCATTGTCGCCGCCACTATTAGGACCATGACCATCATGATCACCATTGCCACCGTCACCCTCATCATCTTTATGATCATCGTGATCATCACCACCACGGCCAAGATCACCATCATCGTCTCTAGCATCCTTATCATCCTTTTCCTCACCACCACCATCATCACCTCATCACTGCCGCCGCCATCGCCATCACCGTGAGCACCATCACGATCATCATCGTCTTTATCAGCCGCAGCAGCATCACCGTCGCCTTCACCACACGCGCTGCCATCACTGTAAGTACCATGGCCATCATCGTCACTGCTGGTTTATTGTTTGCCCCCAAGCGCTTCCTTGTGAATCTCCACAGGGTTTCCTTTCCCCCACTGATCCATTCCATGTTCATTCCCTCCACAGACAGATCCAAGGCCTGTTCTGCATCCTGATCTCTGCTAGAGATTGGGGAGGGTGGGGGAGGTAGGAAGGGTGGTCTGGCGATAAATGACCACCGGTCTCCAGGTGTGGGCAGCCGACTCGAGACAACTGTTGCTGTCTGCTCTCACACAAGACATGATCCCCCACCCTGTCTGTCTGAGCTCCAAGTCACAGAGAGGAGGTGTTGGGGTCTCTGGGACATCCAGGAGGGCTTCCTGGAGGAGGTGGAACTAGGAGAGTGGAACTTGAAGAAGGAGGAATTGTGAGTCTGAGGCTCTTCCAGGGATGCAACTTCCAGAAAATTAAAAAGGTCCAAGGAACTCTTTGGCGGGACACAGACAGACCAGGCAGAATTAGGAGCCACTCCTAATCCTGGCAGGGCTCCCAGAGAACTGTTGACTGGACTGGGAGAAGAAGCAGGTAGCGGCAGGCATTGACACACTTAAACAGCTACCCAAGACAGATTCACCACCTGGAAACTGGGGCACCGCATTTCGGGGCGGGGTGGGGGGGATATCCTAGGTTGGCAGACTGGTGAAATCTTGCCACTGAATGGAGTTTGTGCTTACACTGGCTTCTCAGTGCCAGCCAAGACCAAGGGTGGCAAAGCAACATCAGCATCTTATAAGATGCCCTGCCCCAGATTTCTGGGACCTGCCCAAACACCAGTGTTGGGAGGGAACCAAGCCCTTCCCAGATGGTCATGAATGAGCCACCTGTGGCTGTTGCATGACAGGGGTGGAGGATACCCCTGACTTGGTTATTTTCTTTGTAAAGAGGCTATGCAACTCCAGGAACTGAGCTGCATCCAAGACTGCACCATGAGGCAGAAATATAGCAGGATCCATGGTGCAAAGACCTTATTGTTCTTGTAACTCTGAGCACCGAGGAGCTAAAGTAAAAGTGGTTCTGAACATGGACCCATCCTGTCTGAATTGACCTTCTCATGAGGCCAGGGAGGAAAAGACAGAGAGAAGAGGTCAGGCCAAGGCAGTGTCTGCCCCCCACCAGTAGGTAGCCTTGGCCATGCGACCTAAGAGTTCTCCATTTCTTTGCCAAAGGAGGTCAGAAGAGGGGGCCACTGGAGCTGACCAATAGCCCTCTCTGTTCATGCCCAGTGATAGAGGAGAGAGTCTGTTTCTCTTGCAGATAATGACGTCCTCCTGGCCTGGCTAGAAAACTAGGACAGGCTCCTGGGTCCCGGGACGGTGGGCCAGATTAGGCCCTCACAGACCACACCACCCCCCCCTCTCAGTAAAGGCTGTCAAGCACCTACTCTGTGCTCGGCTCGGGGGCGGGGGGTCTGAGCATTGAAGCCCAGGGCCCAAGGAGCACTCCCCCGTGCCCAGGGAGTTTGGTTACTGGAGTGAGGAGTAGAGGTGAGGGAGATGGGACCTCCATTGTCCCCGCCTCTTCACACCCTGACCCCTGATGACCCAAGGTGCAGCGGCGCCTACTGCACTGCCCCCCACCTTGGTTCTTTAGATACCTCCTCCTCCACCCAGAGCTGGCGTGGCATCCCCAAGCCTGGTTCTTAGAGCTTCCTCCACAACCTCTGACAGTGGCCCGGTTCAGGGCACATGCCGAGCTCCTTCACCGGCAGCCAAGCCACCTTCTTCTCCCACTGCCTGATGGCCCCGTGCCCACGACAGCCCAGCCCAGACACAAGGTCACCAAACCACTGCCCTTGCTCATACCACACCCCTGCTCAGTAGGGCAGGGCCGCCTATGCCCAGCCAGGCTCTGAATCCCAGCTCCCCAACCCCTGAGCCAATGGAGGGGGGCTTGAAAGGCTGACCAAGGCAGGGGACAGCAGAGCAGCCCAGGGACCAGGTGGCCCAGAGAGGTCAGGAGTCTGTGTCACAGACCCGCTTCCTGCCACACCCTCCCCTCTGCACAGGGACAACCTCCTCTCACAACCCACCGGCCAGGTGGTGTCCACGCCTGGCCCCAGCCCTCACACGCTCCCGGTTGGGTGAGCCCTTGAGCCAGCTCGGGCCCTGCCGGTACACTCAGCAAGCCCTGTCACAATATTTTTAGCGTTTGTTCTGTTTAAAAACCCTGAGGTATTAAAGTGCTCTAATCTTTAAAAAGGTTAATTTATTCATAGAGATTTTGACAGAGATGTATGGCGCTGCGCGGCGGGGCCCCTTCCCAGGGGGAGCTCGCTTGGGGAGGAGCAGGTGCCGCAGACAGGCCGGCAGGAGGCCAGTCACCCAGGGCCTGGCCCTCCGCAGCCTGTAGCCTGCCCAGCCTGGCCTGGCCCCACTGCCCCAGCCCTCACAGACAGAGGGGCGGCCCAGTCATAGGCCCTCGCTGGTCAAGGGGTGCTGGCACTGAGACCCTCTGGTCTCTGGTCCCCAGGTCAGTGCTGTCCACAGAATCAGGATGCCCTGGGACTGCAGGCAAGAAGGCGCAAGAATCCCCACACCACTTCTCTTGACCTGAGAGCCCCCACCCTGCCCTCTCCACCCAGCATCCACATTGCCTTGTACCCAAGGTGAGGAAGGGGCAGGTCTCAGGGACCCTGCAGGCAGCTGATACACCAGGCCCTGGCTTCCCAGGAGCTTGGAGTTCCTGTGAATACTTGGGCACAAAGCAACTCCCCAGGGCTCTGCCATTGATCTGAGGAGCAGGTGATGAATTTCCCAAATTCTCCATGGGCACTGTCTCTCCAAGGCACAATCTCACAGTCCCATGGGCCCCTGCCTGTCTGCACACAGGGCCCACGTACTCTGGCCTGTTCTGTCTCCCCGTGCTCCTGCCACACTCCCCACTCCCGTGCCCCCACCGAGTCAAGACCCACACCCACAGTCTTCAGCCTAGACCCTCCAGGATCTCCCTGTGGCCACTGTCCTTGCCATACCATCCTCAGCACAACCCCCGCGCACACACACACACACACTTTCCAGGAAGCCCTCCAGGACCACCCTCTTAGGCACCAGCCTGTCACCATCCTTCCCTTCACAGTCTGTGTGCTCCCAGTCTGCTGTTGGGGTCTCCCCACCTAAGGATGAGCACCAGCACCCTAAGAGACTTGTTCGAGGCCACGTGGCACAGGGAGCCGGGTGCTGCCCAGAGCCTCCCTGTAGAGCCATCTGCTGCAGAGGCAGCCTGGACTTGTGTCCCCGTCACCACATGGCCTCAGAGTAGCTCCGTGTTGAAGTCCTGACCCTGGTCCCCGGGGACGGGCCCCTTTGGGAAACGAGTTTGGTTTGGTTACTCCAGAGTCAGGTGGGTCCTAACCCTGATGGCTTCTGAGTTCTAAAAAATAGCAGATCAACACTGAGACGGATGCCTGGGGGAGGGGGCGAGGGGACAGAGCCCAGGTGACCAGCATTGAGGACAAGGACAGCAGACACAGGAGAGAGGCTCCGCTGAGCCCTGGTTTGAACATAGAACCTCCGGAGCCGGGAGAAAATAAATGTCTGTCCCTTTAAGGCACACTCACTTCAGTCACAGCCGCCCCCGTGACAAAAGCCTCCTGGCCCTGGTCACCGTTGCCCCCGGGTGGCCACGCACATTCTTCCTACTTCCCATCGGTTAGAAACAGGGAGGCGCCATCACTGCTTCCGTGGCATCGTTCCCTGAACAGCTTCTGGGACAGGAGCCCCAGCATCCGCTTGGCCGGGGGGCGGGGGTGCTCTCCCTGTACCAGGCACTACCCACCTGCAGCAGCCTGGCTCAGTCGCCCTCCCCAGGGACAGCGTGTCACTATCTGGTTGCTGCTGGCCCTGACTCAACCTCCCTCAGCAACAGGGCTGGGCTGAAGCTGGCCAACGGGGCTCATGGCTGCGGGGCAAGGACTTTCCTCTCTGTGCCATGGCAGCTGCTGACCCCCAGCCTGACCACGGGGCACTCGGTGGTGCCCTCGTGGGAAGCTCAGCAGATGTTGGAATGGCACTAGGGGTCACCAAGACCCCTGCTGGGCCTGCATGTGGCAGCTGCTGCAGCTACCAGGCCACCCGAGGCTGTGCCCAAGCCCAGGTCATTGGCCTTAGCCCCCAGGGCACCCGAGGGTGCCCTGAAGGTCCAGGGTGCAGCCCCTGTGTCCTTGGGGCCCCAGCTGGGGGCCTCCAGGCGCCCTCCGAGGGCAGGGAGCAAGTGAGATATGGGAGACAGATGCGTGCTCCTGGGCTCCGTAAACAAGGCAGGCAGGGCGCGGGGGTAGGGTTGCACCGGTGAAATGTCGTAAAATAAATACAAGGACGGTTGGTAAACTTCAGGTAAATTAGCCTGATTTAAGCTGTCAGCTTTCGGAAAAGTCTAAATAAACAGAGCCCGCGCCCCTTCCCGGCCGAGGAAGGGGTGAGGAAGCTGAATGGGGCAGGGCCAGCCAGCCAGGGGCCCAGGCCATGTCCCACAGCGCGAGGGGACTCTCTGGGAGGCCACAGGGTCCCGGACTCAGTGGAGGTCCAGCACCCCCTGGTCCAGCTGTGGGGCTCAGAGGGGTCCCCACATCTGTTCACCTGCTTGTTCTCGGAGGGTCGGGCCCCTTTCAGAGGCTGGTTTCCTCAGCGAGGGGTGTGGATGAACTCAGGTGATCTGGAAATCCCAGGTCCCCCTTCTCTACCCAAGTTTCCTGGGCATGGGTCACCCCCTCGATGATCACACAGAGTCAGGCTGATCTGAGGGTCAGGGGGCAGCGGGCCTGAGGGTCCAGCGCCCGGCCCATCTCAGCACTGGCCTCCTGGCGGCATTCAGAGGCTCACCATTGCTCTCTGGGATTGCCCTTCTCAGGAAGCCTTGTCCAGAGCACAGACCCGGCATCTCAGGGGGCCCGAGGGTCTGACACTCCAGAGTGAGGGCTCCAAGCCACCCCAATGGACGGCCTCCCTGCCCTGCCCTCTGCCTCGGTATCCTCCCCTATCTGTGCCCCTGGCATCCTGTGCTCCTCGCTGCCTCTCTGCCTCACCCTCTCCCTCTACAAGTATATCTCCGTCTCTCTCTAACACAAGAAAACAGGAACTGGCTCCCCAACGCCCCTTCCCATGTCCGGGAGCTAGAACTCAGGGCCTCTCCTCTCTGGGGCCCCGGGCGCCCTCAGGAGGAACACCAGAGTAGGAGACAGTCTAGTTCCAACAATATATGGTCTTGAGTCTCTCAGGGCCACCTCTAGGGCAGCACAGGCCCTCCCACAGCGGCTCAGAGCAGAGCCCGGGTTCCTGGTTCCCCACCTCAGCCTGCCCAGGGCCCCCACCGCGGGACCCCCAGCTTTCTCCAAGCTGGCATGAAGCTCCCTGGAGCAGAGCCGGGGCACCCAAGTCCTGCTAAGAACACAAGCTCTGAGAAGAGTTTGGGGTCACATGAGGCAGCCCCCCCCGGAGTGCCACAAACAGAAGGGGTATGAGGTGAACTCTGCCACACGTGACTAGGAGAGACAGGAGCAGACTGAGGGCCTGGTCTAGCACTGGCCCACACCTGCGCTCTACCCCACCCACACCTGTGCTCCACCCTACGTCAGCTCGGGGCTCCCAATGAAGGTCAGTGCTCCCCTCACCCTCCAAGGGGCTCATGTTGTGCCCCTCCCCCTGGCATCACATTGGCGGGTCCTGCCTGCCCAGCCCACCCTCTGCTCAGCATGCTGTGCCCCTTCAGAGAGGAAGGGAGGATGAGGCAGGGGTCCTCAGCTCCTCACTGGTACCCCCATACTCCCAGCTCACTCTGTGCCCCACCAGCATACCCCCAAAAGTTCACTGTGCTCAGGGTAGGGAGCAGAGCCCCTCAGGAATCCCTCTCCCTAAGAATGTTCTGGAACCTGGTCCCTGACATCTATGGGGATTGACGCCAACCTTCCCACCCCGAATCTCTGGTTTCCCCAAGCAGAGCCTCGGCCAGGGCCTAGACACCTCAGTGACCCTGGCCACTCCCATGAGGGAGGGACTTCAAGGATAAAGACCTTGGCCACCAGGGCTGGGCCACAGAGTGTTCCTGCTGAGCTCGAAGACGCCAGCTCTCCACTGGAGAGGAGAGGCTACTGGGCTGGACCTCCGACCGAGGAGACTGGCCAGTCCAGAGACAGTCCCCAGGGCATCTGTGATGGAAGTGGCATGGGGGTGGGGGTGGGGGGGCTTTGGAGGACAGGGATTTGCTTCTCACAGCTCTGGAAGGTAGTGTCCAGGCCTTCCGGGGGGCCCCTGCCAGTCCCCGATTCTGCAGCCACCCTGGGGTCCCTGCGCCCACCACACAGCATCTGTTCCCAGTATGTCAGCCATACAGCACCCCTTGGAGGGTGCCAGACTATAGAGCCCACCAGCTTCTGCATGAGCATAACAGCCGAGCCTTCTGGATCCGGGCAGGGCCACACGCTGGGGGTTAGGATTTGCACATACTTTGGGTGGGGCAGTTCAATGCATGGCACCCCGGAAGCTATTTTAGGTCACCTTGGACAACGCTCACCTGACCCTCTGACCCTGTCGGTATTGCAACACGCAGCCTGGCCACTGCAGGCAGCCCCTCCACCCCCCACCCCCACATGTCCCCTCTGGCATGGGGTAGGTGGGAGCAGGACGGGGGAGGGCAGATCGAGCGGGAAGCGGGAGGAAGCGGTTGATCTTTGGGATGGAGTTTGTTGATATCCATTTCCCTGGCGAGGGAGACGGCCGTCTGTCTAACTCGGGGGGATCAGCGGGCCGGCTTCCAGAGCTGCCCACCCCCCTCGAGTGAGTTCAAAGTCAAGGCCGGGGGCCCGGGGGAAGAGCAGGAATAGATTTACTCAGGAGATTCCGGGGGCTTCGCCCACCTGGATGGAACCCAATTAAGCACTAGAGGGACGGGTGCCCCGCCCCAGAGCGGCCTCCAGATCCAGGCCACACTGAGCTCAGCTGCCTGGCAGGGTCCCGTGCCCAGAGTGGAGATTCCAGTCACTGCCATCTAGTCGATGCCAACCCTATAAGACAGGGTAGAACTGCCCCCGCAGGCTTCGCAGACAGTCCCTTCTGCGGGGGTATAAAGCTTCCTCTCGCTCCTGGTAACTGCCCAGGGACCTACAATCCATGGTGACCTTAAGCTCACAGGAGGGCAGTGTGCCCCATCCCACCCACCTCAGCCTCATGCTCGCTGGCACCTGGGGGACCACAGTGGTAGCTACTGTGCCAGTCCATCTCGCCGGGGTCTCCCTCGCCTTGATGGCCCTACACTCCACCAACCCTATGTCCTCCTTCAAGAACTGGCCCCTCCTACAGGACTTCCAAAGCCAGCCAGGCCGACAGGATAATGGCCCCTCGGGTTCACATAAGCTGGTTTTCTTTTCCTTTTCCTTTTTATTATTTAATCATTTTATTGGGGGCTCGTACAATTCTTATCACAATCCATACATACATCCCTTGTATCCAGCACATTTGTACATTTGTTGCCATCATCATTCTCAAAACATTTGCTTTCTACTTGAGCCCTTGGTATCAGCTCCTCATTTTTCCCCTCCCTCATG
>NW_022111357.1:42788386-42793885 GCF_000313985.2 Echinops telfairi
GGGGGCCTCTCCGCAGGTGCTCGGGGAGTGGACGCCCTGCCGAGTAGTAACCATCTTCTCCCCCGCCGCCAGGCAATGAATTCACCTCCACAGCCCTCAAGCCCAGCTTGCCAGATGGGGTAGCTGAGTATTTATTGTGGGTTATTGCTAACAAATTGATCATTACCTGTGTTTACTTTGAAAAGTCTGCAGATCAAAGCGCGCTTCGCTGGCGTGGCAGCCCTGATGAGAAGAGCTTTAAAGGCCATGGTCAATTGTGCCTGAAACGTTACACTGAATTTAACACACGCAGGATGTATCTGTCCATACTGCCACATGCTGCACCTCTGCTGGGGGCTGAGGCTCCCACCCTCACCCGCAAGTCATGCGCAAATCCCCCTTTCCCTCCCCAGGAAGGCACCCTGCCATGCCCTGTGTGGAACCAGGTCCTCTCCCTCCCAGGCTGGATGTCACTCACTGTGGCCGGGCCAGCCCCTTGCACACAGAGCACTGTCATACTCGTCCCCCACCCCAAGGCAGGCCCACCCACACGCTGGTAGGGGATACAGGAGGCCACCTTGGCCACAGCTAGCTGGTGGCACGTCCCCTATGGAGAGTGAGGAGTGCCCTGGGCAGTGTCCGTACATGTCTGGCTTGATGTGGATGGTTTTCACTCAGGGATATGTTCCCTCCAGCAAGCCCCAGCTCCAACGGGAGAGAGAGGCATGAGTAGCGGGCAGCCAGCAGGTCTGAGACCGCAGGGCTTGCCTGGCTTCTGGGTCTACAGGGTGAGCCGGGCATGCAGCTGGGACTGGGCCACCGTCTCTGAAACGTCCAGTGGCCCAGAGAGCATCCTCGCCAAGCATCAGGCTCACTTCCTAATCCACCACAAGACCAGCCCCCCCGGGCATTCCTGACATGCCTGTCTTCAGTGATGTTAAAGCCTGGATGTCAGGGAGAGGCTCCCAGGAGTCTCCCAGCCACACCAAACTACCTCCTGGGAGCAAGCCAGCTGGGCCTGGACCTGGCTCCCAGAAAAGGGGGACTTCATGAATGGCCCAAGGCTCTGCTGATGAACTGAATACCAGGGCATCAGAAACAGTCAAATCCAGTCTTTCCAGAACATCTCCCCACTCTTTCTTAGGGCGATCTTGCCCAGGACCTAAAGGGTGGTTACCTGGAGAGTCTCCCCAGAAGCCCCAATATGTGCCCTGTGCTCAGCCTGGTCTGTCCCAGCCACAGCTGGCAGTGCCAGACCTGCCTGCCCCACCCACAGGAGGGAGTACCAAGAGACAACCTCAGGGTTGCCACAAGTTAGCACCCCCTTTGCCTGGGCCCTGCCCAGAGTAGTGCCTCCCCCAGCCCCCCCAAAAAAATCTCACTACCATCAAGTCAATTCCAACTCATTGACCCCATAGGACAGGGTAGAGCTGCCCCTGTGGGTTCCAAGACGGTAACTCTTTACAGGAGTAGACAGCCTCCTCTTTTCTCCAGCAGGGTGGCTGGTGGTTTCGAACTGCAGACCTTGAGGCTCGCAGTCCAACCCATAACTACTATGCCACAAACGACTGTTCCCGGACTACTGAGGCCAGAGTGGAGACACATCCAGAATTAGGAAGGGGCTCAAGCCCCCCGTAGATCCAATGGCATCTCAATGGCATCTGAGGCCCAGCTCCCTGAAAGCCCATTAACAGCCCGTGGTGCCCTGAGCACCGGAGACCCTCAGAGGAGCACCAGCTGCATCTGGTTTGCTTTAATGTTTGAAAGATCAACCAGGAGGCGGGGGGAGCTTTAGCTGAGGGGGCAGTGAGTCGATGGTAATGGAGGAAGAACCTTTGGGAGAAGGAGGGGCCACCCCTGGAAGAACGCCATCGCTCGAAGTCACTGTCGAGATGGCCCAAGTGTGGCCATGACTGTCCCTACCACAGTACAGTTAAATAAGATGGCCCGAGAGACAGCAGAAGCTTTGAGAACCCTCTTTCCTGATGCCTTTGGACGAGAGGGCAGGCTCCGGAGGTGCCCCTCGCTACACCCATGAACCTGTGCAGACTCCCATGGCCTGAGCTGCCCGGGAAGGGTTCTACAAGGCGTCAGTTGTGGGACTGGACAGAGGCTGCTGGGCTGGTTGAAGACAGAAAGCACTGCCTGCTGGTGATGTTCCAACCCCAGAAGGTGCACTATGTTTGCCGGTGTTTCTCTGTGTTCAAGTCTCTCCTCTGCCCGCCGCCATCAGTGGCTTGGGCCCCAGTGAGCCCGGCCTCCCCAGGCCACAGCCATCATTGGCATGGGTAATCAAGTCTTGGAGGACAGCCAGAGTTGTCCCTGGGAGGGAGCCGGCAGAGGGGACAAGAAAATGGACAGGCAAGGCCGAGGGAGGCAGGAACTCAGGGAGGGACTCGATGCTCCCTGCATGAGACCGGTCCCCCAGACCCCAGTGGTCCTCCATGCCCCAGTAACCCCCCATGCCCCAGTGGTTCCCCATGACCCAGTGAACCCCCCCATGCCCCGCTGGTCCCCCAAGCCCCAGTGCCCCCAGTTGAGCCTGATACTGAGAACTCTCCATTCTTCCCCTGCCTTCTTCCTGGGGGGCAAGTGAGAAGGGGGTACTCCTGCCTCACCCCCCCCCAATTCCCCACCTTCCTCTAACCTCTTCCCCTAGGCCACACTAAGGAGGGTCCAGAGCAAGCCCCCAAGCCTGGCACTCCCTGTCCCACACCCAGGCCACGGCTGCCCTCCCATAGGGTCCACCAACTGACCCCAAATGATCCTCCCAGTCCAGCCACACAGACCCCCAGAAAGGCCCCATCACATTCTGGCTCTTTCTAGAGGCTTTTGTCAGCATTCTGGCTGCAAAGTCAGGAGCCTCGGTGGTGTACTAGATACACGTTGAACTGCTACTACAAGGTCAACAGTTCGAAACCACCAGGCATCCTCCGGGAGAAAGATGAGGCTTTCTACTCCTGCAAACAGCTCAAGTCTCAGAAACCCACAGGGCCAGTTCTACTCTGTCCTATAGGGTCTCTATGAGTCAGCATGGACTTGATGGCAGTGAGCCTGTTGCTTGCTGTTGTCTTATCTTTTCTGCAAAGTCCCTCCTGCTGACCCCCTGATGCCAAAGTTCTCTCCACGAATACCTCAGAACCCCACCAGCACTATAGCCCTTGTCCTTCCCTCAGCTCTCTGGGTGCAGCCGAGCCTGCCCACCTACCCCGGCAGCTAGAGACATGCCCATCCTAGCCCTCTCTGGTCCTGCCCAGGGGCAATGGTATCCCAGGGGCAGGGAGCACACTGCCCCAGATCCTGGTTTCTAACTCCCTTCTCCAAAGGGGAATCCCAAGTGGCATGGTGGGTACTTACTGGGCTGAGATGCACAAGTTCAGCGGCTGGGTACCACCAGCTCTGTGGGAGAAAGACGGGCTGTCCACTCTCATAGAGAAGTCCAGTCTCAGAAACCTATGGGGCAGCTCTGCCGTGTCCTGTAGAGTCGCTCGATGGCAGTGAGTTTGGGTTTTGTTGTGATGTGTGTGTGTGTGTGTGTGTGTGTTTCTTTTTTGTAAGTTTGTTTTTCTTGTTTGGGGCTTGGTTTTCTCCAAAGGACAGGGACAGCCCCCTTAGAGAAATGACGAAACCCCAAAACCCAGTCACCCCAGCCCAACCTTAAGAACATCAGTCAAACCCAACTGTGGGACCACCTGCAGAACACACGCCAGCCCTTCTCAGAATGTGATGGAGGGGCAGGGGGCTCTGATAAAGGTCTACCGACCAGACAGGGAACCCCGAGGGCCGGGAGCCTGGGGCAGACAGAGGGGCCCCCCGCAGAAGAGCGAGCGCGTAAGAGTCAAGTCCAGAGCTGAACTGAGTTGGAAAAACAAGGTCCGTGTCTTCAGGGTGACAGGGACGGTGGAGAGGTCAGAGAGCAGCAATGGGCGAGGCGGGGAGGGGCGTGCAAGGCCCGCCCTAAGGAGGCGCAGGTGTTCTGGAGAAGGGCCCCCGTCTGTTCTTGTCCTGGTGATTGGTCTGGGGGAGGGGAGAGAAGGCCAACAAGAGAAGGTAGTGGTCTACCCGCAGGTAGTCACAAAGACCGCACACACGTGTGGCTTTAAAGGACCGGGACGTGCTTGACACATGGATGGATGGATGGATGGATGGATGCATGGATGGATGGATGGATGGATGGATGGATGGATGGATGGATGGATGGTGATAAGAGTTCTATGAGCCCCCAATAAAATGATATGTTTTTAAAAATTCATTACAAAAAAAAGGACAGGGACCCACGGTCGTCACACAGAGACTGGGCCCCCAAATGCAGGGCCTCAGCAGAGCCAGGCTCCTTCTCTCTGCTCTTGAGGAAGCCCCGGCCTTGCGGCTCGGACTTGGGTAGCCGGGCATGGCCCTTCTTCTCTCATGACCCCACTGAGAAACTATTAGGATCGGGGACCACCCTGTTCCAGTAGCAACAGAACAAAAGAAACCCCCTGTTTCCAAACAGGGTCACAGTCTCCAGAGCAGGGGTTAGAACTTCTGCATTCGGGGTGAGGGTGGGGACAGGGGGACACAGCTCAGTCAATCACAAGCAGGCTTTGGGGACAATCTCTGCTCTCCTGCCATTATTCCAGAGGAAGAAAGTGTTTGTTTTCTTGAGTCCCTCAGGCGCGGCACCTTCATGGAGCGGGATGTTGGTAGCTTGTGACTCATTCCCTGGGGTGCCACCCAGAGGCCACTGCACTGCACTCAGAGGTGCAGGGACACTCTGGGCGGGACGGTCAATCGAGGAGAAGGCTGGGCTCTGAGGGGTGTGCCGGGTAAGTGGTGCCAGGACACTGAGGGGTCAGGCTGCTGCCCAGCCAGCCCCACGCGTGTCACCGGGAGCTCTTTGCAGTGAGTGGCTGGCTCCCTGAGAATCAGAGGGCCCCACTCAAGCCATCCCCCTCTGCCCCCCGAGTGCCCACAGCCGCTCTACAATGGCCTCAAGCCTATCTCGAGGAAAGCCCTGGTGGGCACTCAGCATGTCCCCAGCCAGCCCCACCACCAGAAGCCAAGGGCTCTTGATTAATGCTAATGGTTTTTCTCACCAGCTGTGAAAATGCGTTTTCCATAATTTGGCTGTCATTACAATGGGAAGGATTTATAAAACACACGTGCTGGGGGTGCCTGGGGGTGCCTGGGGGTGGGGTGCTGCCCAGAAAGTTGGAGGAAGCAGCTGCCCTTGACCCTGGAATGCAGACCCAGGGACCCGGCCACCTGGCCACTTGACCTCTGACTCCTAGTCTCTCTAGGTGAGACCAGGCCACTCACCACTGGTGCCCCAGATAACAGCAGCCCGGGGTGGGGGGCCGCTGCACACCCCACCTCCCTGGGCCCTGAGATCTCTCCTGACCCCGATTCACAGGTACAGGAAGGGGGAGGCGCAAGGAGCTACCCCAGACCCTCGGTGCCAGCAGGGCGCGACGCTGAAGCACGTCCTGGGGGTGCCCAGTTCCAGAACCGACTGTCCCTGCACCCCAGTGCCGGGCACCG
>NW_022111357.1:42793985-42795007 GCF_000313985.2 Echinops telfairi
GATGCTGGTCTGGGATTGGACACACACTACTCCCCCGTCCTCCCAGAATGAGTCCTCCTTCCCACCGTCCATCCCATCTTCTCCAGCTTCTGAGCTCTGCCCTGCGCCTGCCTTCAATAGGAAGTGCCCTGGCAGCCCTACGGGAGCCAGCAGTGGTCAGAGTGCCCCAGGGGTCACCTCTGCGGAGTGGGAGTCCCAGCTTCCCAAAGGGGCAAACCCTGAGCAGTAAGATCCAGACCCCTCCTCGGGGGACCCCAAAAATACAAACCACACGCAGTGACCTTGAGTCTTTGCC
This sequence comes from Echinops telfairi, assembly GCF_000313985.2. Lineage (NCBI taxonomy): Eukaryota > Metazoa > Chordata > Mammalia > Afrosoricida > Tenrecidae > Echinops > Echinops telfairi. The sequence continues at coordinate 42,794,281 of NW_022111357.1, forward strand.
GACTGTGCAACCCCATAGGACAGCGGTTCTCAACCTGCGGGTCGCGACCCCTTTGGGGGTCTAATGACCCTTTCACAGGAGTCACCCAATTCATCACAGTAGCAAAATGACAGTGATGAAGTAGCAACGAAAATCATGTGATGGTTGGGGGTCCCCACCATATGAGGAAGTGTCTGAAAGGGTTACGGCCTGAGGAAGGTTGATAGGACAATGCAGACGCATCCACCTAGGTCTGTGAAAAGGTACATCTTTTCGGGAGAAGAAAGGGTCCCTTTTTTCCCCAGTAGATCAGCTGGTGGGTTCGAACTGCTGACCTTGAGGTTAGCCCAGCATGTCACCCACCACACCACCAGGAAGAAGGAGGGGAGGGAGGGAGAGAGAGAGAGGCAGGCGGAGGACAGAGCCCTAGCAGCACCCAGCACCCTTCTGAAGGGTCCCGTGAAGCCCCGCTGAGGTCCCAGGGCCTCTGTGGTAAACCACAGAAAAGGAGTGGCCACCCTGCTCTGTAGGCTGGATCCCCCAAGGGCACCAGCCAAGGATGGAACCCTGAGGGGCCGGCCCGTGGGTCAAGGGTGACCACAGATGCTGCCCTCTGCTGCCCCACCCCTAGAGGACAGCCATGAGGGGGCCTCCCCTTGCTGAGCCTTGAGCCTGCATCGGGGTGGGCATAGGGGATGGAGGTGGGGGGACAAGGCCTGGAATAGAAGCAGCTTCCAGTTCACGGATG
>NW_022111357.1:42795505-42797203 GCF_000313985.2 Echinops telfairi
ACACACACACACACACACACACACACACACACTCACCCTCCCTGTGGGGGGCTGCCAATCTGGAAACAGGGCCCCCTGCGCTGGGCTCAGTCTTGCAAAAGGCCCAACGGAAATCCCATATTTCCAGTTTCCGTGCTCGGGGCTGGAACCCCGTCACCCGGCGTGGGCACGCCACTTATCGAGGCTGATCAGACCCCGGTGGGTAGCTGGGGATGTCTCTGATTATTGCTTTTTAAAAGAGAGAGAGAGAAACTGAAAGAGTCGCCACTTAATGAAGGCAGTTTGTTGGTTTCGAAATCTCTAGACAGTCCCCAGACTTGGGGACTACAGGAGGGAAACAATGGAAGGGGACAGACACCATGGCAGCCAGATGGGGACGGGGGAGGGCAAGAGACAGGGTCTACACACACACACACACACACACACACACACACACACCAGACACTGCCCCAGACCAGGTCACGGACCTCAACACAAAGTCTCAAGGCCAGCCCATCCTGAGCCTGGTCTCAGGTGAGGGAGTGTCTGCTGCCCGTGGCCTCATGGCCTCGCTTCGCCACTTTAAGCTGCTGCCATGGCTGTGAGTTGCTATTGAGTTGGCTGGGATATCGGATGACCCACGTATTAGAACTTGGCCCTGTCCCAGGCTGATTATCGCCGGCCTGTTTAAGCCCCCGGTTACCTCCTCGTCTTCCAGCGAGGCTCTGGGCAAGATGAGCCTGCAGCTCTGATAGCCATGGAGGGGATTCCAACTGCCCCTGTGGGTTCCCAAGACTCGGACCAAAGTAGAAAGCCGCGTTTTTCTCCCATGAAGTGGCTGGTGGTTTTGAACCGCTGGCCTTGCCATTAGCAGCCCAGACGTAACCACAACACCTGGGCTTCCACCACTCACCGCCTCACCTCCAGGGTCCAGCCCTGCCAGCCCCCTGGATCCTCTAGGATAGTCCACAAAACAAGAAAGAGGGACCCCCAAGGAACATTCTCCCCCAAGCCCCACTGAGTGGGTCCTCCCACATACTCACCAGGGAACCCTCACTCACCTCTGCCCTTCTGGGGAGGCCCCATCGCAAGTTCGCCGGCCAAGCTTTGAAACTAAATGAGCAAGTGCTGCCGCCAAGACCAGGATACGGTTGGCCAGGGTGGCAGCAGCAACCTCCCCTCCCCCCACCGATGCTGCCCCTTCCTCCTTCCATCTCCTCCAGCACCCATTGTCAGGGTCTAGATGCCAGTCCCAATGAGCTGGTGCGCCCCTAAGCATGTCCCCTCCCGTCTCCATAGCTTTTCCTTCATGGCGGTCAAGGGATTCATCAAGTCACCTGCCCCCAGCCTGTGTGAAGAGGAGTGGTAATGCCCATGCCAGGGCCAGGCGAGGACAGGTAAGAGAGTGCCCGTCAGGACACCACCTAGATGCTGGTCTGGGATTGGACACACACTACTCCCCCGTCCTCCCAGAATGAGTCCTCCTTCCCACCGTCCATCCTATCTTCTCCAGCTTCTGAGCTCTGCCCTGCGCCTGCCTTCAATAGGAAGTGCCCTGGCAGCCCTACGGGAGCCGGCAGTGGTCAGAGTGCCCCCAGGGGTCACCTCTGCGGAGTGGGAGTCCCAGCTTCCCAAAGGGGCAAACCCTGAGCAGTAAGATCCAGACCCCTCCTCGGGCCGCATCTGCAGCACCCGGCTTCCTAGTTCAGACCTGAGCAG
>NW_022111357.1:42798414-42809346 GCF_000313985.2 Echinops telfairi
AGACAGATAGATTTTAAAGGAAGATGGGAGCGAGGGAGATTTTAAAATCAGAACAGTGAGTCAAAGGTAACACCCAATAATCAAATGACAGCCGGGAAGCCGAGAGCATCGACAACTGCCTGAAATGCTCTGGCTACAAGGTAAAGATTGTCAGAAAAGTGGGTGAAGGGAGATAGCAGTCGGTGTAGGACATGAAAAAAAAATTATAAATTATCAAGGGTTCATGAGGGAGGGAGGATAGGGGTGGGGGGGAAAGGAGCTGATACCAAGTGTTCGAGTAAAAAGGAAATGTTTTGAAAATGATGATGGCAACCTATGTACAAATGTGCTTGACACACTGGATGGATGGATTATGATAAGAGCTGTCAGAGCCCCCATAAAATGATTTTAAAAGCAAAAAGATGGTCAGACCACATGTGCAAACAAAACCTAGATGCTGCTGGGGAGCTATTTTAAAGACGGAAACATGGAAAGATCAAAAACTCAAAGGAGAACAGGTCCATGGCTTAGAAACCCAACCAAAGCAAACGGAGAGAGGCTGTCGGCCAGGGCAGTGGCACGCTCCTGTCAGACGCTCCTGTCAGACAAGGCAGAGGACTGGAGACAAGGTCGAAATGACCGATCCACCCGTGAGAGAGCCCATGTCTGCTCACGTCCCCGCTCTCATTTCTCTGGGAGTCTGTGCCCAGCAGAGGTATGGCGGGTCCTGTGGTAGCTCTTGTTCCCGCTGTTTCAGGCCTGGCCAAATCGATTTCCACAATGGTCAGACATATTCAAAAGCCCACCAGCAGTGTATACGGGTCCCCATCTCTCCAGCACCTGTTGCTCCTGTTTGTATTAGTTGAGCTATCGTTGTGGGTGTGAGACACGTTGGGATTTGCATCTCCCAGATGGAGAGCGATTGCATTTCCTCGTGCATGTTAGCCGTGAGAGGACACTCCTTAGTGAAGTGCCTGTTCGTGTCCTTTGCCCAATTTTGGATTGGATTTGTATTTTTTCTTACAGGTGTTTTAGAATCTGTAGATTTTAGTAACCAATCCCTTGTCCATTATGCCATCAGTAAAGATTGTTTGCGCCAAGCAGTGGGCTCTCCTTTGACTGTTCTGAAGCCTTCTGACGTGCACAGGTGTGTGGTTTTAAGTAGGTCCCAGGGATCTGTTCAGTCTCCCACCGGGTGCTTCCTTTCTTGTCTTTGGTCGTCCGTGGACGCCCTGCAACGTCCCGATTTTCTCCTTGATGATCTGGTAGCTCCAGGGTTTCCATTTCGTGCACGGGGTCAGATCTGGGTCCTGTTCCATTCTTCTGCAGATGGGGGTCCCATTTTGCCTGCACCATTTGTTGACCGTGGTGTCCTCTTCCCGATTCACGTTGTTTGGGGTCCTTTGTCGAAAATCGGTTGTCAGTAGCTGGATGCTTTTCTTCCTGGGCTGTCTGTCCTGTTCCAGCGGTCTGCATCTCTCTCCTTCTAGCCGTGCCAGGCTGCTCTGGCTACTGTGACTGTGTAATAGATTGTCGGAAAACATGATTGACACTGTGCCCCGGTTTTGGATGCTAAACCACACTGTCCACAACAACTGCAGAGGACATATTTTTTTTCATGCATGTGCACATGGGACATTAACTACATTTATTATATCCTGGAGCATGAAACAGACCTCTACCAACTTCAAAACAGGGCCGCAATGAAGCGAAGTCAAGCGAGGCATCCAAAGACAGGGGAGGAGAGGCCTTCTCTCTCCGGCTCATGCAAGTATGGGGTGGCACTGGTCACAGGGGGAGGAAGCTAAAAATGGATTCAATAAACAAGAGTGCAAAAATGTGTGATAAGGGAAAAAATTCTCACCAAAAAAAGAAACTCTCTTAACCCGACCAAGAGCATCTTCAGTGAAAAAAAGAGAGAAAGAATAAGCTCTTGAAATATTAAAAGACTTCCCTCTTGGATCTGGAATGAGACAAAAGTATTTTTTGGCCTAGTAAGCCTTTGGATTTATTAAGCCTTACCCTGGAGATGCTAGCCAGTGTAATACGGCAAGAAAAAGAAATAAAAGGCCTACAATAGACGTGAGAAATCAAATGTTTATTATTTGCAGACAATAGGGTTTGGGGTGTAAAAATAAATAAATAAAAAGACTCCAAGCCACTGGGATGATCACATGAATTTTTCATAGTCCTATGGAATCCTAGCGGTACATCAGATAAGGGTCAGGCTGCTACCAAGGGCTCACGTAGAAAGAAAATGTTTTGAGAATGATGCTGGCAATAGATGTACCAATGTGCTGACACAATGAATGGATGTATGGATTGTGATAAGAGTTGTACGAGCCCCCAATAAAATGATTTGAAAGAGAGAGAGAGAGAGAGAGAGAGAGAGAGTTAGACTGGTGACCACAAGGCCAAGGCTACCAGTGGCCCCACAGGGGAAATGCAGCTGTCTGCTCGCATAAAGATGGTCAGCCCGGAATGCCCTGAAGGGGCTGTGAGCCCCACGGGATCACATGGAAGCAGCTCTATGGGTTTACGGTCACTGGGGACAAGGAGAGTACACAATTCATTTGTATTTATAAATGCTGGAATGCTGGTCACCCCACAGAGACAAGAGGGGCCCTCCCTCTCTTCCTCCTCCTGCTCCCAAGAGAATCTGGTTCAGCTGTTGATGCTGGGGGTACCACACACCCCAACATTAGGACAAGGTTTGTGATTCACCTGATAGTCGGGGCAAGGCTGTCTCCCACTTGGGTCTGAAAGCAGCTTGAGAGCTAGGGACAGAGATGAGTCAGCTAGGATGGTGGTTTGGGGGGAGCCTGGGGCAAAGGTTGGGTGGCCCTGGACCACAGGGCTTGAATTTTCTATCAGCACCAACGCATGGGGTACCAGGCTTTCCAATCAGCCTGCCCAGATCTGGGGCCAAAGGAGAATGGGGAGCGGCGACTCTTGGGCCCTGCCAGCTCTCAGACAGCAGAAAGGGAGTCTGCCCCCCCCTGTGGTGGGCAATGACCAATCTGAGCAGAAAACAACCCAGGAGTGACAATAACGTCATCTGTAGTTACATAGCAGAGCAAATACGTAACCACAAATGGTGGGGGGACCCACAAACTGTGTAAGCCCCCTCACAGAAAACAGCAAATGATTACATTTTAAAGTCATGATGAATCTAGGGAAATGGAGAATTCCTAGATAAGGCAAACAATCAATGTGCTCGGCGCCTAACCAAAAGGTCGGGGTGAGGGGGGTGTTCTGAGTCCACCCAAAGGCACCTTGAAAGAAAGGCGTGGAACTCTGCTCCTTAAGAAACCTCCTCTGAGAACCCCGAGGAGCACAGCTCTGCTCCACAGTGCAGGGCTGCGCTGGGCTGGAGTCAGTCCATGGACCTGGTTCCTGGTTAGAGACAGGATGTGGCAGAATCCGCCAGGAGGTTGTAGTGAGTCCTGGGTTGCTCAGTAGTGGAATCCTTGCCTCTCATGCAGGTGACTGTAGTTCAATTCCCATGACCATGGGTCACTGGAGGCTTCCTGCACAGGTTTTATTTAGCAGCATCTTCTAGAACAGTGGTCCTCAACCTTCCTCCTGCCTCGACCCTTCATACAGTTCCTCATGCAGCGGTGACCCCCAACCATAACATTATTGTCGTTGCTACTTCATCACTGTCATTTTGCTACATAAAATCGCTATGTAGTTTTGCTGTTATGAATCGGGCAACCCCTGTGAAAGGGTCATTTGACCCCCAAAGGGGTCGCAACCCACAGGTTGAGAACCGCCGTTCTAGAGTAAGGCGATGAGGAAGAAAGGCCTTGGAGATCTGTTTCCAAAATCCAGCCGATGAAAACCGGGTGGATCCTCAGAGCCTGAGTCACGGTTCCTCATGAGCATGGCAGAGGAGCAGGGAACATATTCCTTTGTGCCTAAGGGGACTGTGAACTGGGGGACCCCTCTATCACTAGCACCTGCAATGACAGTAGTAAATGGAGTCATGTGCCAGAGTCGTGTCTTGAAGATAAAACCTTGGAACGACGTCAATGATCTCCGAATCAATGCCTAGATTAAAGGCAATGTTCCTTTGTCAATGCTGGCAAGCGGAAGTTGACGCGCCCGTTTTAAAATGTATGCAAAGTGAGAAGGCTCACGGGCAGCCAAGACCATCTGCCAGGAGAGCCTACAACGCCAGACCCCCAGCTACCACGGCCATCAAGCTACGATCAGTAAGAAGGCTTGGCGTTGGCTCAGCGATAGGCAAATCGACCCAGGAAACAGACCCAGACATAAAAGGGGTTCTGACACCGAACCAAGTTCACCGCGGGCAATGGGGGAGCATGGCCTTTTCAAGACATGGTGCTGGGTCACGGGGCCCATTCAGGTCCTAACGAAAGAAAGAAAAAGGAACTACAGGCAAGCTGTCACTTTGGTGACTACGCGCCTGGTTGCGAGGTCATTTTCACGACCTCACATGCATGTGCGAGCTAGACAATGAAAAAAAGAACGACGAAGAAGAACGTGTGCTCCAAACGAGCGAATCCATCTGTCTTGGAGGAAAGACGACCAGGAAGCCTTAGAAGCAAGGATGGAGAGACCTCGTCTTGCTCTCTTGGGACGAGTTGTCAATCAGGACCAATCCTGGGGAAGGCCGTCGTGCTCCATGAAACAAGAGAGTCAAGGAACACGAGGAAGGCCCCGCATGAGATGGCTGCAGCGCTCAGACACGGCAACAACTGTGGGGGCGCAGGGCCAGGCAACGTGTGCCTCCATGGTACTCCGGGTCACTAGGATCTGGAGCCCCGAGCCATTGAGTCAGTAAGAAAGCTAGATAACCCTTGATCCCTGTGCCCAACAGTCATCAGTATCGATTCCTGGCATTGACACCTATCTAACAGTATGCATACGTAGTCACTTCTGTCGGTTCTAAATCTTCTAGATCAAGCTCGAACCCACAGGCATCAAGTCCATTCTGACTGGTAAGTGGAGCTCTGGGTAGAAGAACCCCTGTGGGTTTCTGAGACAGTCGCTCTTCACGGGGTCGAACATCTCATCCTTCTCCTGTAGAGAGCCTGGTGGTTTGGAACTACTGACCGTGCGGTTAGCAGCCCAACCTGTAACCCACGAAGCCATCAGGTCTCATTCTAGAACAGAGGTTCTCAACCTGTGGGTCGTGACCCCTTTGGGGATCAAATGACCCTTTCACGGGGGTCGCCCAATTCATCACAGTAGCAAAAGGACAGTGATGAAGTAGCAAAGAAAATCATGTTATGGTTGGGGGTCCCCATCACACGAGGAACGGTCTGAAAGGGTCGCAGCCTGAGGAAGGTTGGGAACCACTGTTCTGGAAGATAACACAGAAGAAAATCTCCGTGAGTTTGGAATAAGCACAGACTTCTTAACTAGAACAGACAAGCACTTGACCATGCCACAGTATTAAGAAGAGAAACTAGACAAACCACAGACTGCAGACGGAGGGAAAATATTTGCCACAAATATGCCGTGTAAAAAACTCATATTCAGAATCTACGTTAAACTTCCATAGAGCAGCGATTGCTAAAGAGACAATTACTCCCCACCCCCAAAAAAATTAAACAAAAGATCTGAGAACACATCTCACAAAAATGATTGTTATAGGCTGAATAACATCCCCCCGAAAAAGACAGGTAGGAGTCCTGACCGGTGGTCCAGCGTGCTCTCCAGCGAGTGCGAGACCTTGTTAGGAAAGGTGGTCTTTCTCTTGCTATGTTAATGAAGCCACACCAGAGCTGGGTGGGTCCTCTGAGTGGTGCCTAAGGGAAACCCAGGAAAGACCTGTGAGGACCCATCAACAGCAGCCAAGGAAGGACCCTCCCCTAAAATCAAAGCCCTTTCATCCTCTGAAGCTGAGACATTAAAGTCCTGCTCTCCGAAGCCAGCCACTGGGGCTTTTGTTACCACGTTGTTCTACTAACTTGAAGGTTACCCAACAGGAATTTGGTGAGTGAAAAGGAAAATCACTATGACACGCTTTCCAGAACGGCCAAAAGTAAGGACTGACCAGACCCCGTGTTCGTCAGCATGCTTCTTGGGAGACAGCTGGGGCTGTCTGCTCCCATTAAGATTCACGGTCTCGGCATGGTCTACATCCTCCTGTGGTGAGCAGGTAGCACCTGGAGTCCTCAAAGCTCCTGAGCATCCATCGCAGGTACAAAAACTGGCCTCTCCCAATCCAGAGGAAGGAGGAACGATGAAGATCGAAAGACAGGTGGAAACAACTAGTCCAACAGCTCGCTCAAACACCAGTCTCCACAGCCCAGAGCCCACAAGAGCTAGACGGTGCCCGGCGGCCAACGACTCTGCAATAGGACCACACTAGAAGGTCCTGCATGGCGTGGGAGAAAATGTGGAACAAAACGCAAAGTCATGAAAGAGATCGGGTGGACTGGTTGGATAGAGACAGGTGGAATCCACAGCCCACGACCTTCATCGCCCTGCAGGGCTGGGCCTGACCCCAACCACCGCCTGTTAGACGAATTGCCCACGTAAGGTTTCCCCAGTGCCGTGTGCAGAGGGTGGGGGAGGAAGGAGGGATGGAAGTGGGAAACAGGGGAGGGAATGGGGCAGGTGCTGAGACACTGAAGGAAGTGGTGTGGATGATGCGTGGGAACCGTGGATTGTAAAACTCAGGACCTGCTCTCAAGCATTCCCCTCCTTCACCAGAAAATGTTTGTCTTTCATTGACATAAGAATATGTTTTACCATCTCGGAAACCCTATCTGGAGTCTCTGTGAGTGAGAATTAGGTTTGGCTTTGGCTTTGGTGTATGGAGCCCTGGTGGCCTAGTGGTTACTACTTGGGCTGTGATTTTCAAGGTCAGCAGTTCAAAACCACCAGCCACTCCGGGGGAGAAAAATGAAGTTTTCTATGCATGTAAAGAGCTACGGCCTCAGAAACCCACACGGGCAATTCTATCCTGCCCTACAGGGTCACTATGAGTCAGTGTCATCTCCATGGTGATGAGTTTGATTTGGTTTTCCTGGCTGACGTTAGTTTGTTCTTGATGGGAACAGATCAACCTCGGGGTTTGTTCCTGCCAAGGAGCAGCTGGTGGGTTTGAACCACCGGCCTTTGACTCACAGCCCAGCGCTGAACCACTGCCTTACCAGGGCTCCCGTCTGGGGTGATGGGTGCAGGCTAGTGGAGATCTCCAACACATCCCGCCATGTGAGTGTGTCTGACCCACTTGTTCAAGACCTGTTCTCCAGAGCAGCTCTTGCCAAGCTTTCCCACCCGGTGCCCACAAGCCTGGCTGACTCTCCCGAAACCGTGGTGACAAAACACAATCTCTCCTCCCCTGCTGTCACGTTTCCAGGGAAAACTCTCAGGGGCTCCAGCTTCATGGAGAAACGGAACTGAAAGATAATGGCACGTTTCCGTGAACTTTCTGAAGCCCCACCACCTCCCATCACCCCGTAGAACAAAGAGTCAGGCACCGACTCCTCCCTGGCCCTCAGTGGCCTCGCCAACCTCTGGCAGGACCCAGAGCCCAGGCCAGGCCATGGGTCTCCCTCTGATGGCCACTCCTGGTTGGCAGTGGCCCTGGAGCTTCGAGATCCTGTGACGGGCTAATTTTTTTAGTTCCGATCTTGCCTCAACCTTTCACAACAAAATTCTTCCACTTAAACATGGAGGCGAATAAAAACCACTTGCAGTTGTTCTCCGAACGCATAATAAAAAGCCCAATTGGTTTTCAGAAGCAAAGCTTCCTGGGCTGCTGACATCGCTGATAACAGATAACACCCTGGGGGCGGAGGGTGCTCTCGGCTGCAGGCTGCCTGCCCCATGCAGCCCCGAGAAGAAAATTATTCGTATTTGCATAATGGGGTTTCTGGGGAAGTCATAATTAATCTTCAGTCTCCTATTAGGGAATGTTTGTGGGCCCCACGGACCCACTGCTTCTCATCTAAAACTCTCGTCCGCCCGAGGGCCACTGGAAGGGGACAGCACCAGTGCCCCTTCAGGAGCCCGGGGCTGAGGCCAGGGACAAATGAGGGCACCCGGAGAAGAGGGTTGCAGAGGCTGGGACTGTGTGTGTCTCAGATGGAGGGTCCAAGCGGCAGAAGTGGGACAGGGGCTGGATGTGGGACTTCAGCAGGTCTGCTGTGGACAATGACCTCTACCCACCTCCCTCCCCGACCCTTTGGCACAACAAGAAAACAAAACTCACTGCCATCCAGTCGTGCCAACTCCTTGCAGCCCCACAGGACAGGGTAGAATTGGCCCAGGGCTCGTGAGACTGGACCTCTGTCCAGGAGCAGAATGCGCCCTCTTTCTCCCGCGGAGCGGCTGGTGGTTTCAAACTGCCGACCTTGTCACCGGCAGCCCAGTGGGAACCCACGAACCCACCCGGGCTCCTCATGACCCTCAGTCAGTGTTTCTAGGTCCGATCTAGAGCTTCCTCCGCGGCATGCCGGGGTGGTTTGGTGTTTTGGTTTGTTTTCAGTTTATCTCACAGGCTTTGTGGAGACCCTCTAGTCAGGGCTGCACATCACCCCTCTGTGGTCCGAGTCTCCCCCTGTCCCCCCCACACACACACCCCTCCACACACACGCAGTCCAGCTCCGGCGCCCCTCCCTGCCCCCCACCACCGAGCCAGGAGTCCCAGGACGTGATCTTGAGAGTTGGACGCCAAGCCCACCCTCTTGGAATCCAGAACGTTCTCAAGCCTCCAGGGTCTCCGCTCCAACCGCACAACCTGGCTCTGTGCAGGAGGAAGATGAGCTTCTGGAACATTCTGGAAGGCTGGAAGGCAAGCGGCGGGCACGCACAAAGGCCCCATTCTCTCCGCTCGGCTCACGTGTGCGTTTTCCAAGAGCGTTTCCCTCTCTTCCTTCTGCACTCCAGCAAAGCCTCTTTGTGCCCTGCCTGCCTGGCAGCCCTTCCTGCCTCGCTCCAGACAAGCTGCTCATCAACACTTCACAGCCCGTGGACCCTGGGGGCGCAGGCTGGGCGCGCCGGTCCCTCTCCGGCCCCCACCACAAGCCTACAGACCGGAGGAGCGTGGGGGGATGGGGGAGCGGGTCTCCTGGTGGTGCTGCCGCCACTCCCTCCCACACTGTGCACCCACACATATTCCACAGCAAAGCCACGGCAGCCTGCAGGACTCATGGGGGAAACTGAGGCCCGTCTGGCGATAACAAAGCCAACGATGCCCTTCCGTGGTGGATGGAGTTATGTCCCCCAGAGCCATCATCCTGCTAATTCACCGAACGGCTGGAGGTTCAAGCTGTCTCAGAGGGGCCCAGAAGAAAGGTCTGGCGATCCCCTTCTGCAAGTTCACAGCCTTGAGCACCCCGGAGCCGGTCTGCCCTGCACACACTCTGGGCCACCAGGGGTGGGCCAGACTCCGCGGCTACTGCTTTTTCCTAGCTGGGACCCGGTTGTGAACGCCGGTCTTTCTTCCATGCGGGTACAGTGAGGGCATGGCTGAGTCGGAGGGCCTAACAGAGTCACCTCTGCGTTATAAAGGTGGAAACAGGCTCGCAGACACCCACAGAAGGGAGAGGCAGGCAGACGGCGGAGACTGCTGGATTCCGCAGGGTGGTAACACCAGGGTCTCCCCAGGGTCTGGAACCTGAACTGACCAGAAAGGCTGCCCCTAGAGCTGGCCCCTGAGCTCTGAAAAGGTCAATGCTGCTCTGCTAAACCACCCCCAGAGGGTCTGCTGTTGTCGTTACAACGGACAGTCACTAAGACACCACCTCCTGGCACCTCTGTGCCAGTTTCCTCGCCTGGAAAGAGGGGATAGAAGCACCTCCCTCATAGGTTGGGGGGGCAGGGTGAACAACATGTGAAGTGTTGAACATGAGTCTGGGGGCATTTGAAGCATCAGAAAGGATCAGTGGCTCTCCGGGCGGGGCCTGGGGCAGGAGAGGTTCCGATGGTCTGACACCAGATCCCTAACTGGGGCCCCTTCCACAGGGACCAGCTCACTCGTCCATTCCAGGCATCCTCAAACTTGCCACCCAGCTAGGCCCGCAGTCAGCCCCACCAAGGGAGCCACACGCCCCTGGCTTCTGCCAAGCCCTGCCCTCTGGCTGTAAGACCAGGTCCTGAATGTGCACGGGCTGCGAGCAGCTCTAGGTCTACCGGCCACTAGACCTCTTGGAGGAGAAAACCGAGGCCGAACTATGGTGATCTCATCGTCAGAAGCTATGCCACTAGTATTTCAAAGACCAGCAGGGTCGCCCACCATGGACAGGTTTCAGAGTGGCTGGATGGGGACATCCCAGGCACTGTCACAGGCTGGCACCCAGCCCAGCCCATCTTGTGCCTGGTGGTCAGCACCCATGCCAGCCTGGTCCCCGGAACTGGGTGAGGCAGCAACCGGAACAGTAGCCTGGGGGTTGCACCCAGGAGAGGGTCACCACACAGAGGGGAGAGGGCTGGGGGGACACAGAGCCACCCTGGGTACCACCTTCCTGGTGACAGAGGACCACAGACGCCAAGAGCTCCAGGTCCAGAGTCTAATGCTTCAGGGAGGGACCCGGGGGCACAGCCGGTCAGCACTAAGCTGGCTCCCAAAAGGCCATCCCCCCCAGCCTCTCTGCAGGAGGAAGGCCTGGCAGCCTGCTTCCAGAAAGATGTACAGCCTGTGGGACACTTCTCTCTGCCCTGTCAGGTCCCCATGAACCACACTCGACTCAGTGCAGTGGGTTGGGGCATTTGTTTGTTTGTCTAACTCTGGTTGGAAGGGCAAGAGAGGAGAATGAACTTCACCAAGGACACTTTACTAGAACCAGGTGAGGCTACATCCAGGTGAGGCTGGACCCAGATGAGGCTATATCCAGGTGAGGATGGATACAGGTGAGGATGGACCCAGGTGTGACTGGACCCAGGTGAGGATGGAGCCAGGTGAGGATGGAGCCAGGTGAGGATGGACCCAGGTGAGACTGGAGCCAGGTGAGGATGGACCCAGGTGAG
>NW_022111357.1:42809576-42818479 GCF_000313985.2 Echinops telfairi
CCAGGTGAGACTGGAGCCAGGTGAGGATGGACCCAGGTGAGACTGGACCCAGGTGAGGATGGACCCAGGTGAGACTGGAGCCAGGTGAGGATGGAGCCAGGTGAGGATGGACCCAGGTGAGGATGGACCCAGGTGAGACTGGAGCCAGGTGAGGATGGACCCAGGTGAGGATGGACTCAGGTGAGACTGGACCCAGGTGAGGATGGACCCAGGTGAGACTGGAGCCAGGTGAGGATGGGCCCAGGTGAGGATGGACCCAGGTGAAGCCAAAGGCAGGTGAGGCTGACTGGATCATCCAGCCTGGTCTCCAGTTTGGGTCGGGAGTTGAGAACGCTTCTCTGTCGCAGAGCCAGTGCCCAGCGGGCATCTGCACCCCCCAGGCATGTGTCATCTTTGATGGCATGGGGTCCTGCCAGCATTCGGGAAAGTCCGCGTCTCTCACAGCCAGTGGGAAAGGAAGATGCTTCAAGCCCCTTGGGGTCCAGTCCAAAGGCTCCTCCACATGTAAAGAGAAGACAGTGTGTGGCCGGCCATTCTGCTCCTGGGGTCCGGCCCTCCAGACGTAAGAACACGTCTCCACAGGGATGCCTGTGCCCCCGAGTGCTCACAGCAGCACTCTTCCCAAGAGCCTAGCGGTGGGAATGACCCAAGTGTCCATCGACAGAAGGACTGGGCACGTGGCCCGCACCTCTAACAGAGAGGAGGGGGTGCCCATACGGGCTCTGATGTGTGAGGGCTCTGGAAGCCGCGTGCTGAGTGAAGGAAGCCACACAAAAAGACGTGTGCTGCATGACGTCCCCACGTCGTAAGTGCCCAGACGGGGCAGCTGCCCAGCGACCAAGCTTGACCCGTGGCTGCCAGGGTCTGGGAGAGGCCAATCCAGGGAAGTGGATGCTCCTGAGGGGAAGGGACTGTTCTGGAATTAGAGGTGATGATTACATCACATGGACGAACACCTACGTCCCAGCAGGAAGAAGGTGGGCGAGCACCCTGCTGCTGGCAGAGGGAGGAGGCACCAGGAGACCCCCAGGCAGTGCCCAGCAGGGCCAGCTGAGAGACCTGCCACCGCCTACTGCCGCCTGCCTGCAGCCCGTCCCCCCTCAACTGGCTCTACTAGGAAGGGTATGTTTTATTAATAATGGACATTAAAGTTTAATACTGTGATTACAGGGAAAAACGGGACTTCACACCCAAGGAATATGAGAGTATTCCAGAGAGAGCCCATGAGGGCGCGGGCATTTGTCACCACAGAGGACTGTCTCCATTTGTCATGTGCCCCCTGGGGTTGGCCTCAGCCATGCACTGTCACTGCCCTCCCCAACCCACCCCCATGGGGCTCCTGCTGCCACACACACACCCCCACCGAGGCCTGGGACCACCATGAGGATCCAGGGCAAGTCATCAAGAATCACAAAGTGGGGGGAGTGGAGTTCCTGTCTCTGCACACACACCCTCCTCTCCGTCTGACCCACACCTCTCCCTCCAGGCTGGGACAAAGCCAGGAACACTGCCCCTCCCAGGATACAAGCCTGAGAGACCCTCTGTACCCGGTTTGGTCACCGGGGGCCTGGCCGACTTCCTCATGCCCCGGGCGCAGAGACCCAGGAGAACCCAACAGGAAGTACTCTGTCGCCCTCCTCAGAGTGGCCGTGTCCAGTCCCAGGGCGAGGCTGTGAGAGAGCCGGTCACACCCAGGCCCTGGCCGCCTGCACCCGCTCCTCTCAGCCACCGGCTCGGAGGACAGTGGAGGCACTGTGGTTGCCCAGACATCAGGATGCCAGGGTCCCAGCATCTCACCGGGTCCCCAAGCATCTCTGGCTGGTGTCCCACTCAGCTGCTGCTCTGCGCTGGCAAATTGGGGCAGAGCCCAGAGTGCCCTGCCTCAGGATGCTCCTCCCTCGCCCCAGCCCCTGCCTGGTCCCTTGCTGGCCCTCCTGGTCCCCCTTGTCCCGGTTCCTTCCTCAGCCGCTCCCCAGCCCCTGAGCCCCACCTGTTCCACTGGTGTTCTTGACCCAGCCTGGTACCTCTGCCCGCCTCCCGCCCCAGCTCTGTCACATCTGGGGGTCCACAGTGGTCCAAGAGGACCCCCTGGCGGGGGGACCCACCCCCCTTGCAGCTGCTTCGCTGGGAAAGTCCACGTCCACTCACCCCTCTGCACCTTCTCCCAAGAAGCACTTCCTGGAGGCCTGGCGGCCTCCCCCAGCACCGGACCCAGGTGGTCACCATGGGGCACAGTCGTGCTGGTCCCCAGAGCCCGCTGTCACATTACGCTTTTAAAAGACCACCGATTCAAACCTCATACCCTCACACTTGTCCGACCACACTCACCCCCTCTCCCCACCTGAGCAGTGATGCAGGCCATCCCCAAAGAAGAGGCTGGGGCCCCTTCCCTGGCTGGAGACGAACCGGCCCTCGCTCCCAGGGAAGAAGCCCTCATCAGTCCCCAGGCCCTGCAGCACTGCCGCCGGGTCTGCTGACAGTGAATGGTGTGCAGAAACTCGGCTCCTGGGTGTCTTGGTCGGGGCTCCCAAGAGCGGCAGAATCAGGGAGGCCAGACAACTGCTGTTACGTGCTCGACCGTGTGTGGGAGCTTGCGTGCGGGCATGCTCCAGAGGGGGTCCGGTGGCTGGTCTGGTTTGGTCTGGTTTTCAGCCATGTGCCTCGGAGAGGGCTGGAACCACCCGCCTTTGGGCTCGCCCCTGAGTGGGTTGATCTCCTGTTCCGCCCAGAGACTCGTAAGACAGGCAGAGAGACTGGGAGAACGAGAGAGAGACTGGAGAGAGTGGCTCCCTTGATTGTGGGGACTGGCAAATCCAGCATGCGTAGGCTGAGTGACAGGCTGGGGATCCGACAGTCTTGTGTCCCAGAATGCATAGGTCAGGTGGTGCGGGATAGAGGGGTTCTTTAACACACACACACACACACACACACACACGCACGCACGCGGGGATTCGCTGTTTGCCATTCCGGCTTCCCACTGATGGGATGAGGCCCACATCATGGAGGGGGTCTGCTTGACTTAAGGCCGACTGTTCTAATCACACCCAACTACCACGGGCTAGTGACGGTACCGAGGTCCCAGTGAGGTCTGCAGTTGGAAGCCACCAGCCGCGCTGTGGGAGAAAGACCGGCTTTCTACCCGTCTGACGTGGGGTGGGTTTCCATCTATCTTTAGGGTCTTCTCCTAAGACATTCAGGATCGAGAGATTCCTGGCCAAGAAACAAAAGCAGAATCGACCCCGTAAAAACTGCTCATCAGATCGGGTACAGTGTCTCCAAGAGGTGACCGGGAGAACCAAGGTGGGTCTGTCAGGAGCCCCTGAGGGTGGCCCACTAGCCGTCTGCCATGCTGCGTTGAAGACTGTGCTACCATCTGATGGATTGACCTTGTGGTAGTGGCCAATAGCTGGTTTCATCCCAGCTTCCACATCAAGAGGTTAACCATAAGCGATATAAGGCCATTGGTTTGTGGGAGGGGCGGGGGTGGGGGAATCACTCTCTTGGGAACCCACAGGAGCACTTCTCCCCGTCCTCAACGATCGCTTTGAGTCGGCGTCGACTCGGTGGTAGAGGGTTTCGGTTAGCTCCTGTTTAACAGCATCGAGACCACCGTTTGGTCATGCTACTGGGCACCATGGCCAAGCCAAGTGGACACATGCAATTCACCACCCGCGTCAGTTATACCGGCGACGTTGCAAAAGCTTTACTGGCCTCATGCAACTAATGGCCACCGTCGCAGACAGTGCAGACCCAGGACAGTCCCACCGCCACAGGACGTCCCGTTGGGGAGCGTTAGAGACCCACAACCTCCCAGCCAGGCAGGGCAGTATCCACCCCCGCCCCACTGCAGATCCCCAAGGGCTCTGCCCGTTCGCAAGAGGAGCTCAACCCATGCTTAGAGAATCGGAGCCCCCGTTGTTGACTCAACGCGTTCATTGTTTCCTCGGAAAAGCCACGTTCAAGCCTCAGTCCCGGTGCCTGGGAGCGTGACATTGTTTGGAAACAGTCTTCACGGATGGGGCTAAACTGGAGTGGGGGCTATTCTGGGTCGGTTCTGTGGAACTGGAGTAGGGTGGGTCCTAAACCCATTGCCTGGTGTCCTTACAAGACTCTAGGATGGATGCAAAGGATGCGGCAGACCCCCCGGGAGAAAGGGATGTGAAGATGGAGGCAGAGATGGGATGATGCCGCCACAAGCCAAGAAGTGCCGGGGAGCGCCGGCTGTCCCCGGAAGCCGGGAACAGAGTGGCCCTCAAACCCTTCAGGAGGACAAGCCCTCAAGAGGACTCCTTGAGTTCAGACGTCCCGTCTCCAGAGCGTCGGAGATAAAAGCCGTGCTGCTGTCAGCCGCCCCCTTTGTACCGGCAATGCCAGGAGAGCCCCCCTCTGTGCCTGGCTTCGTGGAACGAAGGAGGGGAGCAAGACAGAACTCGGGCAACCCCAACGTCCACTCCTGCCCACGGGCAGTGGGCCCACTGACCGGCGAAGAGCCGAGCAGTGAGGGCGGAGGAGCGGGGCTGGTCAAGGGGCTCTTCCTGGGAGAGGGGGAACCCCCACTACCTGGGAGGATGGACAGAGTTGGTGTGATGGAGAGAATTGTGTCGGAGAGACTAGAACCAGGGAGGGTGGAGACGGGCACCCTCCAAGGGGACCGGCAGGGCCAGCCCCGACCCAGGTGGAAACAGAATCCCAACCACGGATGTCCTGAAGGCCCCACAAAGCTTCTGTCCAGCAGGGTCACCGCGGCGGGAGGCCCCGGATCCCATGGTGGTAAGAGGGCAGGCCAGGGACGCCTCTGCCCCATGGGTCAGTGCTGAGGACACACTCCAGAAAGGGGAGCCATCACCCCACAGAACATGAAGGTCTCCAGTTCTTGCGCACACCCTGTCCTCCCCAGTGAGGTCAGAGAACCCCCACCCCCACCCTCACCACCCAGCCAGAGCCTCCCCGCAGCTCACCTGGTCCTGGTGACCATGCCTTACAGCTTGGAGGAGGGAGTCATCCGCCTCAAGAAAGCCCTGTCCCTGTGTTGTGTTTTTTATTTAATTTTCCAACGAACACACTCTTTTATCATCCAAAACCGTGAAAGTAAATTAAGAAGAAATGGGTTTCTTTCAATTAGGCTCAGCGTTGCTTTGAGTAACTGCCTATAATTCTATTTAATGAAAAAATAAAATCATTATTCCACCTCTCCCCAGCCCTGTCACAGGCCACAGACGGGCTCCATTAGCGTGCACCGTAGATTTATTTAATTAGAAAAATATTTTGTTTTCTCTGATTCTTTGGGAGGGAAGAAAAAAAAAACCTCCAGGCACAGAATTAATCAAATCTGTTACCTGGTAGTTAATGGCCTCTCAGCGCCGGCATCTCTCAATCCGTGCGGTTGTTCCTGCCCTTGGATTTTGCCCCAAATATGGATTACACACCCACGGCCACCGCCACCCTCCCTGGCTGTGTCTGGCAAACCAGATGCCAGGCCCCTCGCTGCCAGGGTGGGGACCCCCATGGCAGGTACAGGGCAAAGGAGCCAAATTCTTCTGTCACCAGAAAACTCCACTGCTCTGAGGGTGTGGGGGGTTATATAATGCACAGGAAACCAGAGCCCAGGACCCACACGTGCTGCTCGTTACAGCTATACCCCCACCCCACCCGACGGGACCCTGCCCCCAAGGCCGCATCTGGTCCCCAAGGAGCCAGGTCCCGGAGGAGGCTGCAGGGTCTAGGGAGTGGGCACAGATGGCATGGGGGGCGGGGTGCAGTGGGCTAGCAGAGAACTGTGCTTCTCCGTGCCCCTCCTGGGGCAAAGCACCAGCCTGTGGGTACCGAGCTGAGGGCGGGGAGTCAGGCCTGATGACCACCATGCGGCTGCCAACCCCACAGTGGTCTCAGGATCCTCCGCTCCCCAGTGAGGAGGCACCAGGTGGCCCCATCCCTCCCAGAGGTGCCGGGTGCAGACTCGGGCACCCTCACTTCTGCCCATGGAGCTGGACCACTGGGAGCACCCACCCTGTACCACCCTCAGAAGCAGAACATCAGCCCCCTGGGGCTCTTGGTTACAGCTGGAGGGCGGGTGTACAGAGTCCCACCCTGACAGGGTCAGGGACCAGCAGGGAGCACCTAACCCCTTCCGGTGGGGCCTGGGCAACAGGGCAGGAGCACCAGGGACACAGGGTCACGATGTCCACAAGTTGGAGGCCACGGCCACCTGCAGCTCAGAGCCCCGGCACGTCCCGCAGTGCTCCAGGCAGATCGCTGAGGGACCAAGGGCGAACAGCACCGAGCCGCCGCTGCTTCATATGTCACGTGTGCAGGGATGTTGCTGCTGCTGCTATTGGCCATCGTGTCCATGTCAACGCATGACGACTGCATGTGACACTAGAGATACCCTATCAGGTCTTCCAGGCTGTGATCGTAATGGGGGCAAGCGCCATGTCTTTCTCTCATGGTACTCTGGGGTCGGTGCAGCCGTCGACCTCTCCGTGAGCAGCTGAGCATTTAACCACTGTAGCGTCATACATGTGTACATGTGTGCACACATGTGTATGTGTGTATGTGTGTATCTATATGTGTGTGCATGTGTGTGCACATGTGTCTGTGTGTGTGCGCATGTGTGTCTATGTGTGTGTACAGGCATATGTGCACATGCATATGTACATGTGTGTATATATGTATATGTGTGTATACACACACGAGGGGGTACTCCCACCCCTGCGAAAACGGAATTTTTTTTCAAAGCTATGTATTTAAATTTCCCTTACAAAACAACCTTAGCACCTTCAAAGCACTCTCCATTACACTTAATACATTGGTCAACTCTGTGATTTCATTCTTGGAAACATTTTTCAAACTCATCTGTTTGGATGGCAGACAGCACCTCCCTCATTTTTTTCTTCACCTCTTCTGCTTCAACAGATCACTGTCCTTTCCTGTCCCTCTGTGTTCACGGAAACAAGAAGTTGCATAGAGTATGCTCAGTTGAGTCAGGTGTGTGGGGCAAGATAGGCACGCTGTTTTTACCAAAACTGGCACACTGAGATGACTGTGTGAGCAGACGTACTGCCGTGGTGGCAAAACCAGTTCCCACCTGCCACAAACCAGGCTTTTCTTGTCACACACTGTTACGCAATCTTTTCAGAACCTCTAAAGAGAACACTGGGTTAACAGTCTGACCTGGTGGAGCAAACTCCAAATGCGCTGCCAGTCGACATTTTCATCCTTTTGGGAAGTTGATGAGCATCCCAAACAAAGCTTGTCATCAATCAACATCTCACCGTTTTTGAAGCAAGAAAGCCCCTCGAACACTTGAGTTTTTCCCACAGCGCTGACCTTGTGAGCTGTGTGCCACATCACAACAGTTTCTGCGGCTTTTTTCTCAACCAGGAAACAAAATTTCACAGCTTCACACCGTTCTCTTAAACTGTCCATCACAAAAAAAATGAAGTTTGAGTGAAACTGTTTTCAAGAAAAAATTCACTGTGACCAGAAAGAGCCTTCCCGGACGACACCACAGGGGCACTAACTCGATGCTCGCCTGGTGGGGAAAATGTGTACTATGAAAGCTCCGCCCAGCAAGACTTCTCCAGGTTTTTTTTTGGGGGGGTACCCCCTCATGTATATATAGGCAGTTCCCAGATTATGAACAAGCCTTGCTCTGAAATCTTCCTTTAAGTCAATTTATACATGACTCAGAGTGTTAGGGAGGGCTGGTGCCCGATCTCAGTTGATCAACTGTTTGTTTTCGCATACAGTACCGACGCTGTGCCTTTCTGTGCAGAGAGGCGTTAAAGAAAGACCTCCAGATACACCGAAGCGCCTTTCACCTAATAATGCCGCCATGACCATCAGGAGGTCCCGGTGGGCACCCCAAAGTGCTTTTGTTATTGTAAACCACGGAGCTGGCTTGAAGTTTTCCGATAACAGGCTTCACCGGGTTTGTAACTGCAGGTTGCATGTAAGACAGACATTTATAATCCATGCAAGCGTGTCTGTGTGTATGTGCATGTGTGCCCATAGATGAGGGGTAACCATAAAAGCCGGGGAACCTCTGCTGGGTCGAACTCTGCTAGAATGTATTTTTCCCACTAGGTGAGCTTCGTGCAACTCGCTCTGAGTCCGTGCACCCAGGGGTGTCTCCTGGGAAGGTTCTCTCTGGACACGGTGGATTTTTTCATAAAAGTAGTTTCAGTCGAACTTTGGGTGTGTGTGTGTGTGTGTATGTGTGTGTGTGTGTGTGTGTTCTGATGGCTGATTTAAGGGAATAGTGTGTGGCTGTGAAATGTTGTTTCCTGCTTGGGAAAAATACCACAGAAACTGTTGTGATGTTGCACACAGCTCACAAGGACAGCACTGTTGGAAAAACTCAAGTGTATGGGTGGCTTTCTCATTTCAAAAAAACTGAAATGTCGATGGATGACACACTTCATTCTGGACGTCCGGCAACTTCCTGAACTGGTGAAAATGTTGACTTGCCGTGCGTTTGGAGTCCGCTCCACCAGGCCAGACTGCCCGCCAAGCTTCTCTTTAGACATCCTGAAAAGATGGTGGCATGCCACGGTGTGCAACAAAAGAGGCCTGATTTGTGGGAGACGGGGTTCTGCCACCACGACAAGACACCTGTGCACACAGCCGTCTCAGTGTGCCAGTTTGGGCAAAAAACAGCATGCCTCTTTCGCCCGCGCACCCTACTCACCTGAAGTAAGTCAAAGTAACTTCTTTTTGTTTCTGTGAATGCAGAGGGACATGAAAGGACAGCAATTTGATGACGTGCAGAGGTGAAGAAAAAAACGAGGAGGTGCTGCCAGCCATCCAAACAGATGTTTGAAAAATGTTTCCAAGGATGGAATTGCCACAGAGAGGACCATACGGCTGGCCCCACTATGAGACACGACATCCCTCACTGACCC
>NW_022111357.1:42821283-42827525 GCF_000313985.2 Echinops telfairi
ATGCGCTTTACACTATTGATGTGTGTATGGATTGCAATAACAGATGTATGAGCCCCTAATAAAATGTTTAAAAAAAAAAAGATTGGTATCGGACTTATTGGCTAATATCGGACTTATGGACTTGATCTAGAGTGGGCTGGGATGTTTTCCTAATATACAATTACTCTTTATATAAAGCTCTTTCTTATACACAAATGAGTGTCTATGAATCTGTTTCTCTAGTCGACCCGGACTAACACAAATGTGTTAAGTATAATGGAGAGTATTTTGAAAGTAATAAGATTGTTTTGCCAAAAAATAAAACCACCCTAAATACATAGCTTTGAAAAAACATTCCTGGTGTTTTGGGGGGTACCTCTCATATGTATATATGTGTGTTGTATTGTTGGTTGGTGAAGAGTAGTGAACAGATCAAAGGCTGCCGGGAGTGTGAACGAATCATTCTTAGAAAACACACCCAGAATGCTCCTTCAAAGCAAGCAGGGTGCGACTTTGACACTCACTTTGGACACCGAGACCGGTACAACCAGCCCTGGAAAGAGACATCACGTGTGGTCGAGTCTCGGGGGAACCCCAGGAAGGGGGACTGAGCAAATGGCCTAAATAAAGGTCCAGCCATGCCAAGGGTCATGGAGGTGATGCAGGACGGGGCAAGATGTCCTTCAGATACGCACAGGTCATCGGGAATCGGAGTCCAAACCCTCTAACGCCGTGACGCTCGTTCTGTGTGGCAATGCTTCGAAGCTCTGCAAAAGGTTTTCAGCGATTTCTTCCTCCAAACGGGAGCGCTGAGTTCTTCTTCATTGTCCGTGCTTTGTCTGGACGCTCCGCTGAAGCCTGACCCCTTGGGGCGACCCTTGGGCATTAGAAATACCAGTGACACCGCTTCCAGCATCACAGCAACACACAAGCCGTCACCGTGGGCCGCAGTGACAGGCAGGTGGTGAAGAAGACTATTGGAAGTACTGCGGACAAATCAGTCTGGCTTGGAAGACGTCTGGACAGAGCACTCCTTGGAGGCAAGGATGGCTGGACTTCGTCTCATACTTGGACGTATTGTCAGGAGAGACCAGTCCCTGGGGAAGGACAGCATGTTTGGTAAAGTGGACGGGTGGCGAACGAAAGGAGGGCCCTCAAGGAGCTGGATTGGCACAGTGGCTGCATCCGTGGGCTCGAGCGCAGGACCACTGCTGGGAGGGTGGCTCAGGACCGTGGCACGCTTCATTCGCCCGATGGCACCGGACAGCACCGCTCTGTGTGTGACCCTGGAGCCATGCCACCCGCATTTCAAACAAGAGCAGGGTCACCCGTGGTGAAGCAGAGCTTCAGGACTAAGACACGCTCGAAAGAATGTTCTAGAAACCCGCTTCTACAACCAGATGGGCTACTGAGAACCCGACAAGAAGCAGCGAGGTTGCAATGCATGCCAATTCCAGGGCATGAACTGTGCTCGTGTGGAAATTTTATATCGACCAAGGGACAGTCACTCAAGCAGGAAGGACACAGTATCGTTTAAACCAGGGTTGGACCCTCCTTTCCCAGACTTTCTTCCCGCTGAGGCCGAACAAATGATCCAAAACGCCGGGCTCTCTGAAGAACTTGGCCTCAGTCCTGGAGCAGCGCTCACTACGACCTTCGACGTGCCTGTGACTGATCTCCCTCGCTCAACGCAGAGAGCGTCAACAGAGGGAGGTCGAGGATGACGGCCTCCCTTATGGACTTCAAGTCAATGTAAAGAAATCCAATATCCTCCCCACTGGACAGACCACGTCGTGATCCATGGGGAAAAGATTGACAAGTTGGCAAGGAAGTCCGGTGACTTGCATCCACAAGCAATGCTCACGGAAGCAGCCGCCAAGACATCAGAGGGCAGACTTCGTTGTATGAATGTGCTGCACAAGACCTCTTATAGGTTGGAGAGCAGGGGGGTCACCTTGAGGGCCAACCCGTGGCATTTTCAGTAGACTCACATGCACGCAAAAGCTGGACCAGCAGTAAGAAAGACCGAAGTCAGTGTAAGACATGAAAAATGATGATGATAATAATTCATAAATCATCAAGGGCTCATGAGGAAGGGAGAGGAGAAGGGGGGAAATGAGGAACTGATACTCAAGGAGAAAGACAATGTTTTGAGAATGATGAGGGCAGTATATGTACACATGTGCTGGACACAATGGAAGGACGAATGGATTGTGGTAAGAGCTGTGTGAGCACTGATTAAAATGATAAAAAGAAAGCATGAAAGACCGAGGTGTTTACGCCGTTGAACGATGTGTTGGAGAAAACATGAAGTACATCCAGGGCTGCCAGAAGAATGACCAAGCCTGCCTTGGAAGAAGCGACCTTTAGAGGCAAGGACGAGAGGACCGTGTCCCGTGTCCCGTGTTCTGTGGACACACTAGGAGGAGAGGCGCGTCCCTGAAGAAGAGCATCCTGGTCGGTCCAGAAGGTCAGCAGAAACAGAAAGACTGCCCACCAAACGGATCGCCACAGAAGCTGCCACGGTGGTTCCGAGCATCACCCGGCTGTGAGGGTGGTGCTGAGCCAGGCAGGGTTTCGTGCTGTGGCACGTGGGCTGGGAGGAGTGGGGGCCAGCGTGCGTATGGACGGTGTGTGCGTGTGTAAGAAACCCTGGTGATGCAGTGGCCAAGTGCCCGGCTGCAAGCCCACAGCGTCCCCCCAGGGGCTTTGTGGGGGAATCTGATCGCCGGCCCCTGTAAAAAGCGCAGTCTGGGGAACTGGGAGGCTTGAGCTGTTGTGTCGAATTGCCTGGACGATATTCTCCAGCAGTTTGCCGGCAAAAAGGCAATAATCCCCCCGAAGAGGAGCCCTGATGGCATAGTGGTTACACCCGGGCTGCTAACCCCAAGGTCAGCAGTTCAACACCACCAGCCGCTGGGCAGGAGGAAGACTGGGCTTGCAACTCCCATGAAGAGTCATGGTCTTGGAGACCACAGGGGCGGTGCTGCCCTGTCCTGTAGGGTTGCCGTGAGTCCTCATCAACTCGATGACAGTTGGGGGTGGGGAGGAATCCCTCATGATGAGAACCAATATACTGTAATCACCTCCACCGTGTGGATCTGCCAATCAATTGAAAAGACATTTCCTCGGGAGCATGACCTGCTTCCAATGTACGTGGACGCTGTGGGGAAGCTCGCTTGCTGTTTGCTGGGTCAGGATCCCACATGTGGCCTCCTCGGACCTCGGGCTCTTTAGCTCAGAGACAAAAGCCTGCTGTATTGCCCTCCAATCCTGGAGTGGCCATCCACGTGGCAACCTTAAATTCCTTTGTTTCTGCACCCAGAGACCTGTCATCGGGCCTGCCCATCTTGGGCGCATCAGTGCCCCCACAGTTACATTAATTAGAAGAAGCCTCCAATCTGACCCACAAACTTAGACCTTGAACTTGACCACCTCTACAACTAAGTGAGCCATTTCCTTAGTATAAACCTCTCGGGACGTGTGCGTGAAATACATGTACCTCTCATTCACATCTATATTTCATGCACACACTGGTTTCAGTTCTCGAGAGAACCCAGTCAAAAACAGAAACCTTACGGGGAAGTTTTATTCTGTAGAGGGTTCCCACTGGTCAGAATCAACTCAACAGCACACACAGACACACAGACATGCAGACATGAGAAAGCTTCAAAAAAGTCCATGGGGGGAAAATCAATTCTATTTTCACTTCATTTCTCCATTGACTTTTTGAAGGTCCCTACCATGTCTCTGAGCTGGCAAAGAATACTGACACTACACCCAGAGTGTACGGACAGCCAAACGGACAAACCGTCTTGAAAGAAGTACGGCCAGGGTGCTCCTGAGAAGCAAGGATGGCAAGACTTTGTCTTACGTACTCTGTCCAGAGTGCTCTCCTCCCAGAAAATGAGCCGTGGGAAGCCTTCTGGAGCCGAGTTCTACAAAGACCCACAGGGTCACCAGGAAGTGGAGTCGACTCAGTGGCCGCTGGCTGGACATGGCAGGGGCAGAGACCTTGACCTAAGGCTCGCACAGGGCGATGGGTGCCCCCAATGGCAAGCCCAAGCCCCAGGTTAAGTGATCCTGGGGCACTTCCTTACCCCTGGTGAATCTTCCCGCTTGAGCTCAAAGATTGGGAACCACAGGACTGTCCCAGCACTCAAGGCCAAACGGGGCTGGGTCCGTGCTTCCCTCCGAGGGAGTTCAGGGAATTTCCATGGCCCCCAGAGATGCCTTCTTCCTAACCCCCACACCGGTGAGCATGTGACTTCTCGTGGCAAGAGGCACTTTGCAGGTGAGTTAAGCTAAGAACTTTGAGGTGGGAGATGATGATCCTGAAGGGTGCCTGATGTCACCGCAGGGTCCCTGTGAGAGGCAGGCGTGTCAGGTAGACCTGTCAGAAGGAGACGTCAGAGGGCAGAGAAGATGCTAAATGGATGGCTTTGAAGGTGGAAGAAGGGGCCACAAGCCAAGGAGTGCAGGTGTCCTCTGTTGTGGTCCAGTGTCATCGCGGTCCAACAGGAGGAAGCCCTGCTCCATCTTGCCTCATCCTCCCAGTGGCTGCCACGTCTGAGCCCCTTGGTGCAGCCATTGTGCCCATCCCTCTCCTTGAGGGTCTTCCTCTTTGTCGCGGACCCACTCCTTGCGATGTTACCCACAGTTCGTTAGGATCCACGCACAGCCGACAGAACACCAGGAAGCACTGTTCTGGCATCCTCTGCCTTCAGCCAAGGTCCACTTGCTGTCAGCAGTGGTACCCCTCCTTCCACGTCCTCTTCTGAACCTGCCTTGGATTTCTCGCAACTCCCAGTCAGCGCCCTGTGTCAGCCATTTTTCAATGATCTTCAGCAAAATTTTACTTGCTTGTGATATTAATGATATTGCTTGATGGTGCCTGTATTCTGTTGGATCACCTGGACACCTATGGATCTCTTCCAATCACTTAACCAGCAGCTGTCTTCCAAATTTCCTGACACAGATGAGGGAGTGCTTCCAGTGCTTCATCGGCTTGTTGAAACCATCCGTTCCTGGACCTTGGCATTGGCCAATGACTCCAGTGCAGCTTGGACATCTTCCTGTAGTAGCACCGGTTCTTGGTCAAATGCTGCCTCTAGAAATGGTCGGGCACCAACGCACGTTTTTAGTGCAGTGACTCTTGCATCTTTGTCCATCTTCTATTAATGCTTCCTGCATCGTTCAGTATGTTGCCCATAGAATCCTTCAATAGTGCAACTGGGGGCTTGAATGCGCCCTCCCGTTCTTGCCGCTTGAGAGATCCGTTGAACGCGCTTTTTCTGGTTTTCTGACTCGAGGTCTTTGCACACTTCATTACAATCCTTCACTGGGTCTTCTCCAGCCGCCCTTCGAAATGTCCTGTTCAGCTCTTTGACTAAAGACCCTTAAACGTACTCTTGGATGCAGAGTAGTGAAAGGAGGGCTCTGGTCCAGGGGTTCCCCACCTTCCTCATGCCGTGACCCTGTCATACAGTTCTTCATGTGGTGGTGACCCCCCCACCACAAAATCATTTTCACTGCTACTTCATCACTGCAATTTTGCTACTGTTATGAATTGGGCGACTCCTGTGAAAGGGTCGTTCGACCCCCAAAGGGGTCGCGACCCACAGGTTGAGAACCGCTGCTCTAGACGTTACAAAAGGCACACATGGGTTCTCCCCCTGCAGCTTCCGGATAGAACAAGTCCAACCCACGCCTCGGTGGTTTGAGCGCTGTGACCTCCGGCACTGTGCATCGCTCCGTGGTTATAGCAGCCATCGGGAACTGCTCCGTGTGTCCTATTTTTCTTAATAGTACCGCTCATTCTGTTAGCCAGATGAAATCCCACCTTATAATAGCACAGTGATTATTTCAGCCACGCCCCCGGTATTCAGCCCCCGACTTTCCCGCCTCCGGCGTCGTAAACAACACCGCAGTGAACGTCTTTGCTCTCAGCGCCGCTTGGTGTGTTGCCTGATTTTCTGTGGGCACGTTCCAGCCGTGGAGTCATTGGGTCTGAACCTCGTTAGGCAGCTGCCACGCTGATGGCCACAGCTTTGCCCCAGCCTGACCCCACCGGCTCTATGAAGGCGTGTGCACCAATTCACCTGCCGGTTTGAAGGGCAGTTCGCTGAAGCTGGAGGGGAGGCTATCCCACTCTCCCCTGTGAATGGTCTATGCACTGATGTGTCTACTGGGCCACCAAGCGTCCCCTGCCATCTCCCACACCCGTCTTTCTCTGTCCAGGTCACAGGCGCACCCTTCCTCGG
>NW_022111357.1:42827902-42836895 GCF_000313985.2 Echinops telfairi
AGCTCTGGCTCAGGAGGGCAGGCCCAGCCAGTACCCTCTCACCCTGTTTATGTTTATACCCTGTAAGATCCAGCTGAGCCACACACACACACACAGAGCCACACACACACACACACACACACACACACACACACGTCCTGAGAGGTGCCCAACTCCCCTCCATGTGGCTCCCGCCTCATCCCATCTCCATCCGCACAGGGAAGGAACAGCCTGACCAGAGGCTGGGCTGTGGCTGTGCATGGAGCACACGCCCCCTCTGCTGGCCACCATGTGCAATGACCGGGAGAAGTGCTCCGTGACTGGTGACACACAGGCAGGCCTCGGGGGAGGCCTCGAAGGCAGGACCCCCTTGCCAAAAGGCCAAGGATGCAGACACTCCATACCAGCTCATGGCGGCACCCACTAAGGGCAGTGATATAGGAGACAAACAGGCATGGAGCAAGCAGTCTTAAGAACCAGGGCCAACCATCACACGTTGCCCAGAAGGAGAAACTGAGGCATGGGGGCTTGAACAAGGCAGGCTGGTGCCAATTCCATCCACAGCTTGTACCTGCTGCAGGGGGGCTGGTCTGGGGGCTGCTCCTGGGAAGGGAAGGTGCCCTCTTCTGGTGAGGAATGGAGCAGCCTCGGACCCCATAAGACCTCTTCCTACAAGGGAAGGTGTGTGCAGGCTGGCAGCAGGGTCCCCATTGCTGGGCCCTTGCCTGTAGCATCCACCCCAGCCCCACCTTTTTCACCCTTCAGCTAGGGTACTGTTGATCAGAGGACCCTCTACTGATGCCTCCCTATGCCTTGCCCTCAGCCCTCAGCCAAGAACATCCCAGCCTCCCACACCCCTGGCCCCAACCCATGCTCCCCCACTCCCAACTCCTGCCCAGAACCTCTGGAGACATGGTGTCAACTCTGCACCCATTCCTTGATCTCCTGGGATGCCATTGACCCCTTCTCCCACTGAGTCCCACCTGGCAGCACCTAAACTGTCACTCTGCTCAACGCCATGCTCACAGCTGGCCAGAGGGACGCACCATCTGCCAGGTCTGCCCTGGCCAGCCCAGGGCAAAGGGCCAGCAGTCCCAGCCAGCCCTGAACCAGGTGGAGGACCACACGTGCTCTCTCCCTTCGGCCCTGGCCCAGGAGGTGAGTGTGCATCCCCTCCCCTGCCTGGCCCCTGGCCCCTGCCCCTGCCCCACAGGGCTTCCAAGACCCTAACCATTCTGCAGGCAGACTGCCCGTCTTTCTTCTGCAGAGGGGCTGGTCAGTTCGAACCGCTGACCTAGAGGTGCTAGACAAGGAGGTGAGCCCCAAGGCCTGCCGCTCGTTTACAAGGTGGAGCCCCTGGGGGGGACTCTGGGGCCTTGCAGGATTGACTATCAACTCACCCTGCCGGTGCCAGTGAGAGAAGTCCATGTCGGGCCAGGTGGACCAGAGAAACCAATCCAGTGGCACTCACCTCTGGACAAGGAAGAGCTTTATGTCAAGAAGTAAATACACGTCGAGAAGGCACCCAACCCCAGTCCAACTCTTGTCCGTGAGTTCTCTGCTAGTCCATTAGTCCCCCCTCAGACTCAGGAAGCCCCATGCCGGTGAACCAGGAAGCAGGGAGCTCACAGGCCGGTGGGGGCAGAGTCTTGTGGATCCAAGGCCAGTGGAAACAGGGCAGGGCACCGACAGCGCTCAG
The DNA here is from genome assembly GCF_000313985.2 of Echinops telfairi. Lineage (NCBI taxonomy): Eukaryota > Metazoa > Chordata > Mammalia > Afrosoricida > Tenrecidae > Echinops > Echinops telfairi. The sequence goes on from NW_022111357.1 coordinate 42,829,581, forward strand.
GCTCTGCAGCCGAGTCCCAGCAGGCCAGAAGGTAAAGTCATGGAGATGGGGGGGAGGATCCTAGCCCCCTCGCCACCCCACCCCCATAAGGAGGTCACACTCCCAAGAAGGCATCCTCAAGCTGTGACTGACAGCAGGTTGGAGTCCACCCCTCCACTCTCCTGCATCGCTGTTCTTGTTTCCTGAGGCTGGCAAGGCTGAAGGCCTCCAGCCAGGCAGCTTGAAGCAGCCCCGGTTCTGTCTCCGTCCGCCGTGGAGGTCTTGCCCGACCACACCCATCAGGAGGTGTTCTGGGTAGAGACCCCTGTGCCCTCAGCTCCTGGTGTCGCCAGCGATTCCTGGCTCCCCTTAGCTTATAGATACGTCACTCCGGTCGCTGTCCCCATCTTCCCCTGGCCGTCTGCTCTCTGTGGGGCCTCTGTGTCTCTTCTCCTGGATAAAGACCCAGGGTCACCCTAGGAGCCGTGGTGGCAGAGTGGGTGATGTGTGGGGCTGTTCACCTCAACATTGGCCGTTCTAAACCACCAGGCGCCCCTCGGAAGACAGACGGGCTTTCTACTCCCGAGAAGAGTGACAGTCTCAGAAACCCACCCGGCAGCTCTCCCGGCCCTACGGGGTGCCTAGGGGTTGTCATGGACCCAAGACAGGGCATTCCCTGGAGGGACTTCAGGGGAGCTATGACATCCCCAGTGCCTCCCTTTCCCAACAAGGTCACACATCGGGTTCACCAGGACTGAGAACATGCGCATGGCACTGAGGGAGGGGGCACAGTTCACACCCCCTCCCCTCCCTGCCACGGTCTGGCAGAAGAGGGCACTGCCCTGCCCCTGCTAACTGTGAGCCGGCCAATGAAAGGTGGGCATACACAGAGCAACATACTCTAGAGCAGATGCTTTAGAGGCACTTTGGAATTGGCTCCGCCCTCCACCCCGGCCCTCCATTGGCGCTGTGACTGCGCCGCCGCAGACGAAGAAGCCTCAAACCGCACAAGCCCAAACTCAAGGTGTCCTCAGGAGCCTGCTCCCTGTCTGCTCCAGGGCGGGCCCCCTGGTCCCTCGAAGCTTCAGGTGGCCCCAGAAGGGTGGCTATCTTCACGTGGCTCTTCCTTGTGTGTCTCTGTCTGGCCTTCCTCTGCTTCTCCCTTAGAAGGACTTGGGGAGGTACCTTTAAGACCACCCCCATCTCCCAGCCGTGTCACATCTCTGAGGACTCTTTTCCGGCATAAGATCACCTTCCCAAGGTCCAGGGATGTGTCTTTCGGAGCCATAATCAGCCCCCCATCACCCCACCCTGCCTGGGCAAGGCGGATTGGCTCAGACCTGAGAACAGTTCGTTGTGAGGCTGGAGAAGGCCAGGTGGTGTGTCCTTCTGTTGGACAGTAGAACCTGGCCCTCGATCCCAATCCATTCTAGAAGGAGCGTCGAGAGGACAGTCAAGTTCAGAATCAATTAAGGCGTTCTCGACCACCAAGTGGTTACCCCAACCTTGTCTTTTATACAAAACATTACACAGAAATGTCAAAGTCGATCAGTTCAGAGTTCAATAACATAATTCAAATAAGAAACACAACATTGAAAAAGCGTTGAGCAACGACAGTACGGCCCCCACTGGAGCCGATGAGAATCTGGATCTGTGGACGCGGATGGGAACAGGAGGCATAGAGGAAGAGTCTCCTTCCGTCGAATCAACCGGTCGCTGCTTTTCAGGAGGTTTTCCCCTTCGTTGCCTTTTTTCACTAGGACCTGGCCGGCTTTCTCTACCAAAAAAAAACCTGTCTAATGTGGTCTGCTGTTGGCGTTTCCGTAACTGTTTCCTAAAAGGGTTTTCTAAATTATCAACAATATCAGATTCCGATATTTTGTTTGAGCTCCCATGCAAATTTTCTTAACATTTTGTGTGGAGATCCGATTATGTCGAGGACCGAAGTGGTCGAGTACTGGGTTCTACTGGACACAAGGTCCCTAAGCATCAGAACCGACCCCCCCGGCACACAGCAACAGCCCACCCTGAGGCTCCAGGGGAGAGTCCGTTCTCTTGTCTTTCCTAGCTCCAGAAGCCGCCACCGGCTCTCCCTGGCTAGTGGCCCCTGCATCACTCCAACCTCTGCTTCCATCACCGTACCCCCTTCTCTGACAGGAGCACCCCTGCCTCCCTCATACAAGAACACTCATGATTTAGGGGGTCCCCAGGAGGACCCTGAATAAGGCCCCACCTCAAGGTCATTCATGCAGTCACGTCTGCAAAGCCCCTCTGCTGTGCAAGGACGCACTGTCACAGGTTCCAGGGAGCAGGGTGTGGACACTGTCAGGGATCTGATTCGGCACCCCCACACCTCCCTGGGAAGCTCTTGGGGGCCTGGGGGAACTGTGTCTTCAGCCGGGTATCTGGAGAGGCCGAGGAGCCAAATCGAGCCCAGCTGAGCTGGCCAGTGTCCAGAAGGGCCATCAGCATCTGCTGTTTGCTGCCCTGGGAAGCCCAGTGTGTCCTCCCAGCAGCAAAGGTTGGCTGGAGCCACTCGGTGGATGCACCAGCAACGGGGCAGTTTCTCTGAACCCAGTTGGGCGAACATTCGTCTTTGAACAGATTTTGAACGAGCAAAGATGTTCAGCAGGGGTCCGAAGTGTTTGCCCCCCATGGCTTCATATAACTTCATACCCTGGAGGGGTCCCCCTGAGACACCCAGGAGATGGGCTTCAGAACTACCCCTAAGGCCCCCCACATCTTCCTGAAGGCAATGACCAAACTGGCTCCGGCGTCAGAAATACCATAAGGGGGCCTCTTTGAGGAACAGAAATCTATTTTTTCGCAGTTCTGAGAGGGGTCATGCAGATTCCTTCCTTGTCAATAGCCCTGGCGTCCCTCGGTTCTTGGTGGTCCTCCCCTGATGGGTGTTCTCCGGTTTGTGTCCCCATCTGTGGCCCCATGTGTGCAGCCTCTCAGAGGGATGAGCTTCTGTTCACGCCCTCCTCCCCTGATAGCAAAGCCCCGTCCCCTGGGGAACACATCCACTGGCCCAGGGGTTCGTACCTATTTTCGGGGGACCCAATTCAAGCTATAACATCGGCATCATCCTAGGCAGGCTCCTGCGCCCCTCACACTGAGGGCAGGGGTGGTGTGGTGAGGAGGCACCAAGTCGGTGCCAGCTCATCATGATCCTGCCCACAACAGAACAGAACACTGCGGCCCTGCCATCCTCCCCCTCGTGCCTGAGCCCGTTGCAGCCACCGTGGCAATCCACCTCCCTGAGGGTCTTCCTGTCCTTTGCTGCCCCTCTCCGTTACCAAGCACGATGTCTTTCCCTGGGGGCTGGTCTCTCCTGACAGCATGCCCAAAGCAGACGAGGCCGACCCTCTCCATCCTTGCTCCCAAGGAACATTCCGGCTTCCCTTGTTCCCAGATGGAGGTATTTGTCCTGTGGGCAGCCCAGGGTTCTTTCGCTATTCTTCGCCTGCTCCATGTTCAAATGCATCGAGTCTTCTTCTTCTTTGCTCTTCCTGAACTCACTAGCCAACTTTTGCATGTGCCGGAGGTGATTAAAAATGCCGTGGCTCAGGTCGGGCACACTTTAGTCCTCAAAGGAGCATCCTTGCTTCTCAACGCTTTAAGGAGATCTTGGGCAGCAAGGGTAGGGACAGCCGGCGGGTCGGCCCGGCACTGTAAGGACCACGGCGCCCCAGGGCTCAGCCAGAAGAAGGAGCTGCTTGAAGGACAGCCTGTCCTTCACACCCTGGAGCCGGCATCCCTGAGCCCCGGGCGGCCCCACAGCCAAGCTGGGCTCATCTCAGATCCCAATCTCTGCCCACAACAGCCCTGCCCAGGCTCCTCCCCTCTCTTCCCAGCACTGGACACTGGCCTTCTTGCCTGGACTGAGGGGAGGAAGCAGGCTGGCCTGCAGATCCCCTGGAGGGTGTTGGGGACCCCTGGAAGGACCTAGGAACCATGGTCGTCCATTCACCACTGGCCTGCAGACCCCCAAGTACACCACCCCCGCCCATGCATGCCCTCTGAGTCCAACAAGTTGTTCTGTCCACTGCTCACCCCACCCCATGTGAGGGGAGTGGAGAGGGCCAGGACCCAGCCTTGAGCCCCAGGGGCTTACAGCCCTGGGGTTGACAGAGGTCCTCATGGGGTGAGGAGAGTGGCATGTCCATGGGGAGGCACCGGGACAGTCTTGGTGGGCTGCCTGAAGGTGTGGGTGGCACCTGAACTGGACCAAGAGGAAGTGGCATGGGAGGTTGGGCAGAGGGTCCGGATAGAGGCAGTGGTGGGTTTCCTCTGAGGGATGCCACCCCAGTGTTCCAGATTTCCTCCCAGAAGAGAGTGAATCCTGCTCTGAGCCCCAGGTCTGATGCGACTAATGGAGAGAGAGGTGGCAGGGAGTAGGGAAGGGATGGAGCCGGGGTGGCCAGTGTGGTGCTGCCCCTGCAGCACGTGGCCTGGCTGCCCTGCCCTGCCCATGGCCCTTGGCATCACAGTCAGTAGGCCCCTGGGATCAGTGTTGCCGGAGCGTGGGGAGGGGCTCCCGAGAGGGGAGACATGGGGGACCCATGGCCCACAGTCCTCCACCGTGCTACACCTCCTCACCTGAGAGGGCCCTTGCCTCAGGAAAGCATCGCTGAGCTGGACAGGGCCAACACCAGAGAGACAAGCAGGGAGCCCTGAGAAAGAGGTCCAGGACCCTGACAGGCGGGTGGCAGCAGCCAGCAGGTGGTGGGGGAGCACCTTCGGAAACTGGAGGGCTTAGAGCTGCAGAGAGGGCATGAGATGAAGGGAACAGCCAGGACCGTGCCAGCAGACCCTGAAGCTGGCAGGAGAGCAAGTTTAGGGAGCCTGCTGAACACAGCGAGCCAGCGGCCCGGCCCGGCCCTGCCAGAGGTCATGGGGGCCAAGCAGCCCCCACTCCCAAGGACCCAGATGACATTATGGGCACTCAGTTGGGGACACTAACTGGCTAGGGTCAGGCGCTGCAGGACAGCAGGCACTAAGTAGGCAAGAACCCCATCAGGAATCCAGAGGAAGCTCAGCCAGGGTTCTGAAAGATTCAGGGGGCATTCTTCCAGAAGTTTCTGACTGACTCTGGCTGAGAGGGACCCAGAAGAGGCACCTTGGAAGAGAAACCTAAGCAGGAGGAACCAGGGGGGACAGGTGGGTCCAGGAATGCAGCCTAATCTGGTCTGCCCGGTACACTGCAGTCACAGGCCCGGCCTCTCTGGGCTCAGCTCAGGGACCCGCACCTCCGAGGGGAACCCCGTGTCCCCCAAAGTGTCTTCCTCCATCCTAGTGTTCAAAGTGCCCTGGGGCACTCTCCAGAGTGCAGGCTTGGGCAGTTGTAAATTGAATATTGGCCCCCAAAGGGTACGCAGAAGTCTCATGTCCCTGTGGGTGTGGCCCTGTGTGAAGCTGGAGCCTTTCAAAATGCTGTCAGCAACGGCGACAGGAGGTGGCACCGGAGCACGTCAGCCCTAGCCCTTCTCATGTGTCCTGTCCAAGCAAATGAGGCAAAGGCCTGATAGCGTCCACGAAGCCGGGTGGGAAGCAGCCACATTCGATCAATGAACAGTTGATTTGTGGACGCTGGCATTTGAATGTCGTCTCAGCTTCGTGTCCAGGAGCCCTGGTGGTGCAGTGGTGACCCATGGGGCTGCCAACCCAGAGGTCAGCAGTTCAAAATCGCCAGCTGCCCCGGGAGAGAAGTACAGGGCTTTCTACTGCCCTGAAGAGGGACAGTCTGGGGACCTCACAGGGGCAGTTCTACCCTGTCCTGTAGGGTCGCCCTGAGCATGAGTGGGCACCGGCCCCACGGCAGGGGGTCTTTGAGTGGGGGTGTCACAAGTCACCACACGTTGTACGGTTATTAATGCTTTCCACTCAAACACGTAGGAGCCAGTCCTGGCTCTTGGGTGTCAAAAGCCAGACAGCAGGTAGATGTGGCCACAGCGCACTTTCCCACCTGAAGCCTGAACTCTGATGGTTTCCCACAAATAACTGCCTAGTCCTGGGGGTGGGGAACTGGCTGGGGGAGAGGGTATGTGAGTTTCTTAGTGCATCCAGGCAGAGTGGCATCTTCACGAGGTCTTACACATCCACCCCCACCCCCCACCCCGACACCCTTCCTGCCCCGCTCGCCTTTTCCTGCTGTTTAGCGGAGACTGCACCTTCTGTCGCAGCTTCGGACTGGCTGTTGTGGGAAGCGCCAGGAGCCCCGGTTCTCCCCAGATGAATCCCGCCCCAGTCATGTTCTGATGGCCTTAAAGAAGAGAAGCCATCCTCTCACAGTTCCCAAAGAAGTCTGAAGTCAGGGCGCGGCTCTAGAGGGAAGGCCCTCCTGGTCTGTTTTCTTCTCTAGCAGCCTCAGGGAAGGAGCTCGGTGGCCGCAAGGTACGGTCAAGGTCAGCAGTGAGAAACCCCGCCTCTCCAGAGGCGGGAGATGGGGTTTTCTGTTCCCATAGAGAGCAGCGGTTCCCCACCTTTCTCACGCCGCGACCCTTTCAGACAGTTCCTCGTGTGGTGGTGACCCCCCAACCATAAAATGATTTTCGTTGCTACTTCATCACTGTCATTTTGCTACTGTGATGAATCGGGTGACCCCTGTGAAAGGGTCATTTGACCCCCAAAGGGGTCACGACCCACAGGTGGGGAACCGCTGAGTTAGAGTCTCAGAAACCCACAGGGACAGTTCTTGCAAGATCGCTCTGGGGTGATTCCACAGCTAGATCTGGGGTGGGACTGGGCAGCTGAGAGCGGCCCTATAAGACAGAGCAGAACTGCCCTGTGGGTTTCTGAGACTGTCTAGCTTCATGGGAACGGAGAGCCTCGTCTTTCTCCCACAGAGCGGCTGGCGGTTTCCAACTGCTGACCTCATAACCGCGTAAGGCATAACCGCTATACAGCCAATGCTCCTGAACCCAACCAAAGAAAGCCTGTTTCCAAACCAGGCCCGTCGACAAGCGCAGAGGCCGGGACGTCAGGACATGCTTGGGGAAGGACGCCATGCAATCCATGAGAGCAGATACCACCTTTGTGGTCGTTACGTAACCTGGTGCCAATTTGAGAGGATTGTGAGTGAAGGGGTGGAGTCTGGCCTGTCAATCAAGATCTAATCTATGAGGCCTCTGTGTGGGCATGGCCTTCTCCTGAGAATTCTGGGAACTCCTGTATTTTCCTCCTTGGATAAGGTGACCAGATTTTAACATCAGTAAAGCGGGACACCGTTGACTGGGGGCAGAGGGGAGGGGGCGGCGTTCTTGATTAAAAATTTGGCCTAAGGAGGGGGGAGCGGGGAGGGAGGAGAAAAATGAGGACCTAATGTCGGGGG
>NW_022111357.1:42837473-42840128 GCF_000313985.2 Echinops telfairi
CATTATTGTATGGAACATGGTTTGTTTCAAAATGATGAAATATTTCTAACCATTTGTTCTCTATTGTGATTTTTGCTGATGCCCAAGATTTAACCTTTTCCTTATCAATATATGTTTTTAATAATGATACCGCATTAAAAAGATCATTTTTTGAAATATTACTATATGGGAAATTTTGAGTAATATGCTCAAATGATTTTTGCACATCATTCCAGTACTACCTGCTAAATTCAAGAAAATGTATGTATTTATGAAATAAATAAATAAATTACCTAAATTATCTGAATAGCTGATTTGTTGACATCACTTGTTTAACTAGCACGCAGTACAATGTGTATCGTCTGAGAGACAGTTACAAAATGTTTTCGTCATTGCCAATGCCAAAAAATGCCATTGTTCATTAAGTCCAAACAATGGTGGTCGAATTCTAACAACTGATCAACAATGCGAACTTTGATAAGCAGTTCTCGATAATCAGTTCTCAACAATTATTTGTTATTATTGAAGTTTAACATTATAAAATTAACAACAATAATATAAAACTCATATCCTGGGGAAATAGCCACATGGCAGCCGAAAACCGTATATTCCCTTCCCGTTCTCCCGCCGTTCCCTAGTTTGTCGTGCATTCTTTCCAAAACTCGGGACTTTTTTAAAACGCCAAGGGATGTGGGACAAATTGTTAAAAAGCGGGATGTCTGGTCACCTTATCCTTGGAGGCAGGAGACACCTCTCTCTCTACTCACTCCCTGAGAGACACTGTGCTGACAAGTCACATGATGCTTCACCCTGGGAGCTGGAGAAGCCACACGGACCTACCCCGATGCAATCAGACCTCTGGAGCCGGAGAAGCCACCTAGAGACCCCTGCCAGTGCTGAGATGCTTACAACACCACTGGATCCACAAGACTTCCAACCCACTGCCTGTGATCCTCCTGCATTCAGCATCATTGCATGTATTTTGTGAGTCTGAAGAGGACTTTATGGATTGGTACCAGACATATGAGCTAATATTGGACTTACGGACTTGATCTGGACTGGGCTTGGACGTTTTCTCAATATTCAATTTCTGTTCTTATACACTTATGAGTATCTATGGACTTGTTTCTCTAGTCTACCCGGACTCACACAGCCTTCTTTTCCTTACATTGGTTGCTGTGATCAGTGTGTAGCTGTGACAAAGTGTTGGCCATCACAATCTTTTCACTCATCCTGTGTTGCAGCCACCTCCACCAGCCATCCCAGATTCTTGCCCCATCCGTCGCAGAGACCGAGTGCCCCCCAAAACCTGAAGCTCCCCACTCAGAGCTCTGGTCTCTGCGCCTCGGCCTGCTTCATATGAATGGGGTCACACACGTTTGTCCTCTTGCAGTTGCCAAGACCTGGTGTTTGGCCAAGATCCTCCCTGGAAAGGACACCCCTGAGTGATCAGAGAATTTTGGTTTCAGGGCACGCTGCTGCCCAGTCTTCCCAAGACCACCCCCTCAGAGTAAGGATGCCCACCCCAACCCAACCCATACACACACCCTGGACAAAACTGACTTGGGCCTCAGGAGGCCAGAGGGACCGAGGGCTCCGTCCACCTGCAGCATGTCACTGTCCAAACTTGCCCTCTGACGGGCATCCCCAGGGCCTGCAACAAGCCTCCTTCTGCCACCTCAACTGCCGCCCCAGCGCAGCCCCCGCCCCCACCTCCAGGCAAGGGGCGCAGCTCGGACGATTCATCCATCTGCCTGCCACCCCCGTGTCAAAGTGCACTCGACTTCTTGTACAAATGATCCAGCTGCTAATTAGGCTGTTTATAACTTGTTTCCCTGGTCGCTAATGATAATTAACATGCAAATCAGCTCAGGGAGGGGAGGCACTGGGGTCCTCAGTTCATTACCAAGTTAATTACTGTTTGCATACTTAACTATCACGGATATAAATGGCGGCATTTAGTGTAATGGGCAAGATGATCATTACACCAACGACATTCTGGAAAAGTCATTTCGCGGTGTTATTTTTCTGCTTGATTAATGGCCCTGTGCCTGGTTGATAAACTTAGTTAGTTCAAGCCGATACAGGTTCTGCACACAGACCGGTGAGCGGGCTCCCCGCGCCCATCAATCTCTCCCCCAGCCCCTCTGGGTTACAAGTTTTCGAGGAAGAAGAAGGGCAAAGGAGAAAGTTGTGCAGCTCTTGCGGGAGAGTGAGTGCCCTGCTTCTAGGGGAGCTGGCTCCCCAAATCTAGCTACAGCCCACAGCTGACCTCCTCATGTGGGTCACAGAAGACTTGGCTTCGCTCAGTGTGGGGAAGTGGGAATAAGGTTGTGCAAAGGCCCTGGGGCAGGACCCAGTGAGTCTGAGCAGCCAGGACAGATGCCTAGGGTAGCAGGTGGGGATGGGGGCGCAGGGAGGTGATGTGAGGAGCAGGCCTGAGAGCTGCAGAGGAACAGGCCCAGGACCCTGGATGCAGACGGGACCTTGGTGGGCACCCTGGAGCAGAGGCCTGTTGGAGGCGGGACTCTTAGGCAGCGGAGGATATGAGGAGGTCCCTGTGGGGGCACACTTTGAAAGTGTAGCCTCTGGGGCTGGCCTGTGGACAAACCCAGTGTAGGTTTGAACAAGGTGAGAGGCTGTCACTCATGGTGAGCTCTGACCTGCACCCCCCCC
>NW_022111357.1:42840245-42856596 GCF_000313985.2 Echinops telfairi
AAAAAAAAAACCAGGGATCAAGTGACCCCTGTGGGCCTGGAGCCTGGCCCTCAGAACCCCTTTGTCACCTGGAGCCTTGGACCTGCTGACAGATCAGACATCAGGGTCCCTGGAGCCTCCCCTGAGCAGGAGTGCAAGGGTCCAGGGGCTGCTCCAGCCTCAGGGAAGGTGGCCCCTGTGGATGCCAGCGTGTGTCACCCCAACCTGCTCCTCCTCCACCCACAAGTCCAGGACGATAGCAGGTGTGTGGGGCACCCGCCTGGAGGGCTCCTCCCCAACCTGCATTATTGATCATGGCACAGAAGGAGGCAGCAGGAGGTGACACCCAGCAGGTGTGGCAGTACCGCCAGGCTGCCGGCGCAGGAAACTGGTTTCAGACAAGACTCGGAGGGAGCCTGGCAGGGTGGGGGGTGGGGGAGGGCAGACCTTCGGGCAAGGCTGGTGGCGAATGGGCAAAAAGCTCTCCTCCCTCTCCTTCAGCAATTCCACAGGATCCCTGCCACAGGAACCAAGGCGAAATTCCATCCACTAACAGCCAGGTCCCCAGTCCCACCTGGTGCCTTGGTACCTCTCTGTCTCCTGGCCACAGGTAAGCAAGCTCCTGGGGTCCGAGGCCCTGGGCTGAGGGAGGCATTGTTCAGAGAAGGCAGGTGGGTGGGAAGGGGGTTCTGGGCTCCAACAACCAGGGCCTGAGAGCTCTTAGAGAGCACCTGGGAGGGGGGAGCGGTGGGAGAGAGAGCGGGGCCACGCGTAGACAGCCAGGGTTGGCCTGACATCAGGGTTGGGAGGGCCTGAGACTTCCAAGTCACCCTTTTGGGGTCCTTGGATCGCTGTGGCTATTCCTCCCAGGAGTCCCCCTTTCTAATGCGGTGGGTTTGGACCAGGGGCTGCCTTCCTATGAGGGTCTACAGAGCTGAGGAGGGGTTGGAGGCAGGGGCTGCGGGCACCTGCGGGCACCAAGGCCTCCATGATGCTAATGAGAAGTGATGCTGAGGTCTGAGGCCTGATTCCAGCCCTCGGGGCCGTGGATGGATTAGGGCCTTGTGCCAAATCGGCCTCCTCCCAACACACTCACCCCACTCCTATGCCAGGTTGGAAGGAACCCTTATCTCAGAGCCTCTGGCACAGTGAGGAAATAGCCACGGGCAGGTGGGGGTGGGGGAGCAGGAATGCCCCAAGGCCCCGAGCCTCCAGAGCCCCCACCCCCAAGCAGAGAGTCGTCCTGGGTTCTGGGCCCAGAGTTGGCCCTGGAGCTGGTCCTCAGGTGGGCAGAGTGGCTAGACAAAGCCCCAGGTGACAAGCTGGGGTCATCCGGTCCTAAGAGAGCCAAGTCGGACCCAGGCTGGAGTTGACAGAGCAGCAAGGGAGCTCCGTGAGGCCCAGCTACAGATCAGTGTCCTGCCACCCCGGGGATGACCAGGAGAGAGCCAGCTGGAACCTTCTGATTCCTTTCCAGCCCACTGCCAGCAAGCCCATCCCGACTCATGGCAACCCAAGGACAGGGTGGACCTGCCCCTGTGTGCTTGTGAGACGGTAACTGTTACAGGAGTAGAAAGCCTCCCCTTGCTCTCTCGTCACCGCCAATGGTTTTGAACCACTGGCCTGTGTGTTGTTCACTGCACCACTAGGGCTCCTATGCGGACTTGCAGGGAGCCTGTATAGGGTTCCCAAGGCTACACATCCCTGTAGGAGCAGACAGCCTCACCTTTCTCCCAAGGAGCAGCTAGTTGGTGTGAACCACTGACCTTGCAGTTAACTGTCCACGGAACACTGGTCCAGCAGCGGCCACCAGGAATCCTTCCATGGCCAGCTCCTCTGCTACCCTCGCCTAAAACAACCTGGACACAGAGCTCAGAGCCTCTGACCCCAGGGGCTCATGATTCCCCCCAAGTCAGGGTCCCCTCAGCAACTCCTACAAGAGGGCTGGCCACTGTGGCCTAACCCCAGTGGGGACCAGGCTGGACCAGACAAGGGAGGCCCTGGGGACGGGACGTGAAGGGCTGGAGAGACGGAGACAGCTGGGCCTGAGGGTTGAGGGCAGGCCGAACGCATGATAGAAGGTGCACAGAGCGGACAGAGCGGACGGAGGGGCTGGAGGGGGGTCCCAGCCATTTCAATCCTCCCTGTCAGAGGACTTGGGAGGATTCTGCCCAGGGCACAGGCAGTTCACCCGCTCCGCCACCAGGGGCACCGTCAAGCCACAGGCCCCTTGGTTGTTGACAGTCTCCAGGGAAACGCACTGCCCCTGCACGGCTGGCACCAGGGGAGGCAGTGTCTGCCGGGAAGCCAGCCCAGCAACCCGGGTCCAACCCTGGTCCACCCCACAACCTCCCTAAGGAGCCTTGGACCACCAGCCGTCGTGAGTGTGCGGGGAGCGTGGGGGGCGTGTGTGTGTCGGAGAGCATGCAGCGGGAGGAGACATTAGGGGACAGCCCAGGACAAAAGGACCAGGGTGCTTCTTCAGAAGGGCTGGGGGCTGGGCGGGGCTGGGGATGCTTAGGGGCAGACAAAGCAGGCTGGGAATTCTGGCCTCCGTGCACAGTGTCCCACATGGGACTCATCACCCTCCCCCGCCCCACACCCACTGGCCCAGGTGTGAGCAGGTGGGTGGTGGCTGGGCCCTGAGGCAGGCCACCGTCCTTGGGAATGAGGCCGACCGGGGCACTAAGCAGGCGAGAGGCCTGTAACATCAGATTAGACGGGGGAATTCAGTCCACTCTGCAAACAAAGAAGCTGGGGCCAGGAAGTGCAGAGTCCACCAAGGCCAGGCCCCCACACCCCTTCCCCTCAGAGGCAGCCTGTCTGGGAGACCACAGCACCCCTGATAGCTGGGCGCATTTCATTCTGAGAGGCTCAGAGTAGGGGCCCTGAGAGGCAGGCCTGGGCTGAGCACAGGCCACATTTCCCTCCCCCAGGTGGCGCGGACAGGACATGGGTCTCTGCAGGCGGAGGGTATGATGTCGGCCCAAAAACTTGTGACCTGCCTCTGCCGGGAGGGCGACAAGCACCTGGCCCTGGGACAGCCCCCGCTGGCCACTGCCTTCTACCTGGCCGCCTTCAGCTGCCACGCCCCCTCAGCCGTGCGGAGTGTGCGTGCGGCCCTGGCTGAGGCTCGGGGGGCAGCGGTGGTGGCCACCCTGGAGGCCTGGTGCCGGGGGGAGAGCCAGATCCCAGCCATCCACTGGGACGGCATGGCAGTGGTCTCCCTGACGGGGACCCTCGCCTCTGCCTTCCTGGCTGCTCTGTGCCCCGACCACCCAGCCTCGGTCCTGTACACACTGGCCGGCCTGCTGGCCCATGGGCACCACAGGGAGGCTGCCCAACGCTGCAATGCCCTGCTTGCCACCCACTCGCAGCAAGCCCTGGAACTGCAGCTAACCCGAGCGCTGGCCTGGGTGCTGTCCCGGGAGCAGGTGGCCGATGGCGTGGCCGACTACCTGCGGGCCTTTGGGGAGAAGCCTGAGCAGACAGCAGCATTCATCCATGCCCACCAAAAGCCCTACCTCCCCCTGCTGGTCAGCACCCTGGAGGACCACATCTCAGGCCACCCACAGGAGACCAACTGCCAACGACTCATCGCCGCCCTGGGGCCTGGGGGTGCCCGGAGCCACACCCTCCCACCTGACACTCTGCTCCAAGAGGGCAGGTACAAGGACTGCCTAGCAGCATGCAGCCGGGCCCTGGAGCCAGACGCAGCAGGCAGCCAGCCCCCAGGTAGGCGTGCTCCCCACGTCCCCCCACCCTTCCCTCCCACCACAGGCAGCCCGGTTGCCCCGAGGCCTCGTGTGAGAGATGAGCAATGGCTTGGTCCTGTCTAGGCCGCCAGACATGGCCCCTGGAGACAAGCCAGAGGTGTGAGGAGGGGGGAAGGGAGAGCTGTTCACCTGGTGTGAAGGTGGCTCTGGCCTTCCTGAGGTCCAGGGTGGGGACACACTGAGGGGGAGTAAGCTGCGGGGTCTTAGGGAGGCATCGTGTGGGGGCTATGGCTCACATTTCAAGACAGCCAGGTCTCCCACCCCGATAAGCACTCTGTAAGGCTTGCTCAGCGTGCTTTTCAGAGCGGGCAGTGCAAGCTCTGGCTCAGGATAGGTAGTCAGGGAAGGCTACCCGGACGTGGTGTCCATACAGCTGAGACTCAACAAAGGCGCATCCTAAGAGAGCCAAGGAAATCTTGCGAGGTAGTAGAGACAGAAGGACTCTGGGCCGGGGGCTTGGTGCTCATAGGCCTCCTGGGGCCTTAGGGGGTCTCTCCTCCAGGCAGTGGAGCGGGGACATGGAGGCTGTACACCGTGGTATGAGGCCATCTGAGTGGCACTTGAAAAGTGTCCTCAAGCTGAGGTGCACAGAATGCCTCATGAGGAGCTGGCTCAACATCAGCCCCCTGGGAGGCCGCCAGTGTCCCAGGCACGTGGTGATGGTGGTCTGGATGGAGGAAGAGGGGTGGCTGAGAGGCCCCTGCTGGTGGTCTTCGAGGTGGAGAAAGGTGATGTCCAGGGGGTCAGGAGGGGGGTTAGGAGTCCAGCTATGGCCGCCGGACTGGGGCAGAGGAGGACAGATGGACTCGGGACATGGGGGCTATGAGGACCAGCCAGTCTAAGATGCTGCTCCTCCTTGGCCCCTTCTGGACCGTCCTCCTCAGCGGGGCTGTGTGGGGGTGGTAAGGTGCACCCTGGGGCCCAAGTCAGCTCAGCTCGAACAGCACACCCTCAACACCCGGGTTGGCCTCTGTGCACCCCCATGTGCCTCCATGAAGGGGGGGCTGTGTGGCTCCCTGAGATGGCATCCCTTCCCTTGGAGGTGGACGTCACCCACCCCACCCCATGTGCACACAGGAGCACACCCCCTGCAGAGGCTGCTCAATGGGTCAGAGCTAGGCTAGTATTGAGTGTCAGTATGTCCCTAGCCACCCACACATGGCCCCCACGCAGCAGCAGCCAGCAGGACACCAAGGAGAAGGAAGCCAGAAGGAGGAGGTGGGTCAGGGTGTGGGTCAGGGTGAGGAGGTAGGGGGGCTGCACTGAACACACCACCTCAGCGAGAGTCTGCTGGGTGTGGCCCTGTGCACGTCCTAATGCCCCTGACCAGCAGTGAGGCTAGAAGCCAGGCAGAGAGTGTGTCAGAGATTGAGCTGTGTCCCCAGAACTAAGAGCATGTGTCAACTTGCTGGGGCCATGATGCTCAGTGGTTTGGCAGACATGTGATGATGTAATGAGGCCATCATCCGCCATGCTGTGACCTCTTGGGATTGGTCCTCATTAACTGTAAGGGGATATAAGACCTTGACTCGGGTCATACGCCTGATCCAAAGGAAGGGAGTTCTCCTGGGGCCACCTTTGATCTTATAAGAGATCAAAGGAGAGAGAAGAAATCAGAGACGGAGAGACTTCAGTACCACCAACAATGAAGGTGATGTTGTCAAGGACTTCGTCTTGCTTGGACCACAGTCGATGCTCATGGAAGCAGCAGTCAGGAGATCCAAAGACGAGTTGCGTTACATGAGTCTGCTGCACACGACTCTTCCGAGCATTGGAAAGCAAGGGTGCTACTTGAGGATTAAGGTGCTCCTGGCCTGAACTGTGGCATTCTCCATTGGCTCCTATGCATGTGAAAATTGGACATGGAATAAAAAAGACTGAAGAAGAATGGATACATTTGAACTGTCGTGCAGGAGAAACATCTTGAAAGTACCATGGACTGCTGAGCGGACAAACCAGTCTTTTTTGGAAGAAGTACAGTGCTCCTCAGAGGCAAGGATGGCAAGACTTCATCTCACATATGTGGTCAGGAGAGACCAGTCCCTGGAGAGGGCCATCCTGCTTGGTAAAGTGGAGGTGCAGTGAAAGAGCAGAAAGCCCTCCAGGAGAAGGATGGATACTGTGGCTGCAACAATGGTCTCAGGCATGGAAACCATTGTGAGATGGCACAGGATCGATCAGTATTTCATTCTGTTACGTATATGGTCACTATGGGTCAGAGCCAACTCGACAGCACTAACAACAGCAAGAAAGAATAGCCGGGAGTAGAGCTTGTCTTTTGGACCCAGGGTCCCTGTGCTGAGAACCTCCTAGACCCAGGGGAAGATAAAGTTAATACGCATCGAGAGAGCGTGATCTCCAAGGAATGCTGAGCCCACAGGTAGAGAAAGAAAACAGGTCTCTTCCCCCCAAGGGCTTTCCCCGGATGCAGGCACCCTGAACCCAGACCTTAGACCCCCTCAGCTGTGAGGGAATGCATGTTGTTTGGTAAAGCGATGCACCTGTGGTTACTGCGCTTGTGGTTACTTGCTGTTACTGCAGCACCAGACAAACAAAGGCAGAGCTCTCAATAAGCAAGCATGGGACTGTGGAAAGATGCTAGCATCAGACATCCTGACTTAATGGTCTGAGAGAACTCGGCAAATCGTCCAGGAATCCTGAGCTTGTCACAAAGTGGGGACCCTCCATCACCAATGCAGAGTGTCCAAGTCAGCACTTCCCGGGGTGGAAGGAGGGTCCCCAAAGTCCCAAACCCCACACATGGAGGAATCACAAGAGAGACGCCTGCAGAGAGCCTGAGCCTGCCTAGGGCAACACCACCAGTGAGCAATGTACTAGGAACTCTCAGTCCCTCCAACAGACTGATGGGAACGACTCAGCCCAGGAGTGAGCAGGGTCTGCCTTACCCTAGAATTGTGATGCTAATTAGACCCCAGCCAATGATGTCATCGGGAGTTCCCATGTCATCAGCCCACAACACAGCGTGGCTAACCCTCTGGCGTGAACAAATCAATGTTCCCATAGGGTGCTTTTTACAAACCGATTCCCTAGTTTTGAGGCTACTTGGGAACCGTTTAACAAAGCCACCTAGATTTGGGGAAGATTCTTTGCCCACCTTAGCAAAGAGACTCCCACGGAAGTGTCAACTGATAACAGCAAGATGCAGAATAAGAATCACTTTAACTCAAGTTGCCTGGTAAATGTTACCTAACCATCCAGGTGGCCGATCTTCCCAAAGCACCTGGGGCAACCATCTACCCCTTTCAACTGTCTTCATCACGAATGGCTAGAGTGGGTGACTCAAAACCAGGGCTGTCTCCTCACACCTGACTGATTCAGCCTGGACGTGGGACACGTCGTCTGAGAAGCTCCACTGCGTGAAGAAGAAGGCCATCACAGGACGGAAGGCGGTGTCCTGACCATCTGACCCACAGATGGCACAGCCTCGCTCCACGAAAGGAACACTAACTTGAAGCACTGGCAGATGGCGGTCAAAGACAATCGTTTCCCGGGAGGCTCGTGCCTGTGAAGACATAAAAGACACCTTACCGTTGGACCGATGAACAACATCATGGAAGAGGGAGAAAACAATGGGCGTTGTCAGCAATCTTGTTCCACTGGTGTCACCATGGAGGTTCAAGGAACCCTCTGTCCTCAAGCCAATGTTGTGGAGCAGATCTGCTGCACAGGACCTCCGGGAAGCTTTAAAAGCAAAGGCATCATTTTGACGACGGAAGTGCGCCAATCCACGGTCTTGTCAACCACCTCATATGCAGGAGAGAGCTGGCCAATCAGAAAGGATGGTCAAAGGAAATATGATGCTCTTGAGCTAGAAGAACAAACCAATCCGTCTGTGATCGTTAAGGTTTATTGTGCCCACCTGGCCCATAAACACATGTGGGGTTCCTTGAAGGACGGTTTAATTGAAGGGCAGAGAGATAAATGGCTCGGTGAGCCTCGCCTTTCTTGTTCTCTGGTCTCTTGCTCCCTGATGGTTGGACCAGTATGCAGCTGCCTTAGCCAGTTCCCTGCTTCAGCTGGCAAGGCTCACTTCCTGCAAGACATCCCTGAGGAGAAGCCACATGGACCTACCCCGATGCAGCCCTGGGTGCTGGAGCAGCTGAGTGGAGACCCCTGCAAGCCCTGAGATGCTTACACACTCACTGATTCGGCTTTCCTCCTGCAGTCGGCATCATTGCATGTGTTTTGTGAAATTGAGGAGGACTTTGTAGATCAGTGTCGGACACATGGGCTAATGTCAGACTTATGGGCTTGGACTGGACTGGGTTGGGATGCTTTCTTAATGTACACTTACCCTTTATATAAAACTCTCTTATACAATATGAATGTCTATGAATTTTGTTTCTCTAGTCTCCCACACAAACACACTGTCTTAGGAGGAATACATCAGGGGGCCCCAGATAGAGCAGGATGGTTAAACTTGGCTGCATTTCCTGGGGCACATCGTCATGAACACTCCATCCCTAGATGCCACCAACAACGATGAAGCCCTTGGTGAGATGGACGGGTGCATCTTCTTTCCCTCTTGGTCTGCAGTGCTCACTCTATGGCCTAATGCTCATTCTACTCCCTGTAAAATCCCCAGGGCGTGTTTCCATCCTCTCCGATTTGCCCTATTGGCCTAAGAGAAAATATAAGAAGCAATCAAACACCCTGTCTGGAGGAATGGCTAAGTGGACTCTGAAACATACACACCACGGGATGTTATGCATCACCCCCCCCCAAAAAAAAAATGATGAGACTTCCAAACCCCTGGTGACGTGGGTGAGACTGGAAGCCATCACGATCAGCAAAGGTAGTCCAATCCATAAAGAGGAAGAGTCCATGATACCATTATCATAAAGGGGCAAAAATGAAAGGAAAAATGGGGCTTGCACCAAAAGGAAGAGACTTTGAAGCCCATGCTAAGGCCAGGCCCTGGGGAGAGGAAACGAGAGGAGGTGGGTGGTGGACCAAAAAGAGAAAGAAACGCGAGCCCCGTACACAGGGCAGTCCCTGCGACCCTGTCACCACTGAGACAGCAGGCTGTGCAGCTCGACGGAGCGTGGTCTTCCTGTGCCTGTGCGTCCCACCACAGGGGAAGAAAGAATAAGGACCCTTCCTCGCTTATCAGATCTACGCACTGGTCTGAGTGGAGGAAAAGTACCATTGAAACGGATCTCAATTCTTGTGTGACACATGAGCCAGTTTCAAACAAACAAACACCGGTATATGTGACGATCAGTAAGACTTCTGTGTGCCGTTGGGCTTCTTAGAGCACAAAACTTAGATATCATAAAGGGAAAGGATATTAGTGCTGATTAAATGAAAAGCTCTGTTGGGCCCTAAAACTGTAGCAAAGGAAGGGGCCAAGCAGAAAGGACCCGCTTTGGGGACGATGAGGGCAACACACGCACAAATGTGCTTGACACCATGGATGGATGGATGGATTGTGATAAGAGTTGTACGAGCCCCCAGTAAAATGATTTAAAATTAAATTGAATTACATTTAAAAATAAAAACTGTAGCCAAGGAAAAGGTGACACAGAAACAGAGGCAGCGTTGGCCAACCACACAACTCGGGTATGTGAAGAGGGCCAGCTGATCAGTAAGGGAAAACTCCAATCGAAGAATTGGCAAAAGCATTTCCCAGGAGATAAAATACAGATGGCTAATAATAATCTGGGGGAAAAATGCTTACCATCATCAGTAATGAGGGAAATGCACATTAAAACAATGAGATGCCATTTCCTACCCGCCAGACTGGCAAAAAGGAACATTTTAATGTCTTTGTTTTAATGAATAAACTTGGCTAATAATGAGGAACACAAAGATTAAAACAAAATCAAGTCATATTTTATATCCTACCCGCCCCCAGCTTGTCAAAATGTTTCCATTCTAGCAAAGCGAGTCTGGCGTTCAGTTCTGGTGCAGTAACTTGGCTGTGCCCAGTGCCCACGGATAACCATGATAATATTTGGACAAAATAGAAAAGGCCACTGTTGAAGCCAAGAGACAGTGACAAGAGTAGACAGAAACCAGAGAGAATGTGATCCCCTGAAAGAGGAGTTCCTAACCAGGTATGATGTGCACACTTGCAGCATTTTGACTGGGGGACACTCCCCCAATTGTGTCACACTTCCACAGGAAGTTGTCATTTTCACGGGCATGGGATGTGTGTTAGTGCAGGTGGACTAGAGGAACAAATTCATAGGCACTCATATATGTATAAGAAAGAGCTTTATATAAAAGAGCAATCATCTATTGAGAAAATATCCCAGCCCAGTCCAAAACAAGTCCCTAAGTCTGATATTAGCCCACGTGTCCTATACCAGTCGATAAATTCCTCTTCAGACTCACGCAACACATGCAATGATGCCAAATGCAGGAAGATCACAGGCCATTGGGTGGAAAGTCAGGGTGGAAGTATCTCAGCGCTGGCGTGGGTCCCCACATGGATCCTCTAGCTCCAGGGCTCCGGCTCCATCCACGTAGCTCCATGTGGCTTGTCAACAGGAAGCAGAGCGAGTGTGTATCCCACCTCCAGGGAGGAAGACAGGAGTTCCCAGAATCCTCAGGAGAAGGCCATGCCCACACAGAAGCCTCATTGGCTATGACCTGATTGACGGGCTAGACTCCACCCCTTCGCTCAAGTTGACAGGAGATGATGTAACTACCACAGGATGGCATGGGTCAGAATCAAGTTGCCTATAGCTCCTGGATTGTTAGAGGAGACGTCCTAGGAAGGAGCAAACCACAGAATGAACATTTGGGAATGAACCCCCAAGCCTGAGTATACTAAGTCCACTTAAGTCCTTGACTGGCCACTGAGCTACTCATTCATGGGAGAGACGCGGTGAGGTGAGTGAGGAGCGATGGAGGAGGTGGCCTGAGAAAGCAGAAGCTGGAAAGTGCAGAAACGGAAAGGACAGCTCAGCTATTTCCCACCACAGGGGAGAGAGAGTTGAGTTGAGTCCCAGCCAATTCCATCTCCTGTGATCGGCCAAGTCAGTAGTTTGAAATTACCAGCCGCTCTGCAAGAGAAAGACTGAGCTTTCTACTCCGGTAAACAGCGACCGTCCCGAAAGCCCATAGGGGCGCGAGGGGTCACTATGAGTCCATATCAACTCGATGACAATGAGTTGCTGGGGGGTGGTTATTTTTTCTCCTTTGCCAAGCATGATGTCCTTTTCCGGGGACTGGTCTAAGGTGATAACATGTCCAAAATAGATGAGTTAAAGTCTCGCCATTCTTGCTTCTAGCAAGCATTCTGGCCATACTTCTTCTGAGACAGATTTTTGTTCTCGAAAATCAGGTAACTAGATACTCAAAGTTCTATATATACTTGGCTCACCTGGACTTGTTTTAGTTTTTTCAGCTTCAAGCTGAACATACAAATGAGCAGTCGGTGGCCTGCTCCACAGTCATTCCTGGCCGCATTTTGACTGATGGCATGAACGTCGCTCTCGCCTCTTGCCACAGATGTAGTCAGTGGATTTCTGTGTATTCCGTCTGGAAGAGTCCAGGTGTCCGGTCATCGTTTGTGTTGTTGAAAAAGGGGTCGGCAATGGAAATGTCGTTGGTCTTGCCAAATTCTATCCAGCTTCATGTCTGTCACCAAGGCCATCTGTTTCCAACAACTTGTCCTCTTTATTTCCAACCTTCACATTCCAATTATCAGTCATTATCAATGCAACTTGATTGCACATTTGATCCATTCCAGACGGAAGCTGCTGGTAGAATTCCTCCATTTCTTCATTATTAGGTTTGGTGGTTGGTGCATACATTTGAATAACAACTACTTCGACTGGATTTACTCATACGTGGATAGACATTGTCCCAGCACAGACATTGGGCTTCAGGACAGATCTTGCATGGTCCTTTGGGCAAAGAACGAAATGCCAGTCCTCCTGCCTTTGTCGTGGCGGACTCAGAATCTCCAATACCAGTCCACTTCAGCTCACTAATGCCTAGGCTATTGATCGGTACGCAGTCCATTTCATTTTTCACTTCCAATTTTTCTAGACTCATCCGTTCCAAATTCCAATTATTAATAGATGTTTACAGCTATTTCTTTTCTTTGACTCGTGTCCTATCAGCAAGGCCCCCAAAGCTCTGCTCCCTCGGAGCCATGATGGCGGGTTCTACGTTGAGAAGGCAGCTCTTTCCCAGTCGTATTTTGAGTGCTTTCCAATATGAGGGACTCGTCTGCTGGCCCTCTCTACGGCTGCTCGCGAGTTTTTCAGTATCTGACAATGATCCACTTCCTTTCATAAGGTTTCCAGTGGCCAGTTCTGCAGAAGTGGACAGCTGGAACCTGTTCACCCTGGGTGGGCCTCCCGGCATTTCAAATACCGGTGACATCGCGTTCAGCCTCACTGCAACACAAGCCACCACTGTACGACAAACTGACAGACACGTAGTTACTAGAATTAGCAAAATAAGAACTTTAAAGGAATTTTCGCAGCCCTGTGGGCTCGGCATTGGATTGCTAACTGCAAGGTCGACTGCTCAAACCCACCCACCCCTCCCAGGTCACTGTTCCCATAAGAATGTTCAGCCTTGGGAATCCTAGATAGGGTCCATCTGTATCAGAAATGATCGGATAGCAGTGGATTGGGGGGATTTTATGATAAGTGTATTCAGAAACTAAAGGAAATTATGGTCATAATAAATAGAACGAGATATGGAACCCAAGTTGCTCAATTAAACCGTTTCATAAATTCTAAAATGAAAAGTAACCAAAAACTTCTAAGCTTGTGAAGTGACAATAACTGAAATGACAAAGTCCTAAGAGATTGGAGATAGAAAGAGGTGGCAAACGGGATGATGGCTCCGTCGGAATCTTCGTGCCAGTGTGAGGAGAAGGGAAACCTTCTCAGTAGCCTGCAAGCCGTTATCAAGAAGCCTAACGTGTGTATAATTGGCGTCTTGGAAGGAGTGGGGAGAAGAGGCTTCCTGGGGGAGGGGGGTGTAAATAAATACCCCTCCTAGAGTTCTCCTTCCTCTGCAGCCCTCGAAGATCCAGGAACTATCTCCACAGTCCGGGATAGAGTTGCTTTTGTTCAGGTGTCAGTAACTGATAGGTCATTGACTGGATACCCCTGGTGTTAGTGGCTGGCTGGTTCTCGTGGGTGCAAAAGACTTTCTCCCTGGCTCTGAATTTCGAGGTAGCACCTACCCATACTGGCAGTAGTGCCAGCCAGGGGAGGTTTAGTTTGTACCCTTTTATTAGGGTGTCTGGCCCTCCACGGAGTACTCTTTGGATGTGATGGATTATTGTTGTTCTTGTTGATGTTGTTGTTGCAAAACTGGGGTTGCCCATGTAAAAGCACTTTGAAATGTCTCTACAGACCTAAGGTTCAAAGACCTGGGTTGGAGACTCACCAGGGCTCTGTGATCCACCTAGCCCAGCGGCACTTCCCCAGCGTGTAAAATCAGAGGAGGGGCCCAGGAGCGCAGGCCCCTGCCAGCCCTGGTGGTTCCTGATTCTCGCAGGTGTGCACCCTGCCTGGGCCTTCGTGGGATGTTGCAGCTCAGCTTTCTTTACGAAACAGAACGCTGCAGTTCGTAGATGTGCCGTTGGGTCACTCAGCCCTAAACCAGCATGATGACAGTGTCATGATTGCCAAGGCTGAGCTACACTGCGTGGACACCCGGCCCTGGCCCGGGCACTGATGTGCATGAAGGAGTCTGCTCTTCCCTGCCCTGAGTGTGGCCCTCCATGCCCCCAGGACAGTGCAGAAAGAGCTGGCGTGAGCCATCTGGGTTGGTGCAAACGGCCCCTTGCCTGGGTCTGGCCTCTCTTTCAAAGAAGGAGGGGTGTGTGCCAGCACAGTCCAGAGGAGGCCAAACAGAGGCACTGTGGGAACAAACGACTCCTACAAGGTGGCTGGGCCCAAGCTGCCACTCTGATCACAAAGCCCCCTGCTGTCTTTACCGGAGCAGGCTGCCTGGTCCTCCTCCCACCAACTGGCTGGTGGATTTGAACTGCCAGCCTTAGGGTGAGCAGACCAATGCTTATCACACAGCGCCACTAGGATGCTTCTGACAGAGCTATACAGCCCCATACCCTCAAGGCTGATCCTGCAATGAGGCTGAGTTGCACTGTGCTGAGAGGACAGAGCTCAAAGCTGTGGCCAGCAGCGGGTCCTGCACCAGGTCTCCAGCTGACTCTTCCCTGCTGCGGGGAGACCACCCGGCTGTTTTGCTTTGGAGAGAGAGGGCTGTAGGAGGGGATGGGGGCTCTAGCCCAGCAAACAGGACCCACGTCTCTGTCTCTCTCCTCAGGAGAGCGCCTGGCTGCCCTGCTGGTCACCCGTGCAGCAGCCGCCTTCTTCCTGGATGGCTGGGCCCAGGACGTGCTGAGGGACCTGCAGGCGGCCTTTCGCAAGAGCCCGGCAGCGGCGCGGAGACACTTCCAGGCGCTGCTCTCGGCAGAGGACCGCGAGCGCGTCCGGGCCCGAGTGCAAGAGGCTGCAGACCTGGGCTTCGCCCGGTTCCGGGAGGCCGTGCGCAGCCGCCCCGAGCTACGTGAGGACACGGGCCGCGAGCTGCTGGCCCCGGTGACCGGCGCGCTGCGCTTCCTGCTGCGCGTGGCACCGCCCGGGGCGCGGGCGACTCTGGGCGTCCGCTTGGCAGAGTGTCTGCTACTGGCCGGGGACACGGCGGGCGCGCGGACGCTGTGCGAGCGCCTGCTGCGGCCAGGCGACCATCAGGATGGCCCGCCCGGCCCTAGCGCCGCCGTGCCCCGTGCGCCCCTGCTAGCGCTGCGCGGCTTCTGCGCGCTGCACGCGGGCGACTCGCGGCGCGCCCGGGAGGACTTCCAGGCGGTGGTGGAGCTGGGCGCCCCGCACCCCAGCGGCTGCGTCCGCGCGCTGTGCGGCCGCGGGCTCCTGCGCGTGCTGGATGGCAGCCCCTTCCTGGGCGCGCTGGACTATGTCACCGCCTGCCAGTTACGGCCGGAGGAGGCCCTGCTCGCTGCCAAGGCCTACGTGCCCTGGAACCAGCGAGGCCTACTGCTGACGGTGTTGCGCGAGGAGGGTCGCCGGATGCTGCAACGAAGGCCCGAGGCCAGTCCTGCAGGTGCAGCTGGCAGCCGGAAGAACGCAGGAGAGAGGAGCAGTCCCAGAGCACAGGAAGGGTAAGGAAGAGTTCAGTCCCTGGGCGCGCCAGCTTCGGACTAGGCGGGTGATGTGTCATTTCCTGCTTTAGATGGATAAACTGAGGCAGGGAGGGACCAGCCCCTGAAAAAAGGTGGTCACGCTTGGTAGAGGTGTGGCTGTGACAGTGGGCACAAGCACAGCCCCAGAGTGAAAACAGTGTGCACAGGGCAGCTTACTTCTGCTGTGCACAAAGTTGTGATTGGTCAGTCAGGGGGTCGGAGCCAGCGCCATGGCACCTAACAAACGAAACTGAGATGAGACAGGGGCAGCAAGATCCCAGTGACAGAATTCCATCACCCCAGAGGGACACTTTCCATTCTGGCCCAGGCGCCACTACTCATGCATTCCTGAAGGCTGGCTGTTGCGTGAGTCTGCACTAAGGGGGCTTCTGTGGGGCTTCCAGACTGAGAGAGGCTTGGAAGAAAGGCCTGGCGATCTTTAAAAAAAAAAAAAAAACTCACTGCCATCAAGTGGATTCCAACTCATTGCTACCCTCCAGGACTGGGTAGACCTGCCCCTGTGGGTTTCTGACACTAGTAAGCCTCCCCTCTCTCCCTGTGAATCACAACAGTCTGACCCCAAGTGAACTTCGGGGTGGTGCATCTGCAGTTTGGTTCCATAGTGCATGGGGGGTGGGGCAGTCTCAGCAGTGGGGGGAGGGGGAGAACAACACACTGAGGCACAGAGCAGCTACATGGTTTCCACCACTCCCCCACCCCGCCCCAATAACCTTGGTGGCAGATTTGGTGCTGGTACCCAGATCTTAGGACCCTCGGTCCCAAAAAAGCATGCTGTATGGTGGACTTCCTTTTCCCCTCGAATCAGAAACATAGCAAAACGGAAAAAAACGAGACAAAAGCCCACCCACGGGCCCATGCTTCTCATGTCCCCCTCACCCTTTGTCTGTGTGCATGGGTATCACAGATCACCAGGCCTGTCCCATGCACTCCCTTCGACCCTGCCCTGGAGGAGGGTATGCTCAGCTTGTGCCATGGCCTGGCCTGCCTGTGCCTGAGTCCACATTTATTTGGCCAGCTCCAAATGTCTGATGCTTGGTCATAAGCCATGGTGAGGATGGCACAGGACAGGCATATCGGGCCGCTATGAGTTAGAACCCACTAGATGGCACCTAACAACAGTGACATCATGGATAAGTCCTCCTCTTCAGTGTTGAGCCTCCGAGTCCAGATCCCTCCAGGGAGCAGGGCCACCCCACAGGGTCTGCTGGCAAGGTATGAGGCTGATTCAAGCGCTTCCCCATGCTGCCAGCCTCTCAGGCCACACCACTCAGTCTGGTCAAGTCTCCGGCCCCCTGGACAGCCTTGGTCTTGCAGTGGTTAACCAAAAAGTCATGGTTTCCCACCTACTACCTGCTCCACAGGAGAAAAACGGGCCATCAGAACGCTGCAGTTCGTAGATGTGCCGTTGGGT
>NW_022111357.1:42858886-42866538 GCF_000313985.2 Echinops telfairi
GGTATGCCTTCTTGGCAGGTCTCTTACCTGTCTGACCCTGGCTCTCTTCGCCTGTGCACTGGCCTCACTGGGTGATGGCGGGAATGGCCGGAGCAGGTTCTCTGGCAGGTTTTCCGCCCACAGGAAGCAACAAATAGTTGCCCTCGAGGTGACCCCGACTCCTAGTGACGCCTCGTGTGTCAGAGTGGAACTGTGCTTGTCAGGGCGGGTTGGGATTGGGGTTGACTTTGTTTTGTTTGCAAAGCTGCCCCACACTGGTGTTTTCTTTTTAAAAACCACACTCCCTGCCATCAGGTCAATTACGACTCATAGTGACCCCATAGGACAAGGCAGAACTGCCAAGGTGGGTTTCCAAGACTCCCGTGACTCCTTACAGGAGTAGAGAGCCTGGTCTTTCTCCCACAGACCGGCTGGTAGTTTTGAACAGAGGACCTAGTGGTTAGCAGCCCAACACTTAACCACCTGGTTGCTTTTGCCAAACCAACATGGTGAAGAAAAAAAGGCCAAGCATCCATTGTAGACTGAGCTTCCCTCTAAGCTCACAGGTCAGCAGGGCTCATCAACAAGCCCCCATGGACCTGGATGTGACCCTGCCCTCTTAGGGAGGCCAGTAGAGAGATCCCCAGGGGTCCAGGCCCCCCTGCCTGCTGCCTCTCTCTGAGACAGCTTCAGCCTCGCGTCCATATTCTAGAAGCCTCTGTTTGAAGGTTACGTTCTAGGGGGCAGCTCTCAGACTTTAAGGCCCAGGGCTGTGGTCCTCAGGCCTGGTTTGATTCCAGAGAAGGTGCCATGCATGTTCAGTCTGACCAGCAGTGGGCAGCACCGGGCCCTCAGCACTGGGCGCTGCTACAGTAGATGGTTCCCCTGATTGGGAAGCCAGCGGCTCTCTGTCCTGGGGGTTTCTGAAGGATGCCCTCTGCCCGCCTCACTTTATAATGGGACAGCCCCTTTCCTGCCACTGCCTGGCTTGAATGGCCTGCGCCAGCACTGTGAAAAGGAAGCGGATGTGTGGGCACACTGAGGAGCTGCCCCCACAAGGTACCCGTCCTGCCTGGTTGGCAGTCACTCTGTGCCTCTTCCACCCTGCCCACAAGTCTCTGCCCTCCATGCACCCCAATTAAAGGAAGACAGAGGGTACTCCCAAGATGACCTGGAGGTACAAGTTCTGGGGGTGGTGGAGCAGGCAGCTGGGGAGGGCTGGAGTCCTGAGGACTAGTGAGTGCGGAAGGGCTGGGCGGGCTGGAGTCCCAGGGATGTCGGCTCCATGGAGGACCCTGGGACACAGAGACCCTTGGGAAGGAGGGGCTGACAAGCAAGGCCTGCTTGCCTACAGCTGGTGAAGAAGGTGGTCCGGTCCGGTGACACCGCCTGCCTCCAGCCCACCCTGGACGTCTTCCACGACAGTGACCGGCAGCTGCTTCGGAGCCACTGCCACACCCGGGCTACGGCCATCCTGAGGGCGCGACCAGGCGGGGACGGTGGGGCCCAAGCCAGGGAGGCCATCGCCTACCTCTCTCTGGCCATCTTCGCTGCAGGTAAGGCAGGGCCCAGGTGGGACAGGTGGGGGGCAGGGCTCTGCCATGCTGGGAGCGAGGGAAGAAGGGGTCCAGGATAATTAGTGAGGAGGCCCTGGTCCCTCCCTCGCTCACTGCCGATGGGCTGACACAGGCCCCTGGATGAGCCGAGGTGCCGATTTGGCGCACTAGAGTCAGAGAGTCCAGGGCTCGGTACAGGCCTGTCCACGGTCGGTGCCACAGTGCAGTGGGAATTCCCGCAGGATGGACGGGCCTGGGCTGCCCACTGAGGGCACCTTGGACCCAAGCCTGAGAGCAGGAGGCTGATGATGACATCATGGTGACAATGACCCGGCAGTGATGGTGACGCAGCCGGTTGTCCGCACGCAGGCCTCACACCTGCTGGGCCTCCTGGCCAGCATTAGACCTGCAGGTGGGACTACAGTTCCAAGGGGCTACCCCAGTGAGTGGGGTGCTGTGTGAAAGGGCCAGCTCTTCCCTGTGACGAGGGCCTTGCTGCGGGCCAGGAGGTGACACAGGAGGTGACAGGGGAGCACCCTGGGATACCCTTCCCCCACACATGCCTCCTGTTCTCCTGGGAGTTGGTTGGGTCAGTCCAGCACTGGGGTCAGACCAGGTTCTGGACAGCCCAGTAATATAAGGGGAAACGTTCATGGAACCCCCAGACTCGGTTGGGCAGCGTCTCCTCTTTGGAGAGGAGCCTCCTATGCTCCAAAGACATGGGTTCCTCCCTGCTGACCTGGCCCCCAAGTCTCCTTCATACAGTGCCACCCCACCCTGCCCCAAGGACCCAGACCCCTCCCCACCCCTCTTGCCTCCTCTGACTGCCTCCTGCTGACACACCCCTCCCTCCTGCCAGTGCTCCCAGCTCACTCCTATCCCTTTGCGTGCCTTCCTTCAGGGCCTATGGGCGGTGAGCCCCCAGGGTGAACCCCATAAGCTCCCCAGCCCTGACTGGCACAGGGAGGGTGCAATAGATGCTGGGCCAGAGGTGAGCACATGCCCACCACCCCCTGCCAACATCACGCCCTCCCTCCTCTAGGGGGTCAAGCCAGCGAGTCCCTCCTCGCCCGTGCCCGCTGCTACGGCTTCCTGGGCCAGAAGAAGACGGCCATGTTTGACTTCAACGCCACCCTGCGGGCCGAGCCAGGGAACGTGCAGGCGCTGTGTGGGCGGGCACTGGTGCACCTGGCCCTGGGCCACCAGAAGGTGCCGGCTTCCTCCCTCCGGGCTGGGCAAGCAAGGGGCTGGGAGGGAGACACTAGGACCAGGGAGCTCCCTTCTCACCCCAGAGGGGGCAGGGCAGGGCCAGACCATGGGAAGCCCAGCAAAACCCCCATCTTCCCTTCCTGGCAGTACTGTGGGGTCGAGGGAGCCTTGTCTTGCCACCACAGCCATTTCAGGGGGGCCTGCTGTTGACCAGAGGACCCTATGATGCCCCGGCCCTGTCTACAGAGGCGACAGGAAGGCTATCACAGAGGGAGAGGAGTGGGGCCACACAAAGGGTCTCCCGTCTGCGAACAGGTCCTCCATGGGCACCAGGGCCCCTCCGAGGGGCAAGACAGGAAGTATCCCCTCAGCCGTGTTGGCAGAGGTGCTGGACCACCTGAAGCGGAGCAGCATCCTTCCCAGCAGGAAGAAGTGCTGGGATCCATTAGTGATGTCTGCCACAGGCACCGCACCAGAGTTTCTGAAACTTTGGTCTGGTGACGTTAAGACAAAGAAGCGTTCAGGCTCAGGTGTGTCAGAGTAGGATTGCAGGCCATGCAATTTCAGAAGTCGATCACCCGGCCTTTTTTCCGAGGCACCCTGGGTGGTGTCCCGTCGCTAACCTTTAGGTTAGTAGCTGTGTTAACGCACTGCAGCACAAAAGGACTCCGTGAATGTAGCTGGCTTGCTCCTCAAGTTTAAATGTCTGTTCATTTAAGACCTTCGTGTGCAAAAACTGCTCTACCCAGATTATAAGGTCGGAGCCCCAGGCAGGTCTGTGAGACCTGTGAGCGAGAATGCTTGCCTGCCTGTGGGTTTCTTAGAGAACATCGACATTGACCGTGGGCACACACATCGCACTGTGACTCTAGGGCCCTGCATCTAACCGTGTTGTAGCCCACTCCCACTGCCTAAGTGCCCGCCTCGGGACCCTGCAGGACACGGGCAGACACGCTGGCCACTGAGCAGTCAGGCGGCCTCTGCTGGCTCACTTCACCTCTTGGGTTGAAGGCAAGGTAGGGGTGGAAGGAGCATGGGGCACCCATGGTCCATAGACACACACACACACACACACACACACACACAAAGCCAGGTTACAAGCTGCACAGAGAAAGTGCAGAGGGGTGTCCCATACTGATGTCTCTGGGACCACACCTCTCTGTAAGCTCCAAGGTGCAGAAGAGCTGCACCCCCACCTGTGCTGTCCACACCTGGCCGGCGCGGATCTGTCAGAACTGAAGAGCAGGCGTTGGAGGGTCTGCTCCAGGGTACAGGACAGGGATCCAACCAAAAGGCCAGCCCAGGGGCAGCCACAGCCAAACAGCCCCACACACTCTCTCTCTTTCTGGAAGCTTCCTGCAACAGGGCACTTATCAGCTGAGCACATCATCCCTGTCAAGTAACAAAAGTCCCACCTGCCTGCTGCTTCGCTGGGTAAGAGCCCAGCCCAGGTGCAACTTGGCTGCTCAGATTTCCTCATTCCCTAAAAGCGGACTCCTCGGGAAGGAGCCGACCCCAGATGCCATTCAGATGGGAGCCTCTCACATGAGGCGTGCTTCTGCTGAGCAGGGTAATGCCCAGAGCTCCCTGTCTGGAGTTCTTGGATGTCTGTGGAGAAGACAGCCCAGCCAGGGCACGGTAACTGGTGCACGACGTCTGTTTGGGTACCTGAGGTTGTTGGCAGACCCAGTATCTGTTCCACCTGGGCCTTGGGAAGAGGCTGTGCTGTCAAGTGCTCAACTGCAGCATCTCAGGCTCCCATGGGCCGAGGCCAACATTGGCTTTTCTCTGAAAAGGTAGCCAGCCAATGCAGATTACCATTGGCCAGCACTGCCTTCAGGTAGAACGCAGGCCGTGGTATAGAGTGGACCCGAAAAGACTGTCCCTCCTCAGACCTGGACTCTCAGATGCCCGCTCCAAAAGAACCCTTTCTGCTGGTGTTTAGATACATCCTGACGAGCCTTATGCTCCGGTCCCAAGAGCGTACCTGACACTGGCCCTCGGAACAAGCTATAAAGAGATCTATCACCTCTGAGAACGCAGCAGTATGAACAAGGACTGACTTGTCACCAGACACAATGGAGGTCAGAAGACAATAGAACGGATATACTGTAAATGCCCAAAGGAAGGGGGGGGGGGGGGGTCCTGATTGGGATTCTACGCTGCTTTCAGATCTTTTGAGAACGAACATGAAATGTGTAACATTCTCAGAGTAATGAAAGCTGAGAATTAATTGGTCAACAGACCTGCACGAAAAGAAACAGTAAAGGTAGCTGAGGACAGTAAAGAGAGCTGACACTAAAAGGAAATTCTCTCCCGGAAGAAATAAAGAGCGTATTTAAATACAGAAAAACTGAGCAGACGAAAAAGGATTTCCAAAAATAAAATGGAAAGGGTTTTGTGACCTGTGGAACAAATCCGCGCAGTACACTTGTGGGACAGTGAGTTTCTCTCAGTGGCTTTTGCTCTGGTTCTTTGGGGAAACAGATGGAGAGATTCCCCCACCCCCCACGCCCCTAAATCCAGAGGAGTGAGCGTTGCCCCAGTTTTCTACTCCTCAGGGTCTGTTGCTTTCGGCTGCGTTGGCTGACATCTCCTGGGTGAGATGTAAAACAAGGATGGGTTGATATATTTTGCCTGGCCCTGGGCTGCAGCCTGCCTGCGATTGGCTTGTACCTTCACAGATGGCTCAGTGGACTATGCAAAGGAAGTAGGTTGTACCCTATTGTGTAAACCAAGTGTCCACAGCCTTCCAGGAGGGGATTGGTGAGTGGGAGTTCCGTGCCTGCATGTGCACACACAGCTGTGTTATTTAAGCAGCCAGCCCTCAACAGAGGAGTCTGGGGCAGGAAGATGCAGGGGTGGGGGCGGGAAGCAGAGGAATCAGGAAGAGAGGAGGAAAGAAAGCCCGGGAGAAAGGACGTGACAACTCCCTAAATGAACTGGAACAGGGATCAAACTGGTGGCAGCCTTGGAAGGGGCCAGTAGGAGAGCCAGCAGTGACCGGCCCAGAGAGGGTCCAGCAGCAGTGGGTAGTGGCACATGGCAGGGCTGAGAGCTAACCTGCATGCCTCCCGGTCCTGACCCTGTGCAGCCTGTTCATCCGTTAATAGCCCACTTACCTGTTCACCTGGATATCCCAAGCCTCCTCACATCAGCTGCACCTCTGGGGGTACCCCCTCTGGCAGACCCCAACACCCCACACACAGGGAGGAGCAATTGGCATTGCACATCTGTGGTATGGGCCAGGTACCTCCCTGGGAGAGACAGGCGTGGGGGGCGGTGGGCATCAGCAAGCAGAGAGAATGTGGTGCCAGAGGTGTAGCAGCGTAAACCTCCAAGAACCCACTGTCATCAAGTGGATCCTCACTCACAGTGACCTCTATAAAGTTTCTGAGGCCGTACCCCTTCAGGGGAGCAGACAGTCTCATCTTTCTCCCTCAAGGCAGCTGGTGGGTTTGAACTGCGGGCCTCCGGGCTGGCAGCCGAACACCTAGCCCATGCAGCCACCAGGGCTCCTAGCAGGAACCTGGGAGACTATACTCGGTCAGGTCTGACAGGCAAACTCGGGGTGCCACCTGAGGAAGGGGTTCCTGGATCACCTCCAGGCATGGAGGCCAACGCGTGGCCCGCTGTTCAGTGCCATTCTGTCAGCCCCGGTCATGGCGGCCCTGTGCGCAGCAGAAGGAAACGGCGCCCGCCTGCGCTGTCCTCCCAACTGTTCCGACGTCTGAGCCTGCGTGGCCACCCTGAGTCCATCCATCTTGCGGAGGCCCTTCCTCTCTTTCGCTGCCCCTCCACTTCCCCCCTGCAACCTGATGACTGGCCTCTCCCAAGCACACGCTCAGAGGACGTGAGACAAAGGTATACCCTTCTTGCTTCTAAAGAGCACTCCAGCCACACTTCTGCCAAGACAGATTTGTCTGTCCTTTGGGCAGCCCATAGTCATCAGACGCACCCCTTCTCCGCCCACCTTCCTTCGTCAGTGTCCCACTTTCACGTGCTGACGAGACCGTTGGAGATGCCATGTCTTGGGGCAGGCGCACCTTGGCCCGCAAGGTAAACGTCCTGGGTGCCCACGCTTTAGGTCTGGTGCAGCAGATTGACCCAAGGCGATGTGTCATCCTTTGATCTCTTGGCTGCTGCTTCCATGAGCATTGCTTGTGGACCCCAGCAAGACGAAATCTTTGGCGACCTCAAGGTTTTCTCTGTGTATCATGATGTTACCTCTTGGGCCGGTGGTGAGGATTCTGATCTTCTTTACATTGAATGGTAATCCATCCGGAAGGCTTCCATCCTTAATCTTTGTCAGGAAGTGTGTCAAGTCCTCCTCCCTTTCAGCAAGCGAGGGTGTGTCATCCGCATGTGGAAGATTACTGCCCTGTTTCCCCGAAAATAAGACAGTCTCTTATATTAATGTTTGCTCCCAAAGATGCACTAGGTCTTATTTTCAGGGGATGTCTTATTTATGAATAAGAATACGGTACACATTTATTGTATATTGTTTTATTAAGAGAGACCTCGCATTTCCTGGCTGCTCTGTGGCTAACAGAGAGCTGTGTGGTGGTGCCCACCACTATGGTCCAGAGTCCGGAGTTATGGTAGCTTTGGGGGCCTTATTTTCGGGGAGGTCTTATTTTGGGGGGATGCCTTATATTTCAGCAAGAGGCAAAACTGTAAATAGGGCTTATTTTCGGGGGATGTCTTACTTTCGGGGAAACAGGGTAATAAGCCTTCCTCCATTCCTAAGCCTACATTCTTAACGTTTTTGTATGTCATGGACTTGTTTGTCACAAAAGAATCCAAGTCCGTTTCAGTTTTACTCCTCCTCCTTGTGT
The DNA here is from genome assembly GCF_000313985.2 of Echinops telfairi. Lineage (NCBI taxonomy): Eukaryota > Metazoa > Chordata > Mammalia > Afrosoricida > Tenrecidae > Echinops > Echinops telfairi. Next base: position 42,866,469 of record NW_022111357.1, read on the forward strand.
AGCCTCTCAGAGCAATGTTCAGATGGGATCGGCAGGGAATTCGGAAGGTTTTTAGGTTGTGAGCCTTCTT
>NW_022111357.1:42867220-42869329 GCF_000313985.2 Echinops telfairi
CCGTCGTCTCTAATTGTGTCCGTGTCTTCAGGTGTTTGACAGACTCGGCATTGTTTTCAAGGGTGCCTGATCCCCCGCTGTGTGCCTGCACGGGGTGTGTTTATCCGTCCCTCTGGAGTCGGGGTTTGGGGTTGTTTCCATCGTTTTGCTGCTATGGGAATCGCCGCCATGAACATCGGTGTGCTTGTGCCTGTTCGTGGGTGATCTTTCTTTCTTTAGGGTACTTATCGCCCAGGAGAGAGGTTGCAAAATCGCAAGGGGTTTTTTGACTTTGCATTTGTCAAAGGCACCGCCATCGCGATTTCCATCGTGGCTAGATGAGCCTACGATCCTACCCAGCAGCGGATGGGCGGCCATTGCCGTCTCTCCACAGCCTCTCCAGGGCTGATCATTCCCCAGGCTGCTCCGGTTTGTTCTGTTTTGCTGTGAGCGCCAGTGTGAGGTGGTGTTTCGCTGTTTTACTCTTCTCGCTGATGAATGCAAACAGTTTTCCATCGAGTTGTCGGCTGCCTGGGTGTCCTTTTTAGTCAATTATCTGTTCACGCCTGTGCCCGTGTTTGGTTCACACTCGTCTTGTCTCACCCAGCTTCTCGGATGATTGGCTCAGCCCACAGATTGAATAAGTATGGGTCCAACCCTAATGCACACTGCTCCCGATTTTAAACCGTGCAACATTCCCTTGTTCTGTGCACACAACTGCCTCTTGATCCATGAGCAGGTTCCGTGTGAGCACAATGGAGTGTTCTGGAATTCCCATCCTTCTTGGGCCGTCCATAGTTTGTAACGGTCCACACAGTGGATGACTTGGGTCCCCACCCATGTCCAGACCAGAAGTAGCGCACAGGCTAGTGTGACTGTAGGCATGGAGTCTGGGAGGACAAGGGCAGTGGGGGGTGGGGGGTGGGCAATGTGGCCCTACAGAGGTCCCAAGGAGAACCGTCAGAGTGAGCGCACAGATCTTGCTAAGTTCTGACCCTAAAAGCCAAAATGATGGCGCCTGTCCTCCCAGCTTTGCTCCCTCCCCACAGGTACCCCCAGGGGAAGACTTCTCCCGCCTCTCTTGCCCCCTTCTCCTTACAGGAGGCTGTGGATGACATCACCTCTGCCCTGAAGTTAAACCCAGGCACTGTGGTCCCTGAAATCCGCTCGTTGAAGCCAGAAGCCCAGGCCCTCATCACTCAGGGCCTTTACGCCCGCTGCCGGGCTCTCCTCAGCCAGCCGCTGGACACCGGGACGCCCCTCAACGACGAGGACATACGGGGCCTCGTTGCCACCGGAGAGGCCCTGGTCAAACTCAACCCCCGGCAGCCAGCCTGGCACCTCCTGCTCACCGATGCGCTCCTGTCTGCAGGTAAGGAGCCGCAGCTCAGGATGGGAGCCCGGCGTCTGCCTGGGAGCCATTCTTCCGAGCATGTCTTTAAAGGGCTATGATCAAGGGTCCACAGGACCCCGGGCCCTGTTCTAGGGAGGGTTGCTGAGATCTGTCTGCAGAAGTCCGCCAGTGTGGAAAGACAGTGTCCGTCCGTCCTTGTTACCCGTGGGGCCACCGGTTGCCTTGGAATCAGTCCCAGTCCTGGCGGCCAGGCATGGCAGAATAGGACTGTGCTCCATAGGGTTTGCAGAAGCCAATTTTGCCGAAGCAGGTCGCCGGGCCTTTCTTCCACAGTACTTCTGGGAGCTCTTGAGTCCCCAACCTTTCAGTTAGCAGCTGAGCATGTGAAGAGCCAGCACCTCCTGGACCCTGTGGGAGGTAACTATGTATGTTCTAGACCAGGGGTTCTCAACCTGTGGGTCGTGACCCCTTTGGGGATTGAACCACCCTTTCCTAGGGGTCACCTAAGACCATCGGAAAACACATATTTCCAATGGTCTTAGGAACTAAGACACCACTCCTCTATCCGTCTCCAGGTGGGTGTTACCCTTGCTACACCATGCTTCAAGACAAAATTTCATTGATTTGTCATTAGAAGTGAATAGTTCACAATCTATAATAACATAATGTTTTTGTGATGAATCGCTATGTTTTAATGATGTTCAATTTGTAACCATGAAAATGCATCCTGCATATCAGATATTTACATGATGATTTATCACGGTAGCAAAATGACC
>NW_022111357.1:42872335-42876062 GCF_000313985.2 Echinops telfairi
ACGAGCTCACTTTTCATCTGATCTTTACTTGACATGAAGTGACCAGGCACCTCCGGTCAGGTGTGGGCAACTGGGCAGGAGGAGCGACACAGGAGGTGAGACAGGCCATGAGGGAGGATGGTCACTTCAAAGCGGGATCGGTGACCCTAACACAGGGCAGCCAGGAGTGAAAGCTCACTGGGGAGCAACCAGGTGTCCGGGAGGTGGCCAGAGAGCAGGCCAGGGGACGGCAGAGGATTTGAGGTAGGGAAAAGCTGGGACGGTCAAGAACCAGGGATCCAGCCAGACAGCTGGGCGTGCAAGAAATGGAGGGGTGGGGCCATGAGGTCCCGTCAAGCCCTGATGTTAGTCGATTTGACTGAAGAGTCAATGTGAGAGGGGAGGGGTAGAGTGGAAGGTGTCCTCTCTGGAACAAGGGACAATGGCGATCATGCCGCCCTGCCCTGCTGAGGAGCACAAGGGGACCACCAGGTGGAGGCAGGGAGGCCAGTGCGGTCCCTGGCCCTGTGGGAATGGCCCCTAGCACCACCCTTGTGACAATCCTGGCAGTCACAAGCCCCAATCACAAGCAAGGCAGCTCAAGCCCGGGAGGTTCAGTCCCTAAGTCTGGGTCACACCGCTGGGGCCGGAGGGGAGGGGGTGGAACTCAGACTCAGTGCTTTCCCCTGCTCCCACCCAGGACCTCAGTGGGGTTGGAGGGTTGAGGGTGAGAATCAGCCCAGGGCCAATGAGTGTTTGCTGTTTGTCTAGCCCTTTTGGAGGGAGGGGCTGTATGGTGTGAGGCTGGGAGCACTGGGTGGCCCTTGGCTGCAACAGGAAAGAGAAGTGAGGCAGGAGAGAGGCAGGCCTCGTTCTTCAGGCAGTGGGAGCCACTGCGGGTTCTTGAGGCCAGGAGGAGCCCCACGAGGCAAGCGGATTGGTCTGTGGGGTGATTACATTCATAACTGACTGAAGAGGAGGAGGCAGGGCTAGAATGGAGGGGGCAGAACCAGGGCTGAGGGAGAGGGAGGGTGTGGGTCGTGGAAAGGGCCTTGCAGCCTGGAGGTCTTGCAGGGGTCTAGGGTTGCAGGAAGGTGGGGCGAGGGGGGCGCGGGTCTCTGCGCGTACCATCCCCAACCCCTCCAGAGAAAGCTGGCAGCCTCTTTGCATATAAGCGACTGAAATGGCGGGGCTCAGGCCTTTGGGGGCTGCGGCACTTAGGCGGGCTTCCCTTCCTATCCAGGCCGCCGCCCAAGAAGCGCGCACCTTCATGAACGCAGGACTCCCGGGTCAGGCGCTGGGCTTCTGCTCGCTGGCCGTCCTTGCGGATGGAGACAGCGCGCACAACCGGCGCGCCCGAGCAGCCTGCCTCGCGGAGCTGGGGGAGTTTGGCCGCGCTCTCGGAGACCTGGACCACGTGCTGCAGACGGGAGTAGAGCCTGAGGACGTTGCGACGCAGACGGAGGACTTCTGCACCCGGGGCCGTCTGCTGCTGAGCCTGGGGGACGAGGTGGGGGCTGCAGGGGCCTTCGCCCGGGCGCTCCAGCTGGCGCCCTCCCTGGCTCTGAGCAGCCTGCTGGAGCGGCCGGGCAGAGCCCCCACCGCCCGAGTATTTCTGCTCCACGGCCAGCGCTGCCTGGAGGCCCAGCGCCACCCAGAGGCCTGGGCAGCGGCTGAGAGCGGCCTGCTTGTGGACCCGGAGCACGGTGGCCTGAAGAAGCTGAAGGCCAGGGTTCACAGGGAGGCGTCCTCCGGCTGCCTTCTCCACTGACCCCTCCCCAGCCAGTCCCGGACCACCCTGCCCTTTCCACCAGATGTCTCGTCCCTGAGTGTACCGGCCACCCTGAACCAAGTGGGCAGTGGGCGCTAGACAAACGGACTCCCACCTTTCTGCCTTGGAAGTTGTTGCCAGTCTGGGTAGACTAGAGAAAAAAATCCAAGGACACTCATATGTGTGTAAGAGAGAGGTTTATAAAAAAGAGAGAGAGAGAGTTTTAGATCAAAGAACAATTGCATATTGAGAAAACATGCCAGCCAGATCAAGTCCATAAGTCCGACATTAGCCCATCTGTCAAACAAGAGTCTATAAATTCCTCTTTAGACTCACGCAGCACATGCAATGATGCTGAGTGCAGGAAGATCACAGGCAGTGGGTGGAAAGTCATGTGGATCCAGTGGCAGTGGACGCGTCTCAAAGCTGTCACGTGTCTCCACGTCGCCCCTCCAGCTCTCTGGGTGTCTCAACCAGCAGGAGAGGGAAGGCAGAGAGAGAGAGAGAGAGTCTGGCCTCCAGTGAGCTGTTTATCTCCATCGTGCCCCCAAATGAGGTCATCAGGCTGTGACCTGATTGACAGGCTAGACTCCACCCCTTCCCTCTTAATAGCCTCAAGTTGACAGGAGATGATGTAACTACCGCAGAAATAAAGCGGCAGGGGGTGGCGGCTTCACACGGGGTGACAAGACAGCCTGAGGCTCAGACCCGAAGGTCAGGGTTCTCAGGAGAAGTTGAGCCAGGAAGACACCGACAGAGAAAGATTTGTGTAAGGAGTTGGTTCCTTGACGATGGGCCCTGAGGAAGCCTAACTTGGTAGGTCAGGCAGCAGGCTGGAGAGTCCCGCAGCCATGCACCCCGAAATCTATTTGTAGCCCAGACACACAAGACTCCCAGAGACAACCCCTTCAGAATCTGACAATGTTTCAAAGCTCTGCATGAGGTGCCCCCACCCCAACTGGCAGCCTCAACATGCACATCCCGCCTCCAAAATTGGGAGAGAATAAATCAGTCTGCTAAAGCCATCCAGGGGGGGCGGGGGGGATCTCTGATAGCACAAGATGTCCAAACGTGCCCCTAACAACCACAGTGCTCATTTCCACACGAGGCCGAGGCCGCGCGGCCATCCCTGGTGTTTACAACCACCTCCTCCATCCCCCACTCCAGGCTCCTTGCCTGCTGCTGCGGGCAGCTTCCCCGCTCAGAGCTGGGCCGCCTTGGGCCCCCCTCGTCCCCAGTTTCACTTCGCGCCTCTCTTCACCGCCCTTCTCTCTTCACCCCATGCTCCCGTGGGGTGCAGGCCTCAGAGATCCACCTTCCCTGGGTTGAATCGTGTCCCCAGAACATCTGTGGGACTCCTCACCCCTGTGGCCTGTTCGGAAAGAGGATCTTTGAAGATGGTAACTGGGGTGCTCTCAGAGTTCAGGGTCCTAACCCTAAGCCTTCCTAGTGGCACCTTGTGAAAGAGAAGGACAGACAGTGGAAGGCAGTGGCCAGGTGATGGCAGAGGAAGGCGAGTCTCACCAGCGCAGGAATGCCAACGCCTGCCTGCCGCAGCCTCCAGGAACTAGCAGACACACGGGCACAGTTGCTCTCTTGAGTCCCTGGAAGAAACCAACAGGGCAGGCACCTTGAGTCCAGACTCCAGCATCCAGAACCTTCTGTTCTTAACAGCCATCCATGGGGTGGGGTGGTATGTTGCTATGGCAGCTGGGGGGGAGGACGAAGACACCCACCCACCCCACCCCTGCCCAGCTCCTCAGAACATGGGGCAGGGAGGGGAGCCACAGCCCTCTCACCCCACCCACTCGTCACCCTTCACAGTGTGATACCACCACACAGGCAGCAGGTGAGGTGGCCCAAGGGTGTGGGCAGCTTCCTCCTTCCTCAGCCCCGCCCTCTCCTCTGCCTGCATCCCACCTAGGACCAGCTGGACTCCGGGCACCCAGGGGTGGGGCACTGGTGTTCAGCTTACTC
>NW_022111357.1:42876909-42883693 GCF_000313985.2 Echinops telfairi
GGAGGGCTGAGGGGAGACTCAGGAGGGGGCTCCTGGCGAGGGCTGAGCAGCAGGATGAGCCCATTGGGGGACATGAGCTGGACGCCCCAGGCTCGTTGAGCTGTTAGTGTGGGGACGTCTATACAGCAACCACTTTTTAAAATCATTTTACTGGCCTCTTACCTATAGCAACCTATACATCCATTATACCAAGCGCACAGGTACAAATGTTGCCATCAACAATTTCAAAACATTATGGCTACCACTTTTTTTTAATGAGAAAAATGTTCAAATAAGCGGAAGGCCTAGGTAAAGGCCGAAATCAATGAGTGAGGGACAGAAAAAAAAAAAGAGGAACGGATAGCTAAATCCTAAGCCTTGCTCTTTAACCCTCTGTGGCCCCACTCTTTTCTGTTTGGCTCTTTTGCTGATACTGTGTTGTTTTCAGTATAATGGGAGGCATGCTGCAACCCAGGATCACGTTTTGAGGGAATAGGAATTGGATACAATTATGTATCGACTAGTTGATACAATCTTAGGAGGCTCCAATGGGGCTCTGGGGGTAGGATTGGTGGGCTGAGGCCATTTCCTTGGATTGGTGCCGTTATACAAAACCCCGCCAGGTGGCAGCACACACTGCAACTGGGATAAGGCGCGTCCCCAGAAACCCAGACTAAGATGTTAGATGGATGGTAATGCCGGTATGTGCTCCATGTCACAAAAAGGCTGAAAATAAAATAGCTGACCGGAAATATCCCCTGGAGTCTCCTTAAAACCCAACATTGTTGTCGTTAGGGAGTTCCCACGTAGAGCCGTCCCACTCACAACAGAGCAAAACACCTCCCGGTCCTTGACCGTCTCACAATGGTTCTGACGTTGGATGGAGCACATTGCTGGAGCCACTGTGCTAATCCATCTTGTCGAGAGCCTGCCTCCTTTTCACAGCCCCGCTACTTCACCGAGGAGTCCTGGTGGCTTAGTGGTTATGCACTGGGCTGCTAACTGCAAGGTCAGCAGTTTGAAACCACCAGGTGCTCCGCAGGAGGAAGGCGGCCCTCTCTGCTCCCATAAGGAGTTCCAGTCTCCGAAACCCACGGGGGCAGTTCCACCCTGTCCTGCAGGGCTGCTATGAGTCGTCATCAGCTCGATAGCAGTGAGTCGGATTTTGTATTTGTTTTGTTTTTGTTCTACTTCACCAAGCATGACGTCCTTCTCCGGGGAAGGGTCTCTCCTGACAACACGTTCAAAGGACGCCAGCCGAACCTAGTTGAAGGAGCAGGGTGCTCTCTGGAAGAGGATCGCAATGGGATCAGGTGGACAAAGGCCACTCCAAGAATCGGCGCACAGGAAACTCAAGTGGTAGGGAGCTTAGGTTCCCTGGGGAGGAGCACCCAGGACGGGGGTGGGGGTGGGGAGGACAGCTGGACAGCTGGAAGGAGGTCGTCCACATGAGCTGCCTGTGGAGAAACTGCTGAAGGGCACACGTCCTGCTGGGTGTGCGTTCCACAGCAGCCACCAAAATAAAATAATAAAATCGATGAGCCGACGGTTCACTTCACTGAGAACAACGGACAAACCGAAAAGACGCCGCCGGATGTGTCTTTATATGATGCGAACCAAACACCAGGTACTGAGAACTCCAAAGAATAAAAGAGACTGCTCTTCCGGCACCGGCTGTAAATGAACTTGAAGGCCTGGATAAAATGGGTTCTTGCCTAGGAACAGCTCATTTAACTAAGTTGACTCGAATAGACTTTTTTTTTAGACCAGTGCCTAACAATTACTGCCGAAAGGATAGAGGATGTACTCAAAGAACTGCCCCCACCGCAGGCCCTGTTCCAGATAGCTTCAAGGGAAAATTACCAGCCTTTATAAACAGTCGACTCTAAATTGCTTTAAACTCCTTTCTAGTCATGAGGGAGAAAAAGAAGCAAGAAAGAGCAAGGCTTCCAGGTTCTTTTTTAAGCAAGCCTAGTCTCCAGCAAAAAACCACCCGCCAATGCATGGACAATGGTCAATTCCACAGTCCTAACAAGAGGCAGAAAGCCAAGAGGACTTTCAAAGAACAAGGCATGCAAGGATAGTTCAGAATGGCGGCATTTCTGCACATCAATCATATGTTCCTTCGTAAAGGATGTAATGGAGATGCACTCTCAGAGTAAGAGACACCTGCTCCTACCTTTCTACCTGCAGACTCCTGGTAGCACAGTGGGTTATGCGTGCACTGGGCTGCTATCCACAAGGTGAGTAGTGCCCATCAGAGATGCAGCTTGCTGCTCTTATAAAGATTTATAGCCTCCGAGGCCCAAGGGGCCAGTTCTACTCTGTCCCGGTTGCTGCCAGTCAGAATTGACTCAATGGTGGTGAGTTTGTTTTATTTTTAAGCCTTTAGAGTTCTTCCTCTAGATCAGCAGTTCTCAACTTGTGGGTCCCGACCCCTTTAGGTCGCCCAATTCAACATGAGGAACTGTATCAAAGGGTCGCGGCATTAGGAAGGTTGAGCACCACTGCTCTAGATGATACCAGGGCCAGTGTTTTAACCAGGAACCACGGGTTAAACACTGGTCTATGAACTGGAAGGCTAGTGGTTCAAACCCACCCAGAGGTACCTCAGAAGAAAGGCCTGGAGGTTACAGCATGAAAAAGCGATGGGATGCAATGTCTACCATGAAAGAATGACTCGACCGTGGCTGTGCCGTTTGTATGTTTTCAGTATTGCAATCTCACTAACAATGCAGTCGATTCCATTTTCTGATGGCGTCGCGGTTACACGTTGGGCTACTAACTGCAAGGTCATCGGTTTGAAAGCACCAGCCGCTCCTCTGGAGAAAAAGTGAGACTTTCTACTCCCGTGAAGAGTTACTGCCTCAGAAACCCGCAGAGGCGATCCGACCCTGTCCTGTAGGATCACTCGGAGTCAAAATGGACTAGGTGTCAGTGAGTGAGTACCTGGATGACAGTCGGGACGGAGCCCAACCTGCTCACCAGGGCACAGCCTGATGACGCCTCCTTGGGGTGCGGCCTTTGTACAAGAGAAACACTAGGAACCCCTCCCACTCTCACGCTCAGTCTTGTGATCACGCCTCCTGCATCCACGGGTTTCAAGTCTGACTCTAGGGTTGGCGGCCCATGTGGATTCTGCCCACCCTGTGGAGTCCCGCCTGTTCCTGCAGACCTTGTTGCCACGCCCCTCTGCAGCCCCGGGATCTGCCAGCTCCCTGCTTTATCTACCTGCTCGCTCCACCTGCAGCTACCTGTGGACTTGAGCTGGACAATACTGGGATGCTTTTTTATATAAAATACATAAAGTCCTTTTATATAAAATACATAAAGCCCTTGACATAAGTCCTTTCTTAACATACATGAGGGTCAATAGTTTTATTTCTCCAAAACACCCAGCCCTAACACACCTAGTAAACTGTTAGTCATGACCAGCAGGAGGCGCTACCAGGTACCCATGTGAACAGACCCAACCCAACCTGGTGTTACAGTCCATCTTCCTTGGTCTAACCCTAAAAATGTCATGGTGATGATGTCTGACCTCCCCCCAAGGTCCCAAAGAGCAGAGAGAATCCAGATGAACAGCCCGAGGCTGATTTCGGTGGCAGATAAGGCCTCCACCCTCCGATCTTTTTCCCAATCCTGACACCATCTGTACCTAGCACGGCACCCTCTGCCTCTCTGCTGGGCTGGATCATTCCTTCCCATGGCCACCCAGAAGACACGGGCCATACTCGAGATTATGGGAGTGGTTAAGGGAGCAGCAGGTTACAACTCAGGATCAGGAAAAGCTCGGGATACAGTTCTTCAATCAGGACAGCAACTTCTCAGCTATGCCTGAAAGCAAGCCTCTCTCTGGTCATCAGTCCTCGGCCCTTCAGCCCCTTGGGTTTCTTGAGCTGGCCCAGCCAGCTCCCCTGCTCGGGCAAGGGTTGCGAAGCTCCTTTGCTCGGTCAGTCAGTGCCTCAAGGCACCACACTCGGCCAGCAACAGCAGGTGGCTGTGGCCTGAACAACTGTCTGCTGACGGCCAGGTGGGCAGGGTTTTCAAGCAGAGGAAGGTGAGTCTCCTCAGCAGCTGCTCGATGACCTAGGGTCCCAAGATCCTCAGCAGCACCTGCAGCTAAACAGTCCCCATGCCACCCCATCCTTCCCCACCAAACAGTCTCCTAAAAGACTTGGTGATGGAGCTGTCGAAGGGATCGGGTGTCAGGCATCAAGGAACAAGAAATCATGTCATTGTAAAGGTGGGTGAGTGCAGAGTGGAGACTCAGAGTCCATCGGTGGGCAACAGAACACCCCCCTGCTGAGGGGTTTGGGGGAGGAGACGAGCTAATCAGGGTGCAGGGTAGCAACGATGAAACATATAACTTTCCTCTAGTTCTTAAATGCTTCCTCCCCCCGACCCTACTATCATGATCCCAATTCTGCCTTGCAAATCTGACTAGACCAGAGGATGTACATTGTACAGATAGCAACTGGAAACACAGGGAATCCAGGATAGATGGCTCCTTCAGGACCAGCGGTGAGAGGGGCGATGCCTGGAGGGTGAAGGGAATGTGGGGTAGAAGGGGGGAACCAATTACAAGAATCTAAGTATAGCCTCCTCCCTGGAGGATGGAGAACAGAGAAGAGGGCGGAGGGAAACGTCGGACAGTGTAACTTATGATAAAACTATAATAATTTAGAAATTATGAAGGGTTCATGAGGGAGGAGGGAGTGGGGAGGGAGGGAGAAAATGAGCAACTGATATTAAGGGCTAAAGTAGAAGGCAAATATTTTGAGAATGATGAGGGCAACAAATGTACGTATGTGCTTGACAAAATGGATGTATGTATGGACTGTGATAAGAATCGTATGAGCCCCCAATAAAATAATTTTTAGAAAAAGACTCGATGATGCTGTGCACAAGCAGCGTGCACCACAATAACACGCCTCTCAGGATTACAGTTGTGTTTGACTTTTAGCAACATCAAAACACCAAACTGCTCTTGTTGGTCGATGCTAACGCGAGATGAACCCTGTTGTGGTCGATACATAATTTCACGTCAACTTGATCCATAAGTGTAGGGGCAGAGTCTAGCCTGCCAATCAGGACACAGCCTTATCTCCTTGTGGGCGTGGCCTTCTCTTGAGGATTCTGGGAACTTCCTCTCTCTCAATTCTGCCATCAGAAGCGGCAGGCCACACTCTCTCTGCTCCACCTTCCTGATGACAAGACACATGGAGCCACGCTGATGGCAGCCAGGGCCCTGGAGATGCTTCCACCACCACTGGATCCAGCGGCCTGTGATCTTCCCACATTTTGCATCATTGCATGTGTTGTTTGAGTCCAAAGAGGACTTTATAGACTAGTGTCAAACATAGAGGCTAATATCAGACTTATGGACTTGATATGGACGGGCTTGGATATTTTCTTAATATACAACTACTCTTTGATAGAAAGCTCTTATACACAAAGGAGTGTCCCTGGATTTATTTCTCTGGTCAGCCCAGGCTCACACACCTGTGTTAGAACATAAACTGAGCTCTATCGGGCTTTCTCACCAGGCCTTCCATCTGCAGGACCACTGGGTGGGTGTGAACCCCCCACTTTTTTGACAGCATTACTGACATGCAATTCACATATCATAGAATTCATTCGTTTGATGATATTAGACAGAGTTGCCAGTCATCGCCACCACCAATGTTAGAGCATTTCCTTCTTTCTTGTATTCCTTATGATGAGCTCCCCATCTTCCCCAACCTTCTCTGCCATCACCCCAGTTACTGTCTCGATAGGTCTGCCTGTCCTGGATGCCATATGATGAAGGAAAACGTATCAGAGCTTACATTGTGAACACTCAATTTGTAGAAGGCGACGGAGGACAGTTGGGAGCCCAAAACCCATCTTCAGCGTATCTAGTCAGATCAAGCCTCTGGCAGACCCCCTCTGGACACAGGCAAGGGACAAGGACAGCCTTACCACCAGGCAGAGGCTATTGTAAACTTAATTAGGGTGGATCAAGCCATGGTATATGATAATTGGTCAGTTGACCACATCCTTCTTGGCGCAACCTGAAATTTCTCCAGGCTCAAATATGTCTTGTGTTAGTCTGGGTAGACTAAAGGAACAAATTCGTAAACACGCATAAGCGTATAAGAGAAAGTTTTATATAAAAGGTAATTGTACATTAAGAAAGCATCCCAACCCAGTCCAGTCCAAGCCCATAAGTCCCATATGAGCCCATCTGTCCGATACCAATCTAGAAAGTCCTCTTCAGACTCACGAAACACATGCAATGACGCCGAATGCAGGACGATCACAGGCCAGTGGGTAGAAAGTCTTTGGATCCAGTGATGTTGTAAGCATCTCAGTGCTGGCAGGGTCTCCACGTGGCTTCTCCAGCACCCAGGGCTGCGTCAGGCTGCTCCATGTGGCTTCTCCAGCTCAGGGCACTAGCATCGTTTCCTGTGTGTTGTCAGCTGCAGTGTCTTCCAGGGAGTGAGCAGAGAGAGAGTCTCTCCCACCTCCAAGGAGGAAAATCAGGATTTCCCAGAATTCTCAGGAGAAGGCCAGGCCCACACAGAGGCCTCATTGGCTATGACCCGATTGAGAGGCCAAACTCCATCCCTTCACTCATAATCCTCTCAAACTGATACCAAATTATGTTACTACCACATGTCTCGCTCGATTGTTCCACAGCAGACATTTCTTCTTTGGTATTTTAAATATTGTTGGTGGTCTTTTCTTTATTACTGTTCATTTTTATCTTTATTTTATTTATATTTTCTTTCTGCTTCATTTTGTTTTTCTTTTGGGGGTT
>NW_022111357.1:42883793-42885521 GCF_000313985.2 Echinops telfairi
TCGTCTCCTCCCCGCAGCCCTTCTGCAAGGGGCTGTCCAATTGCCCGCAGATAGGGCCTGGGTTCCCACTCTGCACACCCCCTCATTCACAATGCTATGATTTTTTTGTTCTTTGATGCCTGATAGCTGATCCCTTCGACACCTCGTGATCTCACAGGCTGGCGTGCTTCTTCCATGTTATACCACCAGTAAAAAAAACCTATTTAACTATGAAAGTATATGATATGTGAATTTTATATCAAGAAAACTACTTTAAAGGGGAGCTGATATCAAGGAGTTCAAGAAGAAAAGAAAAGTTATTGAAATGATGGCAGCAATTATACAATTATGCTTGATCAAATGGAACTATGTGTTGTAGTAATATCGGCGAGAGCTCCCAATAAAGTGTTTTGAAAGGAAAGAAAGACATTAAAAAAAAAAAAGAAGATCGAGGGTGGCAGCCAAGGAGGAGGGCATCGGGCGCCTAGTTGCCGGGTTTGGCACTCGCCTGGCATTTCCAGCAACTGTTGGACCAGCAGCCACTTCACCGGAGTAGTCTGTAGAAACAGAGTTAAGTGTTGGAGGGATCCTGGCAAGACAGCGACTGAGCAGCACACTCGTGGGGACTCCGCAGAGACAGCAGAGGGCCGTGAAAGGGGCAGCACCTCCAGACCACAGGACCTTCAACACAAAGAGGGGTGTTAGACACCAATTCACTACCACTCGAGAGCAGCAACGGCAGCCAATTAGAATCCCCTTGGTCATCTCTCAGCACCTGGCCACCTGAAGGCAGATTCCCAGGCCGGCGAATTGCGGAGCTAGCTGGCGGGAGGTGCGGTGGAGCAACAGGGTTGTCATTCTAAGGGACCAGATGGAATCAGGGCAAATTAAAATATAAACTGCTTTGGCAGATGGACATTGGGCCTCTACTCAAGTACACCCTCAGCACAAGAACACGTTATTCTAATAATCCAGCATTCTGAGATGCTCACCTTCTGGACACAATCACTGAGGACAAAATGGGTGTATAGGCAAATGTGGTGAAGAAAGCTGAGGGTGCCCAGCTATCAATAGATATAGTGTCACCAGGGAATCAATAGAGAGGTCTGCAGGGCTGGCCCCAATCTCAACTATCTAGACCAGGGGTCCTCAAACTTTTAAAACAGAGGGCCAGTTCACTGTCCCTCAGACCCATTGGAGGGCCGGACTATAGTTTTTTTTAAAAACTATGAACAAATTCCTATACACACTGCACTTATCTTATTTTTAAGTAAAAAACAAAATGAGGCAAAGGCACCCTGCGGGCCAGATAAATGTCCTTGGGGGGCCGCATGTGGCCGCAGGCTGTAGTTTGAAGACCCCTGATCTAAGCAACCCCCTCCCCCAAGAAGGATGCACTTCAGAGGACAGCACTAGGGCTACAGCTGGGGGAGAGGGGCGTGTCTGATTAGAGCACACGGAGAAACACAAAAGGATGGAGAGGGACCACCAAGCCCCTGGACCACCAAGCCCCTGGACCACCAAGCCCCGAGGTCAATGTTCCTGCTCGGAGCAGACGAAGCACAGGGAGAACCATGGCGCTGCCCCACCACGGGACATGGCGTCCTTCACTGAACCATGGCGCTGCGGGGGACAGCACTGGAGACATGGTGCGAGAATATTGCACAGTCTGGCCCCATCACGCTGGGGCGAGGCACTGAGGGCATGCAGCACAGCAGCAAGGGGAGCAGAGTGATGAAACCCCCGGGG
>NW_022111357.1:42885621-42886941 GCF_000313985.2 Echinops telfairi
TGCAAGACATGAAAAAATAATAATTTATAAATTATCAAGGGTTCATGAGGGAGGGAGGGGGCGGGGGAGGGAGGGGGAAAATGAGGAGCTGCTACCAACGGCTCAAGTAGAAAGAAAATGCTTTGAAAATGATGATGGCAACAAATGTACAAATGTGCTTGACACAATGGATGGATGGATGGATTGTGACATGAGTTGTACGAGTTGCCAATAAAATGATTCATTAAATAAAACTTTCAAAACGAAAAAAATTTGCTTTGGCTCTTCACCCAGACCAGAAGACCCCACAGCCAAGCCTCCCCATAGTGGAGATAGCGCAGATGCTGATAATTCATCCTCCAACAGGACTTCCCCCTTTGCAAGTATACGGAAGGGTAGGGGATATATATATCACTTTACTTTTTTCCTTCCAACTTAATCTGTTCGTGCTCTTGTCCCCTAACAGACCGCATACCCAGAAGTTAGCACGCACAACAGAGACTAAACTCCTGGGCAAAGCTTAGAGCCCAAGCAAACATACAGTAACAGCTCCCCTGTGTCTCACTCTAGTATTATTTTCCTATTGTCATTCCTAAAACTTTCAACCCTTTCCTTTAATTTTCCTTTCTTTAATCTAAATATCTAAAATTTTACTTCAGGGCTTGATCAAGGGCAATGTAAGTGAGAGGAATTACTAAAATCCAAATGAAGGCTGAACAGATAGTGGGACAAGAGGAAAGTAAAAGGAAATAGAGGAAGAAATTAGTAGGCAAAAGGCATTTATAGAGGTCTAAATATAGGCACGTACATATATAAATGTATTTATATATGATGATGGGAAAACAGATCTATCTGCATATATTTATAGGTTTAATATTAAGGTAGCAGATGGACTTTGGGTCTCTACTCAAGTACTCCCTCAATGCAAGAGCACTTTGTTCTATTAAACTGGCATTCCATGATGCTCACCTGCCTGACAGGATCGCTGAAGACAAAGCAGGTACATAAGACAATGTGGGAGCCACCAACCCTGAGAGCTGTCAGGGCCTTGCCACCCATCCACCGACCACGGCTCTGCACCCCGTGGCCAGTGGTCTCCCTGCTTCCCCTTTCACCTCTCTGCACCATCAGCCTGCAGCTCTGGGAGTCTGGAAAGAGCCGGCTAGCACCAGAGCTGTGGACTTGAGTTGGACTGGGCCAGGGGTCTTCTTCGCATAAAGTTCTTTTTTCTGGGACAGATGAGTGACCCTGGGTTATTTCTCTAGCCCACCCGGCCCAGCACACAGGGAGTAAGAGCAGCGTTAAAACCTGGCCTCCCCTTACCTCCTCCCTGGGGGACGG
>NW_022111357.1:42887041-42892959 GCF_000313985.2 Echinops telfairi
CGGGGGTTTAAGTGGAGAGGAAATGTTTTGAGAATGATGAGGGCAATGAATGTACAAATGCGTTTTACACAATTGATGTATGTATGGATTGTGATAAGAGTTGTATGAGCCCCTAATACAACGATTTTTTAAAAAGCAAAAACACCTGGTCTCGCAGGAAAGGCTGATGTCTGTGTGACAGCGGTCGAACAAGTGTTCCCTCCAGGTGACAAGCCCGTCACAGGCCTGGTACCCTCCCACTGCTCACACGTTCTCTCCGTGGCTCTGTGACAGCCTAGGAAATCCTTCTTGTAGGTGGGTAGGGCTGATGCTCAGAGGGGTATAAAGGGCAAAGGCCAGAACCCCATAGCTGGTTCCAGCAGAGCCAACCGGGGCATAATGAAGACCTGGGCAGGGGCCAGACTTACCCTGTCCCTGTCCCACCAGCCAAGGACAATCATGATCAGTTGACAAGGTGGGAGTTCTGTCCCTCATCCCAGCTCACTGCATACCTTGGGGTACCGCTTCTGGCCTAGTACCTTCTTCTGTCTCTCCGAAAAGGTGACCCATGCTTCTTCCAGAGGGAGTACGGCCCAGCAGACCGCAGGGAAAGCCCTGGACCCCACCAGCCCCAGCCCAATGCACAGGCCCGCAGGGTGCTCCTGGACTAGATGCAAGGTGGAGGGTTGGTTGGACATTGACTGAGGGAGCAGGGAAGGACTGGGATGGCAGTCAAGGGCAGGGGCTTGGGGGGATGAGGGCCAATACCAGCTCTCTGGATAGCTCCGGGCCCCAGAACTGATCAGAGAGAGTCACCCTTCTCTCTTTGCCCCCATCAGGAGCTGAGTCACTGGCCCACCCTAGGGGGCAGATGGCCATCTCTAGGTGCCAAGTCCCTGACCCTGAGCTGCAGCTGGAGGGCATGGTTAGCTCAAGGGATCCCCTGAGCATGGACTGGACGCTTCTTATAGGACCATGCAGGGGGTGGGAGGAATCTTCAGATTAGAAGGCTGTCATAGGTTGTTGGCTCCAGGGCCCCAACCCTGTGACTCAGCCTTAAAGGGCTACAGAAAGCAGGGCGGGACAGCTGGTCCCATGGGATTCTGGCACAGAACCGGGCTGTCATCGGGCCAGCCTGAAGCAGAAGTGCCGGACACTGAGGAGGCACTCGCTTGGTCTAGGGCCCCCATCACCTTCCACGCCCATCCTTGCTGGGATGCCCTCGTGGCCTAGTCCTCACCTGGAAACATTAGACTACGTCTTCACACCTAGAACCCCTCTCCTGGCTCCGGTCCCCTTCAGGCACAGGGGCACCTGGTCCCTGGAATTGGCGTCAGAGCCCCAAGGGATCCCCAAGGGCAGAGAAGCAGCTAACCCCTAGGCTGGCTGCTAACCACATAGATGTCCCTGGGCAGGGACTCTCCCTGAGAAGCCCCCTCACTCCGTGCCCTAGTACTCACCTGTGTGGGACCTGTGTGGTCTCCAGTCCCATCTCAGATTTGGAAAGGCGTTCGGGGTGGGTGTCTGGCCTTCCTCCCCAGCAGCCTCTGTGGCCTTGTGGACTGAGGGGCCAGGAGACAAGAGCAGAAGCCAATCAGGAGAGGGCCGTGAGGCAGAGCCAGAGGGCCCCCCACCCCACACACATAGATAGCAAGCACCCGGGCTAACCTGCCTTCCAGCAGAAAGCCTGAGTACCCTCCCCCACCCCAATCCCAAATGGAACTCCCAGACTGAACAGGAAGGTCACAGCCCCCAGGGAGCCCTTGACTGTATCACAATGGAACCCAGAGCCTGGTTCCGGCCAGTCTTGAAGGAGCAGCAGGGCTTGCCTGAAGCTTGTCCCTGGCCTTCCTGGGAGCCCGCCTGCCTGACCCAACTCACTCGGCCTTCTGAGGAACCCCAGTCTTCAGGGACCTGCCCTCCAGTGGGGGGTACTCTTGAGTGGCCCTGCAGGTGAGCCACACAGAGCAGAGTGGGGGGCCAAGGGACAGCTGGCCTGCTTCCACAGTGGCACCATTTCCCAGCGGGAGTGAATGGGGCACGTGAGGACAGCCTCACCTGTACTGGCAGGTAGCCCCCATCCCAGTCCCACGTATGCAGACACAGAAGCGCCAGGGTTGTGAGAAACACTGTCGAGATCCCGGACCCCAGATCGGTTCCTCTTGGTAACTGAGGGATCAGTATAGACGCCTGACTCAGACCGTACCCTGATGGGTCTCTGGAGAGAGAACTGGGGCGCACCACCTTGTCCCATACGAGGATACCAATGGGCTACTGGGGAGGGGGGGGGGAGTTTCACCGATAACACTCAGGAAATCCAACCTGCATTTAATGGGGGCTCTTGCAGCTCTTATACCAATCCATACATCCAGCATATCAAGCGCATCTGTACATACATTGCCATCATTATTTTCAAAAGCCTCTTTCTATGTTTTATTTTCTTCATCCTACTTCTTTAAGTTTCTCCTCCCCCTTTCTTAGTACACCTAGTCCCCACCCACCTAGGACCTGGGCTCTAGTGACTGTCACTTCTGCTTTCTACTGGGGTCCGGGCTACTTAGTGCCTCCTTGACCCTCTGCTCCCTGGTGGCTGAAGATGGACCAGCCCGATGACTTCTTTCTCACAGGGTCTCCCTCGGGGACCACCCCTCCCTGCCCCTCCCGGCCCCTGACTCTGGGCTCCTCCTCAAGCCTTGGGTTGCCCATGGGCCTTTTTGTCCCGTCAAGCCCCAGGGAGCCGAGCCGGCAGGGCCAGACTCAGATGAGGGCGGAGATAGTTCATTCAGCCACTGGAGCCCTGCCTGCTTTCCTATGTGCATTCGCTCATTCACTCGATGAGTCCTTCATTCACTCAAGACTGATTCAGCAAGTACGGACTGATGCAGCCGGCGCGGTGGGCAACTCACAGGGAGGTCTGTCGGCTAATCAGACAAATGAGCCATGTGGCACGGTGAGGCAGAGAGCAGGCGGGAGGGGCAGGGTGGCTGCAGGCAGGCGGTTATGTGGGGGGTGGGGTTCTAGGAAGGCCTCGTTGAGATGGTGACCTGGGGCAAGGGCACAGATGAGGGGGTCTGGGGCAGGGATCCTGATGAGGCAGACCCGCAGCATGAAACCTCCAAGGAGGGACTGTCCAGGGGCGAGCGGGTGGGCGTGCACCCCCACAGGGAGAGAAGGGGAGCTCTGTTGAGGCCTGAGAGGAGCCGAGCCCACTCACTGCCACCCAGTGGATTCCAACTCGTTACAGGAGCAGAGCGCTTCCTCTTTCTTCCGCCGAGCTGCTGGTCGGTTTGAACCACTGACCCTGTGGGTAGCAGTCCAAAGCTTGCAGGACAGGGCCACCAGGGCGCCTTTCCTGAGGTCAGCCAGGTCTAACTTCTCCAAGAGGCCTGAGAGCCCCGAAGGAGGAGGGTTGAGCTAGGAGAAAGCCTGTGGCTTCAGGGCTCAAGGACCCTCCACAGGACAGCTGCTGTCAGGAGCTGTGGAAACAGAAGTCCCGCTGGGAGCTCTCGGGTCCAACACAGAAGGTGGCCCACTTGGTGGCCGTGAGTGGCAGAGGAGTTTGGAGGGTCAGACCCATGGTATTCTGAGGCTGGTGAAGCTAAGGGAAATGTGGGTGGCCCGAGGCCCCTGAAAGGATGGTGGAGGGCAGGATTGTCCCGGGACCATCAGGAGGGTGGGACAGGAGTTGAGGAGGGCTCCCAGGCTCCCAGTGGATCCAAGAGGAGATGCCAAAGCCCAGAAGCTCATGTATGTAACTGCCCTGAGGGCGGGGGGGTGGGGGGGTGTTGGATACCCAGGCTGGAGAGCAGAGAGTGGGGAGACAGAGACCAGAGAACCGATGCTCTGGCAGTGGACCTCACAGTGCCCAACCCTGAGGGGAGAGTTGTGGCTTGTGGCTTATGAGTCTCCAGCCACCCTTCCTGCCTCCCAAACTGCAGAGGAGACAGAACAAAGGAAGCAGAAGACAGAGCGAGGGAGCGAGATGGAGGAGAGATGAGAAAAAACAGCAGGCACCAACAGGTGGCGCCAATGGGTTGTGCCTGGTTCCTCCAGTTTGCCCCTGGCCAGCAGGACATTAGGGCTGCTGCCACCCTCCGGCTTGGGGCTACTTCAGCACCTCGCAGGGCCTGCAGGGCCCAGAGTCTGTCCACAGGACCTGAGTGGCCAGGACAGGAATGGCCTACAGCCTGGCACAGACAGCTGAGACTGGGTCTGATCCCTGAGACTAGCAGGCTGGGCCATCTCTGCTCCCTGAAGCTCAGGCTCCTGATGGGCTGCTTGGTCATGCCCAGGTTGATGGCAATGCCCAGAGAAGCAGGCGGGAGGGTGGGCATGCAGAGTAAGAGATGGGATGCTCTGCAGAGTCCTGAGGTCAGCCAAGCCCACACACTGCCATCGGGTCTATTACAGCTTGTCACAGGAGCAGGGGGAGCTTCCTGGTAAGTCGTAGCAGACAGCTACGGCATGGTGAGTGGGGGCCGGAACTGGGCCAGAGACCACGGAGCTGGAAAAGTTAGGATGGTTTGGGCCCAATGGTGGTTTACCCCCAAGGGTGAGACATCTCTCTTTCTTAGCCCCTGTGCACTGGGCCAGATACGGGCTCAACTCCAAGTGGGTGAGGGTCAGAAGCCTAAAGTCCAAGGGAGACGCCCAGCTTGTCCCATGTGTCCACACAGATTCTGGGGCCTGGCTCTGAGCGCCAGCAAAGGCATCACATACGTGCATGTTCATATGCACACGCATGGACCTACACACTGTCCTATGCATGCACTTGAACATACACATACAGGCACACACACATTCATATTCACATGCACATATAAACTTACACACACGCACACAGCAGGCCAGGCAGATCTGGGCCCTCAGAATCTGTGGGCCCTGTCGTCAGGCCTCCCCTGGTCCCTCAAGGCCCCCCGGATGCTGCCAACCACCTGGTTGGCTCAAGAAGGCATCCCTTCATAATGACAGACAAGGCAGGTGACAGGAGCTACAGGCCAACCAAGCCCTGCTGAACAGGCCCCCTGGCCCTGCCCCAGCCTGCATGGGCACCTGCATTCTCACCAACTCTCTCGTTGGTCCCCAGGCTCCAGGCAGGAGAGGCAGACAGGAAACCCAGTGGCCCAAGCCACCTCTCAGGCAGTGCCCCTTCACCTGGCTCCCAGAACTGCCGCTCCAGGACCCCTGCCCTAATCAGGCCAGGGAGCTCCTCCGGCTGGGTTCAGTGTGTAGATCCAACACTGACGACCACAGCTGTCAGAGGGTGGACGGGGACAGGGACAGGGCAGCAGGAAGAAATCACTATGATCCCCAGGCCTGCCCCCATCCCCAGGGCAGCCTCCCAGAGACCAGGGCCAGGGTTAGTTTCCCAGCCCCGGGGGCCCCTGGAGCTTGAGACCCAGAGGAGCCGGGTGTCTGGCCACCAGGGCTGCGGGCTTCTCCCTGATCTGGGCAGGACTCAGCGCCTGCCCTTGACCTCCGGGTGCTCAGCTGTGCACTCGCTTGCCTAGAGCCCCGGTGATGGACAAGTCCGAGAGCCAGATGGAGATGGTGGAGCGAGCCAGCACGGCAGGGCAGAAGGACCGCGGCTTCCTAGAAGGGGGACTGCTCCTACTGCTGCTCCTGGTGGCCGGAGCCCTAGTGACCCTGGGTGTCCTCTACGCCAACAGCCGAGGTGAGTGGGGACCCCAGCCCCGCCCCCAAGCGCCCTGCTCCCGCATGCTCCCCACCCCCCACACCTCGGCTTCCCTGAGCTGGGCCGCGCAGACCTAGGTGGGCGTATCTCCCGTCGTGCGCCCCCAGGAGGAACCAGATTTGACAAATGGGGGGAGCCTGCCTGGCCGGCGGGCGAGACGCAGCAGAGGCGGGTCTGCAGGACCCCGCGCTCGCAGCGCTGCAGTCGGGGCGCCGCTGCGGCTCCGCGGAGGACCGAGGCACCG
>NW_022111357.1:42894099-42895069 GCF_000313985.2 Echinops telfairi
CTGCCTGATGCTTGTCCAGGGAGGTAGGCAGTGGCCTCAGGTCTTGGTTGAGCTCCAGGTCTGCATCCTGGCCCTGGGGCCACAAGGGCATAGGGGAGACAATGGGAAAGATAGCGCTCCTCCTTGGGGGTGAGAGTGGATGCCCCACCCCAAACAGCCCAAGTCTGTGCCCACCAGTCCATTGAAGGACATGTGGCCTCCCCCTGGGGGAGGGGGGCGAGTGGGAACAGGGCCCACTGCCTTGTCCTGTAGATCACCTGGCCCATGCAGGATGCTCCTGGTCTGAGGAGCCAGAGGCTGAGCCTGGGGAAGGCAACAGGCCTCCTTAGCTTCCCGCCGGCACTGCTCAAAAGGTCCCCTCCCAAGCTCTTAGTTCTGGGAGGCCTTTGGGGCCGCAGCAGGGGTCCTGTGGCATCCCTCCACAGACAGGTGACACGTGGCAGCCATTCTCAGGGCCCTCCTCTGTGCCAGGGCTCAGAGAACAAGAGCGGGCTGGCCCTGGAGAGCTCCTATTTCGTTGAGGGTAGGGGCAGAGTAAGTACAGAAAAGATCATGGTCGCTAATGCTGGGTAAACTCACTGCCATTGAGTTATTTGCAACCCATAGCAACCCTATAGGACAGAGTGGAACTCCCCCCTGTAGGTTTCGGACACTGCCACTGGTTACAGGAGTGGAAAACCTCTTTCTTGAGAGGAGCTGCCACAGGGGGTTTCCAGTTGCTGACCTTACAGTTAGCTGCCCAGCACATAACCCTATGCCACCAGGGCTCCAAAGCAGGGTTGTGCAGGCCGAAGACTAGAGCTGGCCCAAGCCCAGTGCACATACCATCTCTCTCGTCCTCATTGCAGCCCCGTGAGATAGGCCCTTGTGTTAGACAGGGTTCTCTAGAGAGAGAAAACCAAATTCCTGATAATATAATATATTTATTTATAAAGATAATTAGATATATAACGAGAAATGAACTGTTAAA
>NW_022111357.1:42895913-42900153 GCF_000313985.2 Echinops telfairi
CTGTGTGCAGAAGCTCCTTAGAAGAAAGGCCTGGTGATGTACATCTGAAAAAAATCAACCGCTGAGCACCCTGTGAAGCACAGGTCTGCTCTGATCCACGGGTTCTCCGTGAGTTGGAAGCAACTGGACAATAACTCGTGGAGTATAGTGTATTTTATGCAACTAATTCCTGATTTTGTCTTCAGCGTGTCTTCTAGTGTTATAGCTGCTAGGGGCGAGAGCATCCGTTTTGACTCACAGCAGCCTTATGAGCCACAGAACAAAACGCTGCTCAGTCCTGCGCCGCGCTCACTGTTTCTGTTGAGCACAGTCGATTCTGTGTACTCCGCAGTCAATCTCAGTTGTTAATCTGGATGCTTAGCTAGTTCCTTGTCGGTATCTCCTGTTAAAAGAAGCCTGAAAGCCTCCATCGGAAGTTCCCCCAGGTGCATTTCAGCAAATGCCTGGAGGTTTTACGTGCAGTGTTAGTATCGCTGATTTCTAAATATTTTTTTCATTGTCACTCTGACTCATGGGTTATTTATAAATGATGTTTTTCCCATTCCTCGATGTATGCTCCATTTGATTTTGTTTTCTTTTGTCTACCTTGTTTGGTTGGTTTCTAACGTAATTGCATTGCTGCCAGAAACCATGGTTTATATGAGGCTGATGCTTAGCTATTTGCTGACATTTGCTGTAGGATAACTCGTGATCACCTTTATAAATTATCCCTGTGTGTTTGGGGTGTGTGTGTGTGTGTGTGTGTGTGTGTGTGTGTGTGTGTGTGTAAAGAGAGAGAGAGACCCATTTACTCAATCAAATCTTCTCTATAATATACTATATTTTATTTGCTTAATTTGTTAATGATAGAGATGTATGTTTAACCTTCCACTAGAGAATGATTCATTGCTTCCTTGATAGCTATGTCAAGTGTTCATTATGGGGAAAATATTGAGAATTCATGCCTTTTTCTGGCGATCACAACATTTATCATTATACCGTGATCCATTCTATTTTCATAAGGATTTTTGCCTTAACTTCCGCTTGGTTTCAGACTGCTTGGTCTGATAGGGATACTCAGTACCCAGCAGTTGCTCCTTGGTTTCAATTTTCCATTCTTGTTCTTTGAAGCTTTTTGTGCTTTTAAATGCAGGTGTGACCTTTCAGAAGCAGATCGCCAGGTCTGCTAACCAAAGAGCCACTTCCAAAATTCAAAACCTTCTGGCTAGTCGTTGAGAGCTTAACCTTATGCCACCCAGGGACCAGATAACCCTTATTTAGAAACCAGACTATTTGCCCAAATTACCCAATGAGAAACCACAGCCTCATGCCCTCACTCTGGCCTGGCCTACAGCTCTTCTCCCCAGAAAGCACAGTCCTTGACTATTGCAGAGATCAGCCTCTGGACCAAATTACCTAGCTTTGTAGATAAAGTGTGGCTGCAACAGAGCCACGCGGTTCATTTATTGTCAGGCTATTTTGGGGTTACAACAGCAAAGTGGAACCGTCGTAGACAAGAGGCTGAATGTGGCCCACAGAGCCCAAGATCTTTCCTATGTGGTTCTTTCCAGAAAAACAATTGCCAACTCAGACAACAGAGTGTCTTCCCATGTGTCTGAACCTCATCCTTAAACTCTGGCCTCTTTTTTAATGATGGTTCCCTAAGGCTGTGGTTAATATCCAGGCAACGTGTCTGGGCATCCCAACTCCCTCACCTGCCAGCTTTAAAAGGCCTTACTCATCCTTAGGCTGGGCCTCTGTTTCCTTATCTGTCGTGAAGATAAGAGTAGCCGGCAGCCTAGAGGCTTATTTGAGAGTGATGTAATACATCAGTAACAGTTTGTTACGTCTGTCGTGCTGTACAGGAACCCTGGTGGTGTAGTGGTCATGCACTGGGCTGCTGACTGCAAGGCTAACAGTTCGAGACCAGCAGCTGTGACAGGGGAGGAAGATGGGACTTTCTAACCGATCAATGATCGACACATAGCCACATACCCCTCCACAGGGGGAAAAACTACAGAAAACATGGGGGCAGGGAGACCCCAGTCAGTGGGAGAGATGAAAATAATAACAATGTACAATCTATCGGGGGGCTACTGGGGGGCGGAGGGAAGAAGGGGAGAGAATAAAAAGAGTTGGTACCAAGGGCTCCATAGAAAGTAAATGTCTAGAAGAGAATGAGGACAACATATGTACAAACATGCCTGATTCAACTGATGCATGGATTGTAAAAAAAAAACAAGATGGGGCTTTCTAGTCCCAGACTCACAAGGGCAGTTCCCCTGTCAGAATCGGCTCCATAGCAGTGCGTTTGGTTTGGGTCCGGTCATTCCATGTGTGGGACCAATGTCATGTTTCATCGTGGGGTCCTTGATGGGGATGAAGAGTTAGCTCCATAAGCCACCTGCTCTGCAGCCCTCCTCCCCCGACTCTTTCCCCGGATAGGTCTAAATCGGAATTTAGATTTGCTTAAATCTGAATTCTTGCTTAAATCTGAATTCATTGCTTCTACTACTTTTACCGTGCCGTTATGTCCACGGCTGAGCTATGAAGACTGGTGGGGTCGCCTTTCCTTGCTTTGTCATTGGTTTTCCCTGTCACTGCTGCATCTCGTGTGAGGTGTCTTTTTGTTTTTTAATTACAGGGCTTGTCTTGGGGGTTATCCGGTGCGATGGTTCTGACTCATAGCATCCCTGTGTCCCACAGAACCAAGCACAGCCCCCATCCTGCTTCCTCCCCACCATCTCTCGGTGGTTTGAGCCCGTTGCTGCAGCCACGGTGTCGATCCATCTCATTGGGGATCTTCCTATGTGTCACTGGCCCTCTGCTTTACCGAGCATGATGCCCTGCTCCAGAGACATGTCCAGAGTACCTCAGACGGAGTCATGCCATCCCTGCTTCCAAGGCGCATTCTGGTTGCACTTCTCCCGAGACTGATTAACTTGTGAGTTCTCCTAGCAGTCCGTGGCATGTTTCATATCCTTCCCCAACACCACCATTCAAAACACCAGCTCTCCAGCCTTCGAGAGCCATTGTCCAGCAGGTGTGTGCATACGAGGTGATTAAAAATGCCACATCCCGGGCCAGGCAGACCTTAGGACTCAAGTGACTCTGCTCTCTCACATTTAAAGGAGGTCGTCTGCCCATCATGATACATTTGATTTCCTGATTGCTGCTTTCATGGGAGTTGACTGCAGATCCAAATAAAAGGAAATCCTTGACAAGTTCACTCTTCCCTCCATCTGTTTTCATTGCTGAGGATTGTTGTTTCCTTTGTGTTGTGTTGCAATGCATGCTGAAGGTTGCAGCCCTTGACCTTCATCAGCAAGTACTTCTGGTCCTCACTTTCGACTATCAAAGCTGGATCGTCCGCATATTGCAGACTGTTAATGAGCCTTCCTCTGGCCTTGATGCCTTATTCTTATTTATATAGCCCAGCTTCTCGGATGACTTGCTCAGCGGACAGATGGAATAAGTACGGTGAAAGTATACGGCCCTGCTGCCCTTTCCTGATTGTGTCTACCCCCTTGTTGTGCTTGAAGGAGCACCTCTTACTCTGCATACACATTCTGCAATTGCACAATGATGGGTTCTGGAATTCTCCTTCTCAATATCATCCATAATTTGTTAGGATTCACACAGTTGAGTGTCTTCCATAGTCAATAAAACAAGGTAGATCTTTCCCTGATGTCATCTGCTTCCAGCCACGATCCCCTTAGCCTTGGCAATGACACCTCTTATTCTGAGCTCTGGCGTGACATCAAGAACATTGTTCACGAAGAAAGAAAGAGGTCCTTTAAAGGACAGGAAAGAAAAGCTCCACGTAGCTGTCAGAAGTGTCTCTGAAACCTGCTCTTCATCATGGAGTAGCTAGGGCCAATGGGAGAAGGGATGACGCTAAACAGCGGAACAGAAAGCGTCGAAGGGCAGCTTGGGTAGACAAAGTAAAATATCATAACGAAATGTGCAAAGACTGGAGACATGCTCAGCATAGCTTACACTGAAGGAAATAAAGGAAAATTTCAGGCCTCAAGTTGCAATATTAAAAGATTCTATGGGCATAGATCTATTTCTCCATTGTCATATATAAATATATTTACATATGTTCATGCCTTTATTTCAGTGGTTCTCAACCTGTGGGTCACGACCCCTTTCACAGGGGTTGCCCGATCCATAACAGTAGCAAAATGACTATGATGAAGTAGCAATGAAAATAATTTTATGGTTGGGGGTCACCACCACATGAGGAACTGTATTACAG
>NW_022111357.1:42901188-42910171 GCF_000313985.2 Echinops telfairi
GAAAAAAAAGATTCGATAGGCTAAATATTGAGTGATGCAGGAAGCATCAAAAGAAAGTGGAAAGACTACACAGAGTCACCATACTAAAAAAAAAAACGAGTCAATGTTTAACTATCCCAAGAGGCAGCACACATATAGGCAAAACCAGCGGTGCTGAAGGAAGCTCACGCTGCACTGAAAGTACTAGCCAAGAAGTCTCCAGGAGGAGTCGGAATCCCCATTGCACTGTTTCCAAAAGTTGATGAAACCCTGAAAGCCCTCACTCATCTATGCCAAGGACATTGGGAAAACAGCTACTTGGCCCACTGAGTGTAAGAGATCCATATTTGTACCCATTCCAAAGAAAGGTCATCCCACAGAATGCTTCAACTAAAGAACAACATCATTCACATCACATGCAAGTAAATGTTTGCTGAAGACCGTCCAACAACAGTTGCAACAGTGCATTGACAGAGAGCTTCCAGAGATTCAGGCTGGATTCAGAAGAGGACCTGGAACAAGGGCTATCATTGCTGATGTCAGATGGATCTTGGTTGAAAGCAGAGAATACCAGAAAGATGCCTACTTGTGCTTTATTGGCTACTCTAAAGCATTCGATTGCATGGATGGACTATAACCAACTGTGGATAGCCTTGAAAAGAATGGGAATTCCAGACTACTACATTGTACTCTGGTGGAAACCGTACATGGATCAAGAGGCAATTGTGCTAACAGAACAAGGGCATACTGCGTGGTTTAAAATCAGGGCAGGTGTGTCAGGGTTGTGTTCTCTCACCATACCTATTCAAGCTGTCAACTGAGCAAACGGAGAAGCTGGCTTATAGGAAGAAGAATGTGGCCTCAGGAGTCGAGGAAGGTTTATGAACAACCTGCGACATGCAGAGAAATCAACCTTGCTGAAAGGGAAGAGGACTTGAAGCACCTGCTGCTGATGCCCATGGCTTGCAGCCTTCCTGTGGAATTGCTTCCTTTCTCCCAACGGCTTCGACCTTTGGCTTCTCCCGAGAGATGTGTCCAGGAAAGCAAGAGGCTCTTGGTGGGTGGGCCTCAGCAGAAGAGATTTATCCCCCTGCCCCCCCCCCCACCATCAAGGACTGTCAGAGTAAACCAGCCCCTGACAATATCACGGGTGGGTCCATAGGTACAATTGTATGGCGATAATATATGAAGATTATAGTAAAGTCCTAAAGAATTAGAGAGATAGGAGGGAAGATAAAATAAAGAAGTCAGACACATTTCATGGTAGCATGCTCACCCCAGCCCCTCTTGGTGGTCCACATGGAGGTGGGAGATGAGAGGAGGAGAGCGAATATATTTCTGACCAAGACTTATATATACTTGGGGAGGGGGTGCGCAAGTCGCCCTGATTACAGGTAACCACATATGTCACAGGAAGGGATTGTACCATAGGCAATACAGCAATGGGAGGGGGATGATCTAGGGGCATACAAGCAATAGGAAAAGGAGGGATTAGGGGTACACATGTGACACGATGGGCCATCCTAGGTTCAAGATGGCAGCCTAACGTTAGTTGTCCGTGAGCTGGCTAGACCAGTTCTCTGGGATCTCCAGGAAACAATCACTATCCTTATCAGAAGGGTGTGAGCCCCACCTACAGTGGGATACACAGTGGTGTCAGATTGCTCTGGATGGTTGAATGCCTTCAGGGAGAATATCTCTAAGCATCTGACCTCCCGCCACATGCTAGCAAGCAGCGTCCATGTATTTGGGGGGCCAAACTGGGGAAAGCCTTTTTGTATCCCATACGGGACCTTTTATTATGATCCCTTTCAGAGTGGTCCGTGGTGGTCAACGGGCACCATCTAGTTCTTCTGGTCTCAGGGTGATGGGGGCCGGGTTCTTAATCCTATTGACGAATTGTTCCCTTACATCTTTGGCTTACTTCACTCCTCTTTGCTCCAGCTAGGGAGAGACCAACAGGTGCTCCTTAGACAGCCCCTCGTGAGCTTGAAAGACCCCAGTCACTACTCACCAAAGTAGGAGGTGGAGCATTGTCTTTTGTAGACTGTTTTTTGCCAAGTAGCCTTGGCATTGCCCCCGACTATGGCTCTGTTCCCTCAAGGCGTTCGGTCATGACTAAGAAGCTTCCATCACGTTGTTCCCTCTATGCCTTCACTATATCCTGGGAAATCTTTATAGAGTTATAAATGTATATTCACGTCATATCTAGTTCTTTTTTATATCCATATGTTTTAGACATCATGCTTGGTAAAGTTCAGGGGCAGAGAAAAGGGGAAGACCCTTGGTGACGGAGATGGAGACCCTGGCTGCACCAGTGGGCTCAGGCAGGGGAACCACTGAAGATGACATGGACCGGGCAGTGTCTCTGTGCTGTGCTTCGGGGCGCTGTGGGTGGGAACCTCACAATGGTAACGGCATCTTGTTGTATGTCAAAACTACACATCTTCCCGTTTCCAGAATTGCCCATCTTTTCTCAACTGCGTTCTTCTTAATGGCCTTTACCTTTGTTTTCCTTTAAACCAGCGGTTCTCAACCTGTGGGTCGCGACCCCTTTGGGGGTCAAACAACCCTTTCACAGGGGTCACCCGATTCATCACAATAGCAAAATGACAGTGATGAAGTAGCAAAGAAAATAATGTTATGGTTGGGGGTCCCCACCACATGAGGAGCTGTCTGAA
Organism: Echinops telfairi; assembly: GCF_000313985.2. Taxonomy (NCBI): domain Eukaryota; kingdom Metazoa; phylum Chordata; class Mammalia; order Afrosoricida; family Tenrecidae; genus Echinops; species Echinops telfairi. The sequence continues at coordinate 42,903,849 of NW_022111357.1, forward strand.
AGGGTCGCGGCCTGAGGAAGGTGGAGAACCACTGCATAAACCTTTGGAAAATGTGTTATTTTTCCATCAGTTAAGATATCCTGCCTAGTCGCCCCGCTCAGGACCCTGACGTGGGAAGCCATGGAGCAGATCCGGTATTTACATACGGAATCTGCAGAGTCCTGGACAGTTCCCAGATTGGCTGAAGGCTTTCATGCCAGCCCTGATGTGATCCGAAGGGTTTTGAAAAGCAAGTTTGTACCCACATTGGAGCAGAAACTGAAGCAAGATGAAAAAGTTCTTAAGAAAGCTGGGCTTGCCCACTCACGCCAACAGATTCACGCCTCTGGAAATACCACAAAACCACGCTCTGCAGGCCGCTCCGTGGCAGGCTCGCTGCTGATGCCAGCAAGTAAAGACTCACCCACAGGCCAGCGTCACAGCCCGGCTGTGAAAGTGGTAGACTCATAGTACAAGTACACCGTGGAGACAAAGGAAGAAATGGAGGAGTCCCGAGCCTGGAAGGAATAAAGGAGAGCTTGTGCCTGGAGCTGCAGCCGTGAGTCAACAGAAGGGGTTGCAGAAATACTCCACCAGTGATGGAGGGCGTACCAGAGGAACTCGCAGCCATGGATTGCAAATGATGAGAAGCTGGAGGAATTGAAAGCAGGCAAACCAAGTGACCAGAACCTCAGCTGCAAAGTAGTGCAGAGGGGGCAGGAGTTCTTTGACAGCAGTGGGCGCTTCCTGGATAGAATTTGAGCCAGACCTGCCTTGTGGAGAGACGTGTGGGACAGTTGGGAAGGTGTGCTTGGAGCTGTACCTAGTGTTTTGCTTCTGTGTTAGTCACCTTGAAAGACGTCATGGGCCTGGAATGAGAATAGTAACGAGGTGCTTGCACTGGGCTGTTGACAAAGAGCAATGAACGTCAGGGCCAGTATGTCAGGGGCCAAGGTGAATGTTGGGCTGGATAGATCTGAGATTCTTGGAGCACAGCTTCAGATGTGACCCCTGTGGGTCTTCACTCTTACCCTTCTAGCTTGGGCGCTCTCTGTATGTTGAAAGCCAGCCTGTGTTGCACGTATTGCCAGTTTTTGTGATAACCTGAAATAGATGTTTGGGAGGAAATGAAAAGTTTGCTTCTGATCTCATTTCCTCCCTAATGAATACTAGCAATTCTGGAACTGTATAGTCAATTATTGGTTCTCTTTATGTGCAAAATAAAGTAAAATGTAGCAGGCAAAAAAAAAAAAAAGATGTCCTGCCTAGCAAGCCATACCGAGACCCAGTTGCTTAAAAACAGCCATCAGTGTGGCCCACATCCATCCGTTGATGAGGGGTCGGCTGATCTAGGTTGAGCTCGGCCTTCTAGGCTCAGCTAGACAATCTGAGCACATTCTTCTCCAGAAAACGGCAGGCTAGCAATGGAGTTCACACAGCCAGTTGCCCTGCGTCAACTCCCGCCCCGTGCTGACCCCAGGGGTGTCGGCAGAACTGAACGGAGCTCGAAGGGTTTCCAAAGGCTGGGCTTTCCAACATCGTTCACCAGCTCGCTCTTCTGGGGGCCCTCTGGGTAAACACCCACCTTTCAGTCATCAGCCAAGCGCCTGCCCCGCATCGCCCCGAGACCAACAGAAAAGAGCCGAGCGCAAGCATGACCGGTCCGAACAGACTCGGGCAGTGATGTCATTTCCACTGCATCCAGTTGGCCACCGCAGGTCACGTGGACAACCCCCAAGTTCAGCCACGGGAGAACTGCCGCGTGTCCCTTTCAGTGGAGGAACCAACTACAAAGCCACACGCGGAGGGGACTCGAGCTGCTCCTGAGGCCACCGACGTCATCTTCTGAGCCAGTCCGCCCCACAGTCGGAAACCCACTGGGGGTCTAACGTGGCCGCGTGGGGGTTCTCACTCGGGAAAACGTGTCTTTTTCCAAACAGAAACCCCATGTGCAAATGGGCCCTGTTTGTGGGTCCCCTGTGCGGCTCAGGCTGTGGAAGTTTTCCTCCAGGGAACAGGTGTGTTTGTTCCAGCAGGCACCTTGGGATGCTACCAGATCCGAACCGCTTGAAAGGAGTTCCCGGATGCAGGTTTCCTTGACCACACAGCCGTGTCAACGTCTAACCCACACTTGCGAGACGCCAGCATGTGGCGATGTAGTCTCCAGAGAGACTCTTTTTTTTCTTCCCGTGAAACCAAGCAACCAAGCTCTTCTTGGAATGCGCCTCTTTCCACTCGGTCTCTCGGCTTTCTAACCTTCGGCTCCGTTGAGCTGGGTCACCTTTGCTGTGAACTGGGTGACGGTTTGCAGAGTGAATGGGTCCGCCGTTTCCCATCAACAATCCACGCACAGGCTGGTTCATCTCGTTGACTATAATCCCCTTATCCCACTGCCACCCTGTCTTCTAGCTCCACTCCCCCTTCTGAGTTGTGTTCCAGCTCAACAAGTCGATTGGTCTAAGGTCGTCCTGAACTCGGTACTGCGAGTTTTCTTGCCCCCTTGTAGCCCTGTCTCCTGCTGAACTGAACGCTGAGCCAGACGGCTCACCCTCCCCACCTGCCCCACCCCCACTTTCTCTTTCTTCCTTTGAAGAGAAAGATGTATTCCAATCAAGGTCAACCTTTGGAAAAGCAAAACTTTCGGAAGGCATGGGGGGTGAGGCTTTGTCTCACACACGTTGGACACGGTGTCCGGAGAGACCAGTCCCTGGAGAAGGACAGCACGCTCAGGGAGACGGAGTGACCCATGGCAATGGACTGGGGCATAAGACCCATGATGCAGACGGCGGGCACAGGACGGGTAGTGCTTCATTCCATGGTGCACGGGCGCTGGGCGCCGGAACCGACCCAAGGCACCTAACCCCACCCCACAAATGAGCCAATACGGATGCAACCCTAGGAAGGAAGGTCCATTCTAGTTTCTTTCCTCCATTTCCCCCTCTGGTTTGCTCATTTCCCCTTCTGGGACTCCACCCAGCAGGGCCCCGCCCATTGCACTGCACACCTACTCTCCTGGGCTGTGGTCCTTTCTCTTCCACTGTTTGGTTTTTTATCATTTTAACCATGTTTGAGGGTTCCTGGTGAGCTTTTGTGGAATGTTCTCCACCTGGGATCTGTCTGACGAGCCTGTCCCGGCTATCCTGGGGTCGTGCGTTTGGGGAGAGGACAGGCACAGAAGCAAAGTGCCATCACATCGCATCCTGGCAAGGGCCCGCACTGTGGGCATGACTTCCCTGATTGCCAAGACAGTGTTTGTCAGGCGACCTCACTGTTGCCGTCTTTTGCCGTCCAGCGGATCCCAGCTCACAGCGACCCTCTGTACAGAGCACCACTGCGTGCAGGGTTTCCCGGGCTGTCATCGCTGAGGGGACGGCTCCTCAAGATGGTCTCCTGCCAGGCGGTGGGTGGGTTCAAACCACCGCTCTGTCCGTGAACAGCCGAGAGAGGCCCTAAGCTTCACGCCACCAGGGCCCGCTTTCTCCACTAGGAAGCAACTCTTTGGGAGAAAGTCCTTAGACATAGTGGACACTTAGGGGGTGGGGACCCATCTCCTTAGGGTAAAGCATCGACCTAAAGATGGAGTTTTCTGCCATTGAACGTTAGCTCTTCTCCCCTATCAAGTTCTTCAAGGGTCATCTGTGACCGTGTGGGCGTATTGAGATTTCATTCATATACAAGTCAATAGCAGTTTCTTTTGTTGCTCAAATTATCCTGACTTCCGCCACGGGTTCAACTGCGTCCTAGGCACAATTGGCACACACCAATAGATCTATTGTTGGGTGGGGGGTGGGGGTAGTGTCTCTTTTCTTTAAGCACTTTCTTACTTTCTGACACTCTAGGCTGATCTTGTATGTTTTCTGTCCCTCCACCCACCACTGTGGCAGACCCAGCTCTTTCTCCCAGGAGACTGAAGGTCTTAATTGGGAGCTGGTGTGAGAAACCAAAACCCGGCTGCTAGGTGTCATCCTGTCTAAGTCCTTTAGGCTAACAGAGCAGAGAAATAGGCACGTGTCAATACCCCGCTGTATGTATCCCCTCACTATTCATTTTTCTGCAGGAGCCCTGGGGGCTAGTGGTTACATGTTGGGCTGCTAACCGCAAGGTCAGCAGTTTGAAACCACCAGCCACTCTGAGGGAGAAAGACGAGGCTGTCGACTGCCACAAAGAGCTACAGTTCTCCCCTGTCCTATCGGGTTGCTGTGGGTCAGAAAGAACTCAATGGCAGAGTCCAGATTAATATGTCTGTATGCAGCCATCCGTGTGTATACTAAGCTACCTATCACGTCATACTGGTGTCTCCCCCTCTGAGTCATTACCAAGTGGACCCTTCGAACCTGCGCCCCCTGCTTTTCCTTGAACCTCCCACTCTGACATTGAGAAGTCTGGCTCTCACCAGCATCACCTGGCTACCTCCTGGTCCAATGCCCACATACAGGTATGGAGGTTTCAGAATGGTTAACCAGGTTCCCCCTCCCCCACCTCGGAGGAGAACTTTACCAGCTAGAAGACAACCTTGTGTACAGGTGCCGTGGCTAACTTGTTGCCTTACACACCCTACTCATTTCCAAAGTTCTCAGCCCCGCACATACCCACCCCCACCTCTAGCAGTGAGTTTCATTAGATTCTCAGTCTGCAGTCCACCTCGGATGGGGAAGACGACACAAATGGATCTTTAAAATTTAATCTCAGCGTGGAAGAAACTGTCGGTCACGCCCTCCTACATCCTAATCAGAAGCCAAAATCCCCTCTCTCTGCCATCGGTGTTGCTGCAGGGAAAGGATCTCTGAGCGGGCGGGTGGCTCTCTGAGGGTCAAAGTCTAGTCCCCAGGTGCTGGGCTCTAGGAAAACTTTTCCACGAGGACCGCTCCACGCAGCCTAGCTGGCCCTCTTCTCATCCGTGTTTCTGCCAGCCTGGGGGCTCCCGGAGAGCAGGGAGCAGGGAGGGCCCACATCGGAATCTCCACTGGGCCAGTCTTATAAAAAGCACTCGTAAATGCTGGGTTCTCTGATGAATGAAAAGATGACGGAAATAGCAGAAGTCAACCGGTGGGCACGAACACTTCCCCACGCGTCACCCCCTCTGACGGTCAGGACCCCACAGAGCTCACCACACCGACATGACTTGCAGCACCTTCTCGGTGGTCTCTGTGCCCAGGCTGAGCCAGTTCCCACCCTGCCCACAGCCCAAACCTGAACCAGGCCTGGTCCCTCCTTCCTGGCCTCTGAGTGCCTCCCCGGGATGGGAAACCCGTCCACCAGCCAGGGCCACAGGTGGCACAGGCCCAGTTTGCCCTGGTCTGGAATTGTGTTTTCCCTGACCCTCCAGCTTGCCTCTCCGCCCCCATCCCTCTCTCTGGGATGAGTCCAAGCTGCTGACCGGGCCGCCAGCTCAGGGTGTCTCTGAGCGGCCAAAGGAAAGAGGAGCCTGTGCCTCCCGTGGGCAGGGAGGGGGAAGGTTGGGATAAGAGTCTTTAAAAGGACAGAAAATCTCCAGGGTAGATGCACAACCAGCCCCACCCATGGACCAGCCCAGTGGACTCTAGGATTCTGCCCTGGTGTAGTCCGTTCTATGGGGCTGGGCCGGGGCCCTAGTTTTCAGGTGATGCCCCCAGAGTGATACATGACCGCACGTGCGTGCATGTGCGTGTGTACGTATGTATGTACACACACACACACACACACACACGCCCAGGGAGAAGAGGAAGCTCTCAGGGATGGCTAGTGGGTGGAGCCTAGGAGTGCAGGGGCAGGGGAAGGGGCTGGGCGAGGTGAAGCTAAGCCAGGGTAGCCCTGTTGCTCCCTGCTCCTGGTCAGGAAATGCTGATGTGGTCCCAGGAGACTGCAGGCAGGCAGGCAGACAGGCAGGCAGGCAGGCAGCGAGTGAGTCTTCTGTCTCTCCTCAGGGAATCGGCTGCTGCCTTTCACTAGTCTGCTTTGTTTCTCAAAGGACAAGAGGACCAGTGTAGAGCGGAAACCGCGAGGTAGCCTTCCTGCCCCACCAGACGTGGGCTGGAACCCCCAGACTTTCCCTGGGCAGGGCGCCCATCAATGGGCACCCAGTGTGCCTCAGGGAAGAGGGGGCAGGTGGGCCCCACTCCCTCACTGATCTCACTCACTCAGGGTCTGCTGAAGCCTATGGGCAGCCAACAGGCCTGGGGTGTGCAGAGCGGGGAGCCCAGGGAGGCTTCCTGGAGGTGCTGGCCCCTTACGGGTGGAGGGAGGGGACAGAATGCCCAGCTTCAGCTCTCAAGCTACAAGCCGGGGTCCGGTGGGGGTGGTGGTTAGGGGACAGATGGTGGGGTGGGCTCCAAGGGCTGCAGTTTCAAGCAAGGACACAGCTCCCC
>NW_022111357.1:42910739-42917281 GCF_000313985.2 Echinops telfairi
CACCGGGGCCCATGGTGACATGTTCTGCAAGGACCCCCAAGCTCAGAGGTAACTTAGGCCAAGTGGAAATAGAATGAAAATATATGGGGGTGGGGATCCATGTGGGGGGTGCATGACTGTCCCAGATGAAAGCGTTTAGCCAGGAGCCTTTGGGCCAAGCTGTCCTGGGTCCTGGGGCAAAGACACCCCCATTATGCCTGCCCGTGTTGATAGGAGTCACATTCCCCCACCAAGGGACCGCACACACTGACCAGTGGAAGATGGGAAGATGCTGACCAGGAGAACAGGGGCCGAAGCTGGACCCTGGATACAGCAACTGGGCACTTCCTATGGGCTGGCTTAGCTCCACCATCACTTGGGGTCACAAGCAGGATTGCTGGTGCCCCCAGGGCTCAGGGAGGCCACCAAGGTTCATGGCCAGATGCTTAACAAGTGGTATCTTCAGCACCTGAATCCAGGCTGAGCGGCCCCACCCCTGCTGAGGCTCAGAGGGGTTGAGGAACTCTCCCAAGGACAGCTGGGGGTTGCTATCCGACAGGCCATCCCCAAGGGACAGCCTATGGGGCATCCACAGCTCTGTCTCCCCTCCTGCCTGCCCTTCCGGGGTGAACAGCTGCCAGGATCCTCCAGAGCATGGACCAGAACCAGGAACCCTGCGACGACTTCTACCAGTACGCCTGTGGTGGCTGGCTGAAGCACCACGTGATCCCTGAGACCAACTCCCGCTACAGCATCTTCGACATCCTTCGGGACCAGCTGGAAGTCATCCTCAAAGGTGGATGAGGTCGGATGCCTGTGCCTGGGAGGCTGGGAGTCCAGGCAGGCTGGATGGATAAATGGCCACAGGACCCTCAGTGCCGCGCACCCCACCCCCATGTTGTCCTGTGCCCAGGGGAACACAGAGGGATGATTCCTTATCATGACGGCCCCACAGGGCACAGGAGCCACCTCTTGCTGAGCACAACAGGGGGGTGTGGGCACCCCATCAGCTACCTCCAGCCAGTGTTCCCCTTGGTCCCTAGGGGTACTAGAGAACCCCACCTCCAAGGACCGGCCAGCCGTGCAGAAGGCCAAGACGCTGTACCGCTCCTGCATGAATGAGAGTGAGTAAAGGGGGCTCCCGGCCCGGGCAGAGTGGGGTGGTGGGAGGGGCCCAGGCCATCTCAGGAGCCCTGGGAGCCGGCATCACTCAGGACTCCCATCAGGGGGGCCTGTATCGTCCCTCCACCTGGTTGCCGGGCCCAGCTACATCAGCTCTGCAGGGAAAGCCAGCAGAGGGCTGGTCCAGGGAATGGTGGCCTTTGGACTCCTACTGAAGGATTCGCCTTTGCTTCTATGCCAGCTGCTCGGGCCCCACCCATCTGGGACCCCTTCAGCCCCCCACTTGGGGGATGGCAGGCCCAACCAGTGGACATGGACGCCATGGGCAAACGCTCCCCTGCTCGGCCCAAGAAGTCAAATGGTGGTCCCCTGGAGGAGGGCAGGTTTATTTCTAGAGTCCCTGAGAGGGAGACTCACTGGACCTCCAGCTTTACAGGAAGAGGTGTCCCACTGAGACCCCACCCCCCACACATACAGGCCCTGAAAGTCAAATATCCAGGAAGGACAGCCCCCTCCCTGTGCAGGTGACTACCGTTGTGGCCCCACCTTTGCTGATGTTCTTACTTAAGCAAACCCACTGACGTTATGTCAATTCCAGCTCATGGTGAGTCACGTGGGGTCTCGGAGACTGTACCTCTTTACAGGAGCAAACAGAGCCTAGTGGGTTTGAACTGGCGACCTTTTGAATAGCAGTCAAATCCCTAATCCACCAGGCCATTCAAACTCAAACCAAACTCTGCCATCCAGTCAAGTCCAACTCACCGGGACCCTCTAGGACAGGGTAGAACTGCCCCTGTGGGTTTCCGAGAGAAGCCCTAGTGGAGCAGGGGTTACGCCTTGGCCTATGACCCACAGGTCCGCAGTTCGAAACTAACAGGCACTCTGTGGGAGCAAGACTGGACCTTTTACTCCTGTAAAGAGTTACAGTCTGGGAAACCCACAGGGGTGGTTCTACCCTGCCCTGTAGGGTCACCAAGAGTCAGGGTTGGCTGGATGCCAGTAGGAAGCCTCGTCTTCCTCTGGCGGGACACTGGTGGTTTCAAACCACTGTCCTATGTGTGTTAGGCTAACCCACTACACCACCAGGGCACCTTACTGTGGGGCTTCTTTCACTCCTGGGTCAGGCACTGCTCCCACGCAGGCCCCCTGCACCCTGTTGGCAGGGACCCCAGTCCATGGGTGCTGAGTTTCTTGTGGTCTGCAGAGGGGTCCCCAAGAGAGTTGACTGCCACCCCCTCCTCAGGCATGATCGAGAAGCGAGACTCCCGGCCGCTGTTGGACATCCTGGAGGCGGTGGGGGGCTGGCCGGTGGCCATGTACAATTGGAGCAAGATCACCGGTATGGCAGGCAGCTTTATACCCCAGGCAGGCAGGGGAGAAGTGCTCAGGAGTGGGCCCACAGAACACTAGGCTGGCAGCCCTTTCTGCAAGACCCCAGAGGCCCAACCTCAGGGGCCTGGGAGCCCCTCCCGCTCCACAAATGGGTCTCTGCTAGAGTTGGGGGGTGCTGATTCATCTCCAGTCTAGACCCCCAGGTATTGGTCTGTGCTCAGGGCTCCCCCCACACTCCCCACTCCCCGCAGGGGTGCCCATGCCCTGCTCCCTCAGGCCTGCGGGGGCAGCAGCCCCACTGCCCTGAGGACCAGGCTGTGTCCTGCAAGGTCTCTGGAGAAGTGCACCCCTCGGGTGCCCGCAGGCCCTAGGCGTTTGCACCACCACTGTCCAGGCTGGGATCCCTGAGCGCCCATCTAAGAAGGGGCTGGGCTGGGCCGCTCCCCCATCGGGGCCCCTGACTCCTCAGGCCCCAACTGGGAGCTGGAGCGGCAGCTGGCCGTCATGAACTCCCAGTTCAACAAGCGTGTCCTCATCGACCTCTTCATCTGGAACGACGACCAGAACTCCAGCCGCCACATCATCTACGTACGTACGCGCCGGGCAGGGCTGGGGCGGGTCTGGGGCCAAGGGGGGCCTATCCAGCCCAGCCACTGCTGATGAGCCAGGTGTCTGCCAGTCTGCCATGGGCCCCGGTGGGAGGGGCGCCACAGGCACCGAGCCTGGCTCTGGGGATGAACAGGGGAGGCCTTTGGTGCCAGGCTGAGAGCATGACCCGAAGGGGCAGCCTCTGACCAGGTCAATGAGATGCCACATGGGGAGACATGCCCCCACTCTGGGACCATGTGGTTCTGCATGGGGTGGCCCATCCTCCCACCCGCCCCGTGAGTGGGGCTTAGGACCTCTGGGGGCCGGCACACATCCCTCCACAAGCCCCCTTTCCAGGTGGATAGGCGTCCCCAGCCCTTCCCTGGCCCAGCTCCCCACCATGGGGGAGGGAGGGGGGACCAGGCGGACCACCTGTGTGTCTGCAGATAGACCAGCCCACCTTGGGCATGCCATCACGGGAGTACTACTTCAACATCGGCAGCAGCGAGAAGGTGAGCCAGCCCTCCCCACATGCTTGCCCCTGACACCCACATCACCTCAAGTTAGGCTCCCTCCTGCCCCTTCAGGGCCACCCAGGGCCCCACTCAGCCAGCCCAGGAGGTTCTGTGTGAAGTGGGCCCCGTCACCCATCAATGGCTAGCCTCATTGCTGGGAAGGGGTTGAGCACCCAGCCCCACGCCAGGCTCAGCCTTGTGCTCAGCTGGGCAGGGGCAGGATGAGCTGGGCCCTGAGCCTGCGTCCTCAGTGGTTCTACGTCCACCTCAGGAGGTCATAATTGGGAAAGGGAGAGATACAAGGAGCTGGTGGCCAGCAGGCAAGGGAGCAAGCCGCACAGGGGCTACCGGGGTGTGGATAGTATAGACAAGTCCTCCCTGAGGTCAAGCAAGGACAGGGCTGGGGAGCATGAGGCCAGGCATGCCCTTATCAGCTCTGACCCAGAGAGAGGGAGGGCAGAGTATGGGCAGGGGCAAGAGGAAAGCAGTGGCCCATGGGGCAACACAGGTGGGCTTCCTGGAGGAAGGAACTGGGACCAAGGCTTTAGGGAGTAGATTGAACCAAGGAAAGGGACTCAAAATCCCACTGGCATCAAGTCAATTCTCACTCACAACGACCGTGTACGGTAAAGTCGAACAGCTCTTTGGGATTTCCAGACTTTAAATCTTTACAGCAGTAGACAGCCTCATCTGTCTCCTGGGGAGTAGCTGGTGGATTCGAACTGGTGACCTCGTGGTTAGCAGCATAGCACGTAACTCACTATACTACCAGAGCTCCTTAGGGGAAAGAACAGGTGTGGCCAACAAATAGGTCTGTGGGTGGAGACGTGGACTGGGAAAGCAGGTCCTAAAGCTCTCCAAAGGGCCCAGCAGACACCGTGGTGGGGAGAGGCCTCAATCCCTACAGCTGAGAGGGAGCCCTTGAAGCTGGGCACCACACAGCCTTGACCTTCAGTGAGAGCCCATAGGAGGCCGCACCACTGTATGTTTCAGGGGCTTGAGGCCATGCAGCAGGAGGGGTAGGGCCAGACTTGGCCAAGGTATGGAATAACCGGGGTGCAGCCTTCAAGTGCCAAGCCTCGGGACCCAGAATCACAGCTGCCAACCCCTGAGCCCCTGCGGGAGCTTTGTCTGGGGGCAGGTGAATGACAGGCAGAATGAACTGGGGGAGGAGGGAGTGGGCCCTGGGAGGCAGGTCAGTCTGCCCCTCCCTCCTCTCAGGCTGACAGTCCTGAGCCACCCACACCCCTCTGCCACCCAGGTGCGGGAGGCTTACCTGCAGTTCATGATCTCGGTAGCCTCGCTGCTACGGTCAGACATGAACCTCACCCAGGATGACGAGCTGGTGCACAGGGACATGACCCTGGTGCTCGACTTGGAGACACAGCTGGCAAATGTGAGGCTGGGGGGGCGGGGGTAGCGGGGTTGGAGCTGGGGGCTGGGCCCTGGTGCCCCCGTATGCCCTCATGTCCACCTTGTGCAGGCCACAGCACCCCAGGAGGAGAGACATGACGTCACCGCGCTGTACCACCGGATGGACCTCCAGGAGCTGCAGAGCAGTTTCAATCTGAAGGTGAGGCTTCCTGAAGGAGGTGCACAGGGCGCAGCTCCCCGACTCCCTGTCTCACGGGGGAGAGAGGAGGAGGAGGGCTTACTCCAGGCCCCAGCCTACCGGAACTGACCCCGAGTCCCTCACTCGGCCTCAGTAACATGCCCACCCTCCACTGACCAGGGGACCCTAACTGGGACCCTTGAAAAGTGGGACAGTACCATTACGAATGACACCAGGGCCCTGGATGTGAACTGTGCCTGTCTCAGGGCATACGTCACCCCACACATGAGGTCTTGCTAAAGCTAAACCCATTTTCCTGAGCAGGAAGCTGAGGCTCAGAGAGATCCCTAACTTGCCCAAAGTCACAGGTGATAGACAGGGACAAGAGCCAATCAGAGAGCGAGGAATGAAGCCTAAAATCAGAGAGAGGAGGGCGTGGGCAGGGGTGGGTGGGGGCCCAGTCAGAGAGCCAGCCTCGTTCTGGCACTGCGGTCCATCAGTGGCAAAACTCACCGCACCTCCTGCCGCAAGGAGCCACCATTCCGAAGGACAATGGGAAGGGGCTAGAGAGTGGATATGTGAGCCCGGAAGGAGGGGGGCGGAAAGAGAGTACCCAGAAAAGGAGGTGATATGTGAGTGGAGACTTGGAGGAGTGCTCAGCTCTGCCGCTGTCTGAAACAAGTACAAAGACTCTTGGGTAAGTTCGAAGACCACACAGAGGCCCAGGGGGCTGGGGTGGGGAGGGGAGGGCAGCTAAAGGGGTGACCTTGTCAGCTTTGAGCCCATCGGCCACGCCAAGGGAGAAAGACAGGGCTTTCTGTACCCATAAAGAGTTAGTCTGGAAAGCTCACAGGGCCAGTTGTCTACCCTGTCCCAAAGCATCACTAGGCGTTGGCATCCACTCGATGGATGTGAGTTCTTTGTGTTTAGTCAGCTTAGACTCTGAGACAGGCGGGTCGGGCACAGAGTGACGTAATCTGAAGGTACTTAGAGGATCCCTATGGCTGCTGAGTTGGAGATGGGCCAAAGGGGAGAAGAGCAAGTAGCTGGTAACCAAGTGGGAGGCCAAGGCACAGCCCAGGCAGGAGAAGCCAATGGCTTGAGTCCAGGTGGCTACAGAAGAGATGTAGGTGTATGTCTGGGGCAGGAGGTAGGGGTGGCTTCTATATTTATTTGGAAGAATTAGCTACGGGCAGTGAAGTAGCCTGAGGTTGCCATGGGAATGCAGGGCAGCAATATCCAGCAATTCCCCGGGGTCCAGCATCTAATGATTCTATAACACTGAGGACCGCCACGCTGTGAGCAAGTCCACAAGACTACTACTCAAGCCAAGACACGGTCATTCCCGGCAACCCAGGAACCCACCTGCCCTCCTCCTCCAGGTGACCATGACCCTGAGGTCTCACACCTGATGGTGCCCTTAGAAGCAGACGGCTCTGCTCCTTTGCACCTCC
>NW_022111357.1:42917390-42918332 GCF_000313985.2 Echinops telfairi
ACCCCCTTTGCTCTTCATTATGTACCCGAGAGACACCCAAGACATGGCATCCGGCAACGCACCTTCATTTTAATTGCTGAATAGAATTTAATTCTCCCCATACCCGCTGGGATCCAGGGTCTTCCGATTCATAGCAGCCCTGCAGGACAGAGTGGAACTGCCCCAGAGGGGCTCCTGGGCTGAAATCTTTACGGAAACAGACTGCCTTGTCTTTCTCATGAGTAGCGGCTAGTGGGTTCACACTGCCAACTCTTTGGTTATCAGCCAGACCCTCTAACCACCGCACCGCTGAGGCGCCTTGTAGTCAAGTCTAAAGACAGATGATCCAGGTCCCTCTCCTACTCCTGCTGATGGACCTCTGGGTCCACCAGCGTATGGACAACCGAACAAAACCCAGCCTGGTCTTGTGACATACAGACAATCTCCCACCTGGTCAAAACCATTGTCCCCTGGTGGGCCCCTCGACTGACTTCATCAAACACGATGTCGTCTTCCTCTGGTATGTCCAGAGAGAGTCCGACAGCATTCTGTTGTGATCAATAAGGTTTCACTGCCTAGTTTGGGGAAATCGATTGGCAGGCCTTTAATCCTACTCTGTCTTATTCGGAAGCTCTGCTGGACTGTGCCCCGTGGGTGAGCCCGCTGGTATTGGACGTACCAGTGACAGAGCCTCCAGCATCTTAGCTAGATCCCAGCCGCCACGGTACAAGGGACGCTGGATGGGCGGCGGGGCTGTTCTGACAGGTCTTCATGCGTGTTAGACGCCATCCCTCGGTCAGTGTCTGTGGGACAGCTAGCCACTCCCACATACAGACAGACGTGCCCTTTGACTTTCCTGATGGTTCTAAAGAGTTTCAAAGGAGGCTTTAAAAGTAGTCCAACCAATCAATTTAGCAAAGACTTACCAACCTTTCCTTTACGGTTGGATCTCTTTGGGTTCTA
>NW_022111357.1:42918519-42925113 GCF_000313985.2 Echinops telfairi
GTGTGCACTCCATTGGGCTTTGTCTACCTTTATACCAATCACACAGTGACTTCAGTACTGTCACTTCATCCTAAATCTTTGATCTCCGGTAGAGTAAGCCTGACAACTTCATTCTTCGATTGTTTTGCTTATTCTTGGTCATTTGCATGCTCCTGTAGAACTTAAAACCAACCAACCAACACCAACGATAACCAAACCACCCCATGGGGATCTGCAAAGGGGTTCCTTTGAATCGATGAATCCATTTGGGGAAGACGGGACACCTTTCCAGTAACGCGGAGTCTTCCAGCCCCTGAAGCCCATAGGTCAGCGGTTCTCAACCGTGGGTCATGACCCGTTTGGAGGTTGAGCGACCCCTTTACAGGGGTTGCCCGATTCTTAACAGTAGCAAAATTTCAGGTATGAAGTAGCAGTGAGAATAATGTTAAGCTGGGGTGGGGGGGGCCCTCACCACAACATAAGGAGCTGTATGAAAGGGTCGCGGCGTGAGGAAGGTTGAGAACCACTGCCTTATATGCTTTCGCTTAGTCAGGCTGCCTGTCATTTCTGTATGGTTTCCTATCTCAAGATCTGATGCATGTCCCTTGTCAAGGCCTTACACGTCTGTCTACCTTTCCTTGTGTTGCTGTAACACAAGCACCATGAGTGGGTTGCTTGGGAAAAAAATATTTTTTTTGCACCGTCTGGAGATGAAAAGTCAAAATCAGGGTCTCGTCCATGTCAGCTCCTTCCTTGTCAATAGCCTGAGTGTTCCTTGGATCTTGACGATCCTCATCCACCTTGCCCACGTACTAGCATCCACCTTGCCCACGTACTAGCATCCACCTTGCCCACGTACTAGCATCCACCTTGCCCACGTACTAGCATCCACCTTGCCCACGTACTAGGTTCTCATGTCTCTGGATCTAATCCGCTCTTTTTTAACACAGGCGTGATGAGGTTTAAGGTTCAACATACGTTGATAGAGCTCCATTAACATAACCAAGAAAATCTTCTTTCCCAACAGAATGGCATCCACAGGTAGATAGGTTGGGACTCCGGCACATTTTCTTTTCTTTTTTTCTCAGTGGGGAGGTGGGGTGCAACATTGAATACATAACATTAGATATGTCCCTAGGGTGCTTTTATCCGTACATTTCATAAATGTATCATTTTGTAATTTGGCTCATTTGTTGCTAATCTATAGAATTTCTGACCTCATATCCAGCAATTTTACCAAATTCCCTTCTTAATTCTCTTTAATGTGTCCATAGACCCTTTCATATGGTCTCTGTACACCCTGCAAGCCGAGTCACCTTTATTTGCTTGTCTTGTCTTATTGCGTAGGACTT
This sequence comes from Echinops telfairi, assembly GCF_000313985.2. Lineage (NCBI taxonomy): Eukaryota > Metazoa > Chordata > Mammalia > Afrosoricida > Tenrecidae > Echinops > Echinops telfairi. Next base: position 42,919,851 of record NW_022111357.1, read on the forward strand.
TCCATCGAATGGGGGAGGCTTGGTAGACATTCTGTTACTTTCCTGATCTCCGAGGAAGAGCGTGTGACATCTCATCATTAAATTTGATCTTTCCCTAGAGGTTTTTGCTGGGTGGTGGTGCTTTTGTAAATTCCTTTCATCAAATTAGGAAATGCCCTCCTATTTCCAGGCTGCCAACAGTTTGTATAATGAGTATATTTCCAGTTTTACCAAATGTCTTGTCTGTGTCTATGCAGATACCATGTGGTTTTTCTCCTTTATTCTAATAGAGAATTATATTGCTTTTCAATATCATTGAAATCTAGTTTCACTATAATGTATTATCCGTTCTATGTATGGCTGAATCCTATTTGCTAATATTTTGTTTGGACATTGTCTATCATCATAATTGAGGTTAGTGTGCTATGTTATTTTATTGTCATATTCTTAAGGAGCCCTGGTGGTGATGGTGGTGGGTAACTGTTGGATTGCTAGCCACAGGCTGGTGGTTCAAATCCAACAAGTGCTCCTCTGGAGAAAGATGAGGTTATCTGCTCCCAAAAATTTTCCAACTTTGAAAATCCAATAGAGTCAAACTATGAGTCACAGTCCACCCCATGGCAGTGGATTTGGTTTTCTGTAACATTCTTAGCTTAGTATTAAGATTATTTTGGCCTCATAAAATCATTTGAAAACTCTCTTCTCTAGAGAGTCTGGGTAAGGTGGATAGTGGTCGTCCCCCCCCTTAAATGTCAGATAGATTCCACTGGTAAAGTCAAATGGGCCTGGAGACTTCTATATTAAATGAAATATTTTATTTATTTAGCATCTAAGACGATTAGTATGTTCTAGTTCTTCTTTGGTCAGTTTGGCGACATGGTGTTTTTCCAGAAAAGTTTCTGTTGCACTTACATTTTCAAGTGTGTGGTTTTTTTAAATAATCTCATTATCTTTTTCCACAGTCTGTTGGCTCTGTAGTGATGTCACCCATCTTTTTCCTGATTCTAATGATCTGTGTGCCTTTTCTCTGATTTCTGGATCAGCCTCAGCTTGGGGCTCAGTTCCTCGAATACCCAGGAATTGTGGCTACCTCTCTATTGCTCCCTCTTTCTTCCCCTGCTCTCCCTCCCCAGGGCTTTAACTGGACTCTCTTCATACAAACTGTGCTAGCCTCTGTCGGAATCAAGCTGCTGCCAGAAGAAGAAGTGGTCGTCTATGGCATCCCCTACCTCAAGAATCTCGAGAATATCATAGATGCCTACTCAGCCAGGTGAGACCCAGGGAAGGCCCAGGGGCCTCAGCCTCCACGCCTCCAGCTCTCTCTGCTATCTGGAGCAAGCCCCCTCAAGCATTTACCCTAAGCCATGAAAGCCAATAGGAGGTGATTGTTTAATAGCCAGTGGAGCTTTACAGTAGAGATGGGAGACCATTCCTTTGAGGCATCTCAAGCAAGGCAGGGGGTGCGGGGGCAGGCAGATGGGTCAATGTAGGGGGTTGTCTTGGGGATCTCTGACTCCCTGAAACCCCTCCTTGGGGTGACTCTCCTGACCAAAAGCCCCACAACTATTTCCCCTGCCTGGACAAATACGCCTCACCTGTTTGGTCCCTTATTCTCTGTTTCTGTCCCCAGGACCATGCAGAACTATTTGATCTGGCGCCTGGTCCTGGACCGCATCGGCACCCTGAGCCAGCGATTTAAAGACACACGGATGAATTACCGAAAGGTAAGCAAGACTCACAGAGGAGACCCCGGCCCAGAATCTGGCCCATCATTCATTCATTCATTCATTGGGTGATCCTAGCATCTGCTAGAAGCCAAGCACCAAGTCGGATAGCAGGGTTAGAGCCACAAACAAGACAGAAAGAGGACCCCTCCCTATTGGCATAGACCAGGCGTCCTCAAACTACGGTCCGCAGGCAACATGCGGCCCTCCGAGGACATTTATCGGGCCCGCCAGGTGTTTTTGCCCCGTTTGTTTTTTTACTTCAAAATAAGATATGTGCAGTGTGCATAGGAATTTGTTCATAGTTTTTTTAAAACTATAGTCCAGCCCTCCAACGGGTCTGAGGGACAGTGAATTGGCCCCCTGTTTTAGAAGTTTGAGGACCCCTGGCATAGACAGTACACACCCAGCAAGGCAGAGTTTTTTCCCATCAAAAAGTATAATGTGTGGGAGCAGAGGGGACCCCGGAGACCTTTGAGGCTAGTGGGACCCAGCGAAGAACCCTAGGAGAGGTTTCCAAGACTGGAAATAGCCAGCACAGGGCTCCAAGGTCCGGGATGCTGGACCCAAGGGGTGAGAGGAAGTGAGGGGGGGTGAGAGGAAGTGAGGGAGGGAGAGGTGCTATGGGCCAGACTGGGAGGGGCCTGGAGGAGAGCATAGTGCATGTGCAGCAAGACGAAGAGTGGAGACATTGCTTTGTTTCCTGCTCGTGTGGACGGGCAATGGCCTGGGAGAGCCACGCGAGGCAAATGCACCCATTCTGGGGGTGGGGGCTTGGGCCAGGGCGCTGGAGATGGAATGCCCATGGGTTGGATGATGGACAAAGTGGGGGCCCTCAGGTTCTTCACGGAGGTGGGTCAGTCAGAACCCCCACTTCCAGCATGCTGGTTGGGACAGCCCTAGTAGGTGTTGAGTCGGGAACTCTGAGGAGAGAAAGGGGGCACGCTGGCATCCTGGAGACAGGAATCCTCTCAGCCCAGGGCAGTGAGGAGGATGCTGGGCACGGCTCTCAAAGCCTGCTCCAGATTTAGAACATGGAACCTGTTTCTGTCCTGAGCCCTGTGTCCCTGGTATACACACTGACAGGGCTGTGTCCCTCTTTGTCCTGTGTCCCAGAGAGCCAGTAACTGGTGGCTGAGCTAGATGTGGCCCCAGGGCTTGCCTCTGTGCTTGAGGGGCAATGGGCATGGGGTGGGGCCGAGTCTCCACCAGACCCCCAGGTCTTGGGCCTGAGCAAGGCCCCTAGGGTGAAGGCCCAACTCCCGGCCTGGTTCTGCAAGCCTCTGCTCTCCGCCCAGACCCTACTCTGCCCATCCCCAGCATTAAAAGATGATGGGTCTTTGGGTTCACCTGCATCCTGCATTGGCTCTGGGTACCCTGAGGCCAAGGGCCAGGGCTGCCTTCTCACTTGATAACCCCAAGGTCCCACCCAAGACGTGGGGGTGCGGGCAGGTGCTGGTGAGAGTCGGGGATGAGTGAACGAGCAAGCCCTGTGCGCAGGCGCTGTACGGCACAACCTTGGAGGAGGTGCGCTGGCGGGAGTGCGTCAGCTACGTCAACAGCAACATGGAGAACGCCGTGGGCTCCCTCTACGTCAGGGAGGCCTTCCCCAGCGACAGCAAGAGGATGGTGGGTGGCCTTGCTTTCTGGTGTGCTCAGAACCCCCTGCCCACAGCCCCTCATGCAGTACAGCTCCCCACGGGGACCCAGGGACAGGCCGCGTCTCCCTGCTCCCCGCTTATCCACGGAGCACCAGGCTATGCATCCTGCTCTCCCTGCGGGAAGGCCAACTGAGGAGGGAGGAACCAGGGACCTAGCGAGACTTGTGGGAGTCTGAGTGTCCAGGAACCCCAGCACTGTGCCCCCCAGCCTAGGGAAGACTATTGTTGTGAGTTAGGGGTGGTCCTGACCCGGGCCCACCTATGAGGGTCGTAGCAGGTGCAGCAGAGCAGTGAGGACCAGTCCCGGGGGCCATCAGCCTCTGCCTCTCAATGCCAGGCAGCCCAGGCTGGCGGGGCAGGTGGTGCTGGTCACTGCCCCCAGACATGTCGAGAGAATGAGGGCCGTGTGTGCCCCCAGGTGAAAAACCTCATCAACAAGGTGCGGGCTGTGTTTGTGGAGAACCTGGACGAGCTGAGCTGGATGGACGACGGGTCCAAGAGGAAAGCCCAGGATAAGGTGAGGGTGGAGAGTCGGGGCCCAGCCCAAGATGCCAGGCGACCCCAGCCAGAGCCAGAGCCCCCTCCCTGCAGACTGCGAGCACAGGCCGATGTCCTCACACCACTTTCAAGATGAGGAAACTCGGGCTGGGGGAGGTGGGGTGGCATGGGCAGAGGCAGGACGGAAGCCAAGCCTTGGCCAGTGCCCAGGAAGGGGTGATGACCACATGGCCTCAGAAAGTTGGGCTCCCTGTAAAGAGGGCCAAGACCCCCAGGGGGTCCTGGGACAAGGTGATAATTGGCAGTCTGGTACCTCCTCCCTGACCTTCGCCTCTTCCTATCCCCTTGGCCAGGAGGGACACACTCAAGGTCACCTTGGGTCAGGCCTGTCCATACTTCCTCCGGGTTAGCTTCTCCATGTCTTTTGAGGGGTGGTCCAGGCTCTAAGGGGGCACCTTCCCCAAAGCAGCATGTTGAGGGGATAGGGAAGGGCAGGGCACACCCCACTCCGCCTGGCTGAGAGCCTTAGGTGCCCAGGCTGGGCAGGCACAGACGGCCCCTCTCATTCCCAGGCCATGAGCATCCGAGAGCAGATTGGCTACCCTGACTACATCCTGGAGGAGACAGACCAGCAACTAGACCAGGAGTATTCCCACGTGCGCCCCGGGCCAGCCTCCCCACTGGACCTCAGGCCCTCAGCCAGGGGGTGGGAGACCAGGCGCCCACTGAGCCTCCCAGCTTCAAACTCACCCCTGGGTGGGCCAACATCACTGCCCATCCTCAAAGAGGGACACGGAGGCGCAGCGAGACTAAGAGCTTGCTCACACGGGTGGCGCTGCCCCCTGCCCCCTGCCCCCAGGCCTGGGTATGACGGCCCCCCACCCCCCATCTCTCACAGCTCAACTTTTCTGAGGGTCTGTACTTTGAGAACAGCCTGCAGAACCTGAAGCTCAGCTCTCAGAGGAGCCTCAAGAAGCTGAGGGAGAAGGTGGATCCCAACCTGTGAGTAGGGGGCGTGGTGGGCCACTGCGGGGCGGGCGGGGCCGGGGTGTGCAGGAGCTGAGACAGCCCGGAGGGGCAAGCCTGCTGGGGAGACACCAGGGCCACAGTGAGCAGGAGCCAGGTCAACCAGAGACCCTGCTAGGGCTGCCCCATGGCACAGTGCCGGGGACTCGGGCCCTGAAGGTGGCTCTGGTCAGCCAGGGCAGAGAGGGCCCTGAGGAGGGGCCTGGGAGTCCAGGTGTGAGGGACTGACATATTCATCACAGCTGGATCATCGGAGCAGCGGTGGTCAACGCATTCTACTCCCCAAACCGAAACCAGATCGGTATGTGCCCCACTTCTGCCCCCACCCCCTTCCTCCTGGGCCCCTCGGAAGGGGGAACAGCTGAGCCCCTCTCC
>NW_022111357.1:42926191-42934624 GCF_000313985.2 Echinops telfairi
TCTGAGTTAAGAATCTCTCCCTCCGGCAAGGACTTTGAGTTCTGGTCTGTATCTGCCCAGCCCCTGGCACACATACAGGGTGCCAGCTCACAGCTGCTTCTTTGTCCCCTGGGGCAGTGTTCCCTGCCGGGATCCTCCAGCCCCCGTTCTTCAGCAAGGAGCAGCCACAGGCTTTGAACTTTGGGGGCATCGGCATGGTGATCGGGCATGAAATCACCCACGGCTTTGACGACAATGGTAAGGGAGCTGCAGAGGCCAGGATCAAACTTCACCCCTAAGTCTCATGTATTCCCCAGGAAGGGCTTTCTTGGTGGCCTAGATGGGGACACTGAGGCCCGGGGTATTAAAGGGCTTGTCCAGGTGTGGGGAGGCTAAGTAATAGGGCTGTTCAGATGCCGGGCTGGGCCCTGGGTGAAGCAGATACCCACCCTGTGATCAGCACCATCTAACTGGTCCTTCCCCCTGCAGAGGCTGGAACATGACACAGTGACTCTGATCATGGGCCTGTGGCCCTCCCGGCCCCTGGTCTGACATGAAGCTTGGCTTAGTGTCATCTCCCAGGCAGCCGGCACCCCTCATCCGGGGAGGCTGGCATTCTCATGGGGCTCTGGAGTGGGTCCCCTGCCAACAGCCCACACTTCATCTCCCAAGGCCCACACACTCCCCTCCTCTGGGGCCTTGAGTGTTTTGACATCCCAGGACAGGTGCACAAAGCACACTGCCTCTGGGCCCCCAGGCCTGGCGACCGTGGTCCTAATCTCAGGAGCTGGCATGGATGGGACTGTAGCCCTCCTTCCCTCCCTCCCAAGGAACTGAGCGGTCCCCTGACACACAGCTGTCCTTCAACCTGTTTGTTCTCTGAGCCAGGAGCTCCAGACCTGGGGTTAGCTGGGAGCAGGGCTTCAGGGTGCATCCACAGATGCAGGCTGAGCACACAGTGAGGGCAGGGAGAGCTGCCTCTGCCCCCCCCCACCAGGCCGGAATTTTGACAAAGACGGCAACATGCTGGATTGGTGGAGCAACTTCTCAGCCCAGCACTTCCGAGACCAGTCGGAATGCATGGTCTACCAGTACGGTAACTACAGCTGGGACGTGGCTGATGATCAGAACGTGAGTGTACTGCCGGGACCACTCGGGTCTGCTCCCAGCCCTGGACACCCTGAGGGTCGCTCCCCAACCCTGGCTGCATGAGAGAAGTGGCCCGGGATCCTGGCTGACACCCCACACACACACTCCCTCTGTGTGCAGGTGAACGGGTTCAGCACACTCGGGGAGAACATCGCTGACAATGGAGGGGTACGGCAGGCCTATAAGGTGGGTTGAGGCGAGTGTCCCCTGAAGGAGGGTATCGGAGAGCAGGCAGGCTCAGCCAGGACAGGAAGTCTTTAACTTGGCAAGATCTGCCCCCAGATGAGCCAAGGTGTCTTCTGGGAACTTCATCTGTGCCCGGGAGGTACCTTGTGCTGGCTGGCAACAGGACAAGGGTGATCTCTGTCTTACGTGTTCCGCCGAGGTCTCGGTTAGACAGTGACAGTACCCTCCACCACACCCCTGCACCCACACTGCAATGACAGGAGCCCTGGCAAGATGGCCCACAAGGTGCAAGCAGGGCTGCTCCCCAATGATCCCAAGCGCTTTAAGAGTATGGTCCTCAAGGTTCCAGACAGACCCTGAACACCAAAGCCCAATTCCACATGGGAGGGCAGTAGAGGGGGCAGCCGGTCGTCTGGGAGGCAGGGAAGGCTTGGCCCTCGGAGAGCTGTGCCCAGCGCCCACCCGGTGCCTGCAGGCTTACCTGAAGTGGCTGAATGAGGGAGGCAGCGACCTCCAGCTACCAGGTTTGGATATGACAAACAAGCAGCTGTTTTTCATCAACTACGCCCAGGTAGGCACCCCGCCTGCTCTCCTGCCCTGTAGGTGCTCAGTTCCACCAGCAGCTTCCAGGCAGGGTGGGGGGAATTGCTGCCACAGCTTTGTGGTGGGGAGGACCCAAGATGGGGCACCACTGGGGGCTGCCAATTGACAGGCAGGGCTTGACCAGACAAGTGGAGAAACCTGGAGTGCTTCTCCAGGGGGGGAGGGGCAGGTATGGACCGGTGGGGGCGCAGGGGAGGAGTCCGCTGTAGATGAGGAGGAACTGGTAGTATAGTGGGTTTTGCTTTGGGTTGCCATGCACAAAGCCAGCAGTTCAAAACCACCAGCCAGTCCGTTGGAGAAAGATGAGGTTTTCTATACTCCTTAGAGCCAGTCTCAGAAACCCACATGGGCAGTTCTACCCTGATACATAGTGTCCCTGTGAGTCGGGATGGAGGGAGAGGGCGACACTGAGTTTCTCTAGGTGTTCCCAACGCCCCCCCTCTCCTGGGCCATGCCCTTCGCCCTGCAGCCACGCCCCTCCTGCGCCCACAGGTGTGGTGCGGGGCCTATCGGCCCGAGTTCGCCGTCCAGTCCATCAAAACGGACGTCCACAGTCCCCTGAAGTACAGGTAAGGGTCCCCACCTCAGCCCGACCCACCCCAGGGCCCCCAGCCCAGCGCTGCAGGTCTCAGGAGGCCTCACCTCCCACAGGGTGCTGGGCTCGCTGCAGAATCTGGCCGCTTTTGCGGAGGCCTTCCACTGCGAGCAGGGCACCCCGATGCACCCAAAGCAGCGCTGCCGCATCTGGTAGCCCAGGCCAAGCCGCGCACGCCCACCCGCTGCCAAGAGGTCGGAGGAGCAAGAAGTGAGGGCCAGCGAGGACCTGGCAGGAACAGAGCGCCCCGGCCTGGCCCGCAGCCCTGCCCTCCGGGCACAGGGCCTAAGCACAGCGCCACTGACGCCAGGGCCAGGGAGGCTGGTGACCGAGGCCAGGGGATCCCCCCGCCCCAGCACCGCAGGCCACACGGTTGAGCGCCTGCACAGACTGAGCCTCCTGCGCCGCTTTGTCCAGAGCGTGGTTTCCAGAGCTTCCAACACGAGCTGAGTAAATGCTTCAAAGAAGCCCCGTGTGCCTGCCCTTTTTTCTAAGAGGTCCCTGCAAAGCCCCATGCACTAGGAGAGGCTGGATGGATGCTCAGGGTGTTCCGGGTACACCATGGGGGAGCTGGGTAAAGGAAGTGGTTGCTGGCATAGCTCAAAAGTGTCCCCTGCCCCCTGCGGGAATGCAATGAGTACCCAAGATTCTCAAGGACCCTGTGTCCAGATGGGGAGATTGCAGGGGAGGGGCTGGAGAGGGGCCAGGGTCCTCAGGTCCCAGGGCCATGGTCAGTCTGGCTTTGTGTAACTGGGTGCTCACGGGGGCTTAAACCACAGAATGGGGTCACCTGGCCTGCTGTGGTTTGTAAATGGCCAGGTGGTTCCGTGCCAGCGAGCAGGTTCCGACCCATGGTGACCCTAGGCTCAACAGAACCAAACACTGTCCCGCCCGGCACGGGCTTCACAGTTGTCCCTGTGCTTGAGTCCACATGGGCTAAGGACTAAGCTGCGCCTGTCCCAAACCATGGTCTTTGCAATTGCCCCACATGCTTGTGAACATGTACATGGCCAGAGGGGTGGGGTGGACTCAAGGAGCCAGTGAGGAGGGAGCTGCAATCATCGCACCCCAGACCCCACCTCCAGACAAGTGCAGTGAAGGGATGCTGGGGGGTCTGGAAGCGGGGGGCTGATGGGCCAGAGGATCTGCTGGGGCCAAGTAGGTCTGAGATGCCTGTCGGAACCCAAAAGGGAGGTGTCAGGGACATTGATGTACCCGGTGAGACCAGGTCATCCCCAGCCCCAGAGACTTCCCATGCTTCTTACATCTAAGGAGATCGTCCACTGACCAGCCCTTTCCCCAAAGTCTCTGCTCCCCCCAAACCACGGGCACAGCTCCCACCACACCAGATCACTGACCCCTCAAGGCTATAGCCGGGGGTCTAGGGAGGGTTCTTAAGTTCTGTCCTCTCTCCAGGCCTCATAGCCCTGGGCCTCCCCCCGGCAGCCTGGAGTCATGAGGCACACTTGGGATGTGGGCACCCGGGAAGGAAATGACAGGGCAGTGAGGCCACAGTCCCCGCAGGCTCCATGTGCCCTTGGCCCTCTGTCTCCAGTCAATATGGGCACATCCCTCCAGGGGGCAGGAACTTCCTCAGCAGGCGGGTGACCCCTTAGGCCCATGATGTCTGCAACCCACCCTGAGGAAACCACCAAGCAGGAAGGGGGGGCAGGGATGGACACAGGGACTCAGGCTTGGGGCCAATGAATAAGCACTCTGATCAGAAACCAAAGTTTTAATGGCCCACGTTGCCTGTGTTGCTATGGCAAAGTCCACCGTTCCAGCTCAGCGATTCTAGAACAATCTTTCACGTCCAATGCGCAGTATTTCCAGGTCCTTGGAGCCCTTCACCTCCCACACGCCTCCTCATCACACTGTAGGAACATCAGACACTGGTCAGACCAACCACATGTCAGGGGTACTTGCAGCCCCACCCCGTCCCCACCCCCGCCCTCTCCCCTGTCTGGGGTCAGGAGGAAAGCCTGCTAAAAGCAAGGTCACCCCTCCACATGAGACCCAACCTGAGGCCATCTCAGCACTCCTTCTGCAGTTCCCACCTTCGGGGGAGGGGCCTTTGAGTCATCCCCTCCCCCTTCTTATCTCCTTAATCCTCTTACCTGCCTCCCCCTCTTTGGGTGGAGGGGACAGGTAGAGTAATAGTGACATCATCTACGGCACCACTCCCCAGACCCAGCTCACCTGTGGTGGCTCGCTGGCAAGGCCCTCCGCAGAGATGCCTAGGGCACCAAGGACACGCTCCTGAGGAACATAGTCCCCTGGGGACTTCTGGACAAAGTGCAGCAGCACCTTCTCACCACCTGGGAGCAGCAGGGAGGCAGGGTGGGCGAGGTGGGAGAAGCCGGCGCAGGAGGGCCAGCCTGCTTGGGGACAGATGCTCCTGGGACACCACCTCAGCTTGTGGGTGCAACTTTCTACCCCAACACCCAGCCCCTCAGCACCCCACGGCATGACTGAGCCCCCTGAGGAGTTCTGGTACCGCCCCCACTAATCTCAGTCACTACGGAGGGAGGGCCAGGGTCTAGTCCCCACATTTGGGTGGAGAGTCCCACCTACATGGGCAGCTCTGCACATCCCACGGCCAGGCCTTGTCCCCTCCCCTTCTCCCACCCACCTTTGCTGACCACCAGCAGCCCTCCGCTTTGTAGCAGGTCCCCAGACAGGTTTCCATGGATGTTGGCAGCCTTGGCCTGAGTGGGAGGGAGGGAGGGAGTCTAGCAGTTCTTGAGGGGAGGGGACGGGAGAGGAGTGGGCAGGGGCAGCCATGTTACACCACCCCACATCCCTCACGACCCAGGCTGTCACCAACCTTGGCGGCCACATCCCGCACCGGCTTCCCCACGGCAGCAGGCAGGATGCTCAGGTTGTTGTAACTGTGGAGACAGCTCTTCCAGGCTCTTCCCCAGGGAGGCCCCACCCCGCAGGTTGTGAGGCAGGTCCCACCACCCAGCCCAGCCCCCTCCATCCTCCTCCCCAGGGGCACAGAGAGGTTTGAGCCCCAGAGCAGCGACCAGACAGCCCTGCAAAGGGCCTCCTGCCCGGCCTGGAGTGGCCATCCAAGCCCTGGACTCCAGGGTGCAGAGGTGCAGAAGGGGCTGGGCCAGGGCCATGTGGGCTGGCATCTGGCTCAGCAGCTGCTGCCATCCAAGTCTGCCACAGTCGCTGCAGGCATGGAGGTAAAGTGGCCATGCCCGGGGACACAGATCCATGAGCCCCGGGCCCTACGGCCTGGAGGGTTGAGGTCATCAGCCTCTACAGCCCTACAAAAACAGGCACCCCATCCCCAAAAGAACTAGAAGGGCTACTCAGAGCAGACAGTGCCGCCAGAGCCAGCTGACCCAGGGAGGCCTGAGTGGACAGCCAAGAAGAGGGGCTCCGGGAGAAGAGAAATGAGCCCCCTCCACCTGCCCAAGGAGTGCCCCACCCTGAGGCACGCACAGCACACCCACCGCTTAAAGCCCAGCTCCTTGTAGAACTGCTTGCTCTCATCCAGGTAGAGTTCTGTAAAGCAGAGGTCCCAGGTGTGGCCCCGGGCCTGCCCTGGCCACACCCACCACCCTCACTCACCTTCCTCCACTGCCCTGTCCCCAAGGTGCTCACCTGGGCCACAGACAAGGGTTAGGAGGGCGGGACAGCGCTAAGGGTTCCTCTGTTCAGAGGTGACAGGTGGAAACGGAGGGGAAGGGCTCACCCCGATATTGCCACTGGGCAGGCGCCTCCGTGGGGAGAGGAGGATGTGGGGGCCAACATATGGGGTGGGGGCCAACACATGGGGTGGGGGTCATGGGCCTGGGGACTCATCTACATTGGGTAAAGGACCCTGAGGTGGTCCAGCTCTCCGTCCTCCCCCTGAGAAGAGGCCACATGCCCTCTGTGGCCACCTCCAGGGGACCCTCTTATCTAAGGTGTGCTACTTTGGCTCTAAGCCAGGGTTGCTTTGGGCTTGGCCATTGCCTGTCCTCTGTGAGAAATCGTTCCCCAATCAGGATTGGGAGATTAGGGGTGGCGGCTACAGATCTACGCATAGAGAGGCTCCCTTATGAGCAGGTCCGGACCACCACCGCTGGGCTGAGGGGGAGCTAACCCTTGAGTTTGGGTCTGGTCTTGATGGTGCTGCAGGGCCTTGAGGCTACAGATGGAGAGACCCAGGCCCAGGGACTGAATCCTGCGTCCAGGGCCCTCTCCCTGGAAGGAGAACCGCAGGGGAGCTGGGAGAGGCTTGAGGCGTGGAGGGGAATGAGGGTGCCCACCTCCTGAGAAGTAGCCACCATCCAGGAACTCCTGCAGGCCCAGGGTCTCGGGCCCCACGCCCACCAGGCGCACGCCATGCTGGTCCAGGAGCCCCTTGAGGCTACTGAGGTCCCGGGCGATCCAGCGGCACACCATGCAGCCGAAACGCCGCAGCCCGGCCACCACGCACGGCTGCTCCTGCCACAGGCTCCGCAGCTCCACGGCCTAGGGCGGTGGCCATTGAAACATGGACCCCGCGCCTGCCCAGCGCAGCCCGCGCTCCGCGCGCCGGGGCCCAGGGCGGCCAGTGCGGCTCCCCGCGACCTGCCCCCCCACGGTCGGAGAGCCCAGGCCCGCAGCGTCCCCTCGTCCCTCCTCACCTCTCCCGTCACCGCGTGCTTCAGCACGCACGCGCCCACCCGGGCCAGGTCCAGTGCGCTCATGCCGGCTGCCTCCTGCCCTAGCTACGGGATGGCTCCTGCCCGCTGAGGTCGCCACACTCCAGGGCCCGCTCCCGAACCGCCGCTGATGCCGCGCCTACCTCGCTGCGGTCAGCGCGTATCTCCCAGATCCAACCTGGGGCCTCAGATCCCACCCCCGCCTCCACTACGTCTTCTCGCCCCGCCTCCGGTCACGCCCCCCCAGACTCCGCCCCCGAGCCCTGCCCTCGGCTCCTCCCCAGTTCTGTTCCCCGGACCCGGTCCCCTGTCCCGCCCCTTCCCTGCCGCACCAAGTCCATGCCCCGCCCCCTCCGTCTCGGTCCCGCCTCCGGCTCTCACCTGGCAACTCCCTGCTGTCCCCTGATGGCCACTCCGCCCACTCACGACATAGGCCCCACCCCCCGCCGGCCCCGCCCTGCCGCTTCCGGTCACGTCCCCTGACACCTGTTTCCTCCCCTCCCCACTGCGTTGGGTTGTTTTGTTTGCATATGCATAAACTGATAGCCAATGGGTTTGCGTCTTTAGCGGCAGGCGGGACTCGGCGCGGGCTGTTTTCACGTGGTGCGCCGCATGGGCTGAGCCTGAGAAGTGGGACTTTGGCACGGTGGTGGGAGAAGGTGGGCCAAGAGTCCACAGGGGCGGAGCGGAGCGGGAGCCAGGCCTGAAGGAGGGACAGGAGAGGGGGGGCGTTTCGGTGGGGCAGCCAGGCGGGGGATAGGGGTCAGTGGGAGTGTTGCGGGACCCAGCAGTCCAGGGGGCTGCCCGGGGAAGTCACACGGAGCTGTAACAAAGCCCAGCCGCCCGTTCCTGCGGCTGTCTTCCTGATTAAACTCCGTGTTCGTTAGCGTTTGGGCAATTAACCTTATGTGTTGATTTCAATAATTAAATATGCTAATTTCAAGCCAGTTCAATATCAGCATTTAACACCAATTTGCGGATCGGCTCAAATTGACCCAAAGGAGATTAATAGCATCTCACAGCAATTCACCTCTGACCTACTGCGTGTAAAGAGCCTGGCTGCCTCTTCCCCACAGCCCTGAGGCTTGTGTCACTGGATAAAGATCCCCCAGTCACAGCCGCCAAGCACACTACACCCCCAGCCACATAAATGTGAAGTGGTGGGACCAAAACTTTCACCAATTCAAGCTGTGATCTGTGTGGGCCAGGGCACCCCACCCCAGGTGAGGAGTCCTGCCCTGGGGAGGAGGAGCCTGCAGCCCACTCCGTGGGCCT
>NW_022111357.1:42934724-42945713 GCF_000313985.2 Echinops telfairi
AGCAGCCCGTCCCTGCGGCTGTCTTCCTGATTAAACTCCGTGTTCGTTAGCTTTTGGGCAATTAACCTTATATGTTGATTTCAATAATTAAATATGCTAATTTCAAGCCAGTTCAATATCAGCATTTAACACCAATTTGCGGATCTGCTCAAATTGACCCAAAGGAGATTAATAGCATCTCACAGCAATTCACCTCCGACCTACTGCGTGTAAAGAGCCTGGCTGCCTCTTCCCCACAGCCCTGAGGCTTGTGTCACTGGATAAAGATCCCCCAGTCACAGCCACATAAATGCAAAGTGGTGGGACCAAAACTTTCACCAAATTCAAGCTGTGATCTGTGTGGGCCAGGGCACCCCACCCCAGGTGAGGAGTCCTGCCCTGGGGAGGAGGAGCCTGCAGCCCACTCCGTGGGCCTGGGCAAGACTAGGGCCAGAGGCACAGGCTTCCCCTGGTGTGGGGATGGTTGTGATGTGGGCCACCCCCTCCTGGCTCACCCTATCCCACAAGGCCCTGGAGCCCACAGTGGGCAGCCCCCTGCCCAGCTGCAGTGTCTGGGAGCACATTCTCACCTGGCCTTTGGTCCTGGATCCAAGGTGGCTAGTCCTCACCAGCAGCCTCTGCAGCTCCAGGGTAGGAAAGGGCTTCAGAGTCTCCCACCATGGGCCTTCTTCCATGCCAGGGAGGAAGGGGAGGGTACAGCGTCCCCAGTACCCAGGCTCACTGCCTTCTGGGCACTCAGACCCATGGAGACCCACCCTCACTTTCCCAGCGGCCACCAGGTGTCGCACCTGGGCCTGAGATAAACACTGCAGTTGCGTCCTGTCCAGGCCACAGCACCCCTATGGGACGAAGTAGAGCCGTTTCCTGGACCTGTCCCCGGCAATAAATCTTGATGGAAACAGACTACCACATTTCTCCCGAGGAGCGCCTGGTGGGGTTGAACTGCCAACCTTTCGGTAAATAAACAAGCATGTAACCGTATGCCACTCAGCTCCTGGGCCTGGGATGGAACCAAAGACACTCACAGCCATTGAGCCGATGTCAATGCTTATCCCCCTTTAGGGCTTGGGCAGGAATACGGAAAATCCGGGAACTGACAGAAGAACAGAGGAATGTGTCTTAAAGAAGCACAGACAGCATGTTCCTCAGAAGCAAGGATGGGAGACGTCGGTCCACATACGTTGGACATGTTCTCAGAAGAGATGGATCCCTGGACAAGGACATCGTGTTTGGTCAAGTAGGGGGTGATGAAGAAGAGGAAGACCCCCTAGACAGACTGACATTGTGGCTTCTGCAGTGGGCTCAAACGCAACAGCACTCGTGAGGCTTGTGCAGGACCAGGCCGTGTTAGCTATGGGCCAAAGCTAACAGCAGCAATAACCCCTTGAGTTTCCGAGGCTGTAAAACTTTTCAGAAGCAGAAAGCTTCATCTTCATCCCATGGAATGGCTAGCAAGTTCAAACTGCTGCCCAGTATGAGACCCGCTGCCTGCCGGGCTCCTTTCCTGAGACAGGAAGGGACTGAGGACCTAGGGATCTACAGGGAGCTGTAGACCTGGGCACCGAACATTAGCCTGGGGATGGGGATGATTAGACCCAGTGCCATGTTCTGTGGGTTTGGGGATGTCACACCACATGGAAGAAGCCAGAGAGAGTTCCATGCCCATCACATGGGGCCACAGGCTTAAGTAGTGGCTGCGATGTGGGGTGCTGACTCATCTCCCACTGGACTTGGGGATCCTTGAACCAGGCTTCTGACTTCCCATTCACCAGGTGCTCCAGCAGGCTGGTGGGCTGCCTCACGACCTTCCAAGCCTGCCTCTGCAGAGTGCCCAGCGGTCTCACCCAGGTCTGCCCATCTAGCTCTGAGGGAGTAAGCTGGGGGGCGGGGGGTGCCCAGTGGGGAGCAAGCAACCCAGGGGTGAGGAAGATAGGGACTTGGGTCTGAGCAAAGCTTCATAGGGGAGACCTTGGCAATGGGCTGGTCCCTAGCTGAGCCCTCACTTCTCCATCTGAGAAGTGGGAGCAAGAATGACCCAGCCTTGTCTCCCTCCCAGGGCACAATGGAACGGTGGACCCTAGGGGAGCCCAGTGAGTGCTCAGGATGGAGGTGTCTCCTCCCTCTTCTCTCAACACCCCAACGGGTGTGCTTCCACAGGTGACTCAAAGGACGCTGAAGGTGGGCCCCCATCTAGGTACTTGGAAAGCCAGAAGCCAAACCTTCTATATGGTGCAGGAAGGGGAAGGGCAGGGGGTGGTGCCCAGTGCCTGCGGAGCTTAAACAGCAAAGTCTACAGTAGGTCCCTCCATGCCTTGGCAGCTGCAGGCGACTGGGACAGAACAGCTTTCCTCCATCTGGTCTGGCTGGCTCATGCTGCCACCCAGGGCTGCCCTGCACTGAGGGTTCCCTCCTTTCCCAGAATGGACACACACACACACACACACACACACACAGGGCCTCAAACCCTTCTCCCTTCCTGAAGTGCAACATATAACTCATACATGGCCTTTCTATACTTGATCATATAACTTCCACAACATGATTGGCTGGCACTATGGTACTTATACTCCAAGGGATTGATTAGCTCCCATTCAAGTGATTCGTTGTCTACTGAGGGGCTCTGTCAGTTGATTGTCCTGGCAGGAGGGCCATGACTTGGTAAGAAGTAAGCTTACATAAAGACCAATGGCACAGAGGATCAGGGGAGACTTCACTAGGAAGGGGGGGTCAGGAATGGAGTGGTCCTTTGGACCAAGGATCTGGGGTCCCTGTGCTAAGAATCTCCTAGTCCCAGAAAAAAAAGCAAACCATGAAGAAAGTCCAAGCTCTCTCTCCATAGAGAGAGCTGAATGCCTTCGGACAGCTTGCTTGGAAGCTAGAAGAGTCCTAATGTTCAACCCTGCAGAGCAAGAGAGGCCCAGTGTGTCCTGTGCACGGGTTGCAAGCCTACCCCCTCTGGACAGTGGGAACCCAGGTAGCATGGTGGCAAGAGACCTCCCAGACCCAGGTAGCATGTTGGGAGCCTGCAACAGAGTCTTAGAAAAGTTTAGCAGAGAAGGCTCTGGATTCCTCCAGCATCACAGCCCAGTGGCAGCGCCAAAGCCTGGTGCGCCGAGCGAGCACGGAGCAGGGGGTGAAAGCTGGAGGCGACAGTGACATCAACACAGCCTCTGGCATCTGACCTGCAAACGGAGGATGACTGCTGTTTAAAGCAAGACAGAATGAAACGCTGCACCGTCCTCCCAATTGTTCTTAAGTTTGAGACATTGTTGAGGCCACGGTGTCCACCCACCGCATCGAGGGTCCTCTTTTTGGCCGCCCCTCTACCTTCCCAAGCATTATGTCCTTCTCCAGGGACTGGTCTCTCCTGGCAGCATGTCCAACGTATATGAGATGAAGTCTGGCCATCCTTGCCAATAAGGAGTATGCTGGCTGCACTTCGGCCAGGAGCGATGTGTTGACTCTCTAGGCAGTCCCTGGTGCTCTCCATCCTTCGCCAGCACCGCAATTCAAATACATCCACTCTTCTTCGGTCTTCCTTGTTCAAGGCCCAACGTTCACGTGCATATGACGCCATTGGAAGCGCCATGGCTTGAGTGAGGTGCACTCCAGTGCTCAAAGTAACATCCTCGCTTTTCAACACCTTAAAGAGGTCTTGTGCAGCTGATTCACCCAACGCGATGCGTCGTTCGACCGCCGCTTCCATGAGCATTGATTATGCCTCTAAGCAAAATGAAAAATCCTTTCCCATTGATCATGATGTGACCTATTGGTCTAGTTGTGAGGATTTGGGTCTCCCTGACATTGCATGCACTGTAATCCATACTGAAGGCTACAATCCGTGATCTTCATCAGCAAGGGCTTCAAGTCCTCCTCACATTCAGCAAGCAGAGTTGTGACATCTGCATAACACAGGTCGTTCATAAAACTTCATCCCATCCTGATGTGGAATTCTTTTTCATATAATCCAGCTTCTCTGATGATTTGCTCAGCACACGGATCGACTATGTCTGGTGAGAGGAGACAGCTCTGATGCACACCTTCCTGGTTTTAAGCCCTGCAGCATTCCTCTTGTTCTGTTAGCGCAGCTGCCTCTTGATCCATGAGCACAATGAAATGCTGTTGTGGAATTCCCTTTCTTCCCAAGACTGCCCAGAGTTTGTTCTGATCCACACAGTCGAATACCTTTGCATTAGGTATCATGAAGTCAGTAATGACCTTATGTACTTCAGACCTAAGAATGAAGATGAGTGATTTGAGGAAGAGTAAGCGTCTCCCCTTCAACAATATGGGTTTGTTGTGTATTGTATATTGTGTGTTAATTCATCCTCACGGCTTTTATTTTGCCAGCACGCTCTAAGGATCATGTGTCCGGCTCGCCTGCTCACAGGTGAAGCTCGGGTCAGGACTGGTGGGTGGAGTGCCTAGTGCCAGCGGGCGTGGGAGTCTCGCTCTTAGCAGACATCTGTGCCTGGCAGTGTGAGGCATGGCCTGTCTGTGTGTGCACCAGGCAGACAGACAGCTGAGTATGTCACCCCTCAGTTGGCTCCCGTCCCTGCCACCCTGGGCGTGGGGTGCAGCTGGGGGAGCATCGGCCTCTGGTGGGCACACCCTGCTCTGCCACAGCCTTCCTGCTGCCGTTATCCTTTCTCTTTCCGCTCATAACACAGGCTGACACTTCACTCGCCGACGGTCACCCTGCTGGTTGGGGTCCCAGGCCAGCCCCCAGGAGTAGAATGGGGCTAAGGAGGGACATGGAACCTCAGCGAGAGATTGGAGGTGTCTGCCCTCCACAACCCCTACCCCACCCAGAGCTCCAAACCCCAGACCAACACCCTGAGACAGGTGAAGCCCAGGGGTTGTTTTCTCTACTAGCCCCTCTGCCAACCCCCTCAGCCTCATGCCCCCATTTCCATGTCCCTGCCCAGGCCATGCTTCCTGGCCTCTGCTCTCAGAGGGACTTTGTCCCCAGATGCCCAGTTCTCTCAGACAGACCTGGTGCCGCCGCCCCCACCCCCACTCCCCGCACCTCCCTGCAGCTCAGGCAGACCCTCCTAGTCAGTGCTCTCCTGGGGTCAGCTGAGTACCTGGGGAGGGGGGAATCCTGGGGCCCCCGCAGCCAGAGAGGAGCTCAGAGCTGAAATCAAGCCTCAGGAAACACAAAGGCACAAGCCCCTGGAAATGAAACCGCACAGTTCTAAATGAAGCAGGGGTGGGAAAGGCAGCGGGGGAGGGGGGGTGCACTTTGAAACATGTCAAACTGAAGGAGCACAGGTGTAGGGGGGTGAGGGTCGCTCTGCAAAGGAAACTGACGGGACTGAATCTTGACATCGGGAAGGAGCAAAGGTCTCAAATCAACGATCTGAGTGCCCGCCTCAAGAAACTAAAGGAAAAAAGACAAAATAAACCCGATTGATAACAATAGAGTGCCCATCGACACACTGAAAACAGGGAGGTGACAGAGAAAATCTTCAAAACAAAAAGCTATTTATTCCTTAGAAAAGAATGAAGAGCCGGAGAATTGAAGGCAGAAACCCAAACAGAAATCAATGTCTGTCGATAGAGAAATGGACAACCAAAGGTGGCCCCACTGACAACAGAACAGCACACGTCGAGAGCAATGACCTTCTGGGCAAAGGACTAAGACACCGCCTGGTACTGCGCCCCGACGTCACAGTCATGACATTTGTCACCTAGGAAAGTCACAGCCACCCGGCAGCACACAATAGCACTCCTAGGGTTTCCAAGGCTGCTGCTCTACCCAGGAGCCCCAGTGGTATGGTGGTTAGGTGTTTGGCTGTGGTCTGCAAGGTTGGCACTTGGAAGCCAGTGCCTGCTCCTTGGGAAACAGACCAGGCTTTCTACTCCCATAACCAGTTGCAGTCTCGGGTTGCTATGACTGGACGGCAGTGAGTTTCATTTTCTGAGTTTTATCTCGATCTCCCAGGGTGCAGCAGATGTGTTCTAACTACCGATGGGCGGCGTGTAACCGCTGCACCCACAGGTGCTTGTCCTGCAAAACCAAAGACGCCAATATTCGATCCTTAAACCAGATCCCGTGAGTATCAACTGCTCTGTTCTGTTGCTGGGCGGGCTCATTTCGAACTCTGTGCTTCGGTGTGGGTAAGTCCTCTTGGCCACCCTGCCCCCTTTGCCCTCACATCCGGTCTGCTTTTAGTCCATCTTAAGGAGATCCGCTTGAAATTCTAGAATGGCCATTTGACTCTTTCCGTATAGAGTCCAGCCCTTTGGGGAACTGTCTGTACAGCCATGTGTTCATTCTTTTCTTCTTTCTGCTTTTATCAGCGCATCCATCCCTGTGATCTGCGCATATGTGCCTGCCTCCGTGCCCGTTGGTTCTTCCTCTTGTCGGTCTCTCCTTCAGATCGCTGCTCACCTTTCCCTGCCTCTCATGTGCCTGCATCTGTCCTTTGCCCCAATCCTGCAAACCACAGGCGGGTCTGCTCCGGATACACAGAGTCTAGCAGAGACACACGTGTGCTCCTGTGCTCACTCGAGTGAACACACGGGTGAGTAGCGTCAGGGATCGGAAAGAGCTCTGGCCTAGGAGCAGAGCAGAGAAGGCCCAGCTCCTGGCTCCGGCACCGCCAAACTGGGTGACGTTGAACAAGCTGCTGACCTTGCCTGCACCCCAATGTCCTCTTCTGTTAAATAAACTCTGGCAGACTGCCTGGCCATGTCAACACGCATCTTTGAGTAAACTCCCCTCAGTCTGAGCAGCAGGAAACTATGTTTCACTGTGGCCTGGAGGGCACCAAGCTCTGTCCCCAGTGTCCCCTAGTTCCTGTCCAGCCACACAACTAGCCCCTTCCACCCCAGAAGACCAGCACGGCGGCATTCCGATAGTCAGGCTGCCTCTAGAGGGCGCCCTGCCAACAGGCACCTGGCTTTCCCCACCACCTGCTCAGAGGTAAATGCCTGCTCCGAGACAGCCTGCAGGACCGTGGAACCGCCCCAGTGGGTCCCAAGGCTGTGGTCTGTGCTGGAGCAGAGCGGCAGGGCTTGTCTGTTGCGGAAGTGTCTGTTGGCACCGAGGGAGTGGCCATTGCTCCCCCAGGTGCCTTCATCACACACCACCGATTTGATGGACTGGTTTTCTTGCCTGAGCTGCGTGGCATTTTTACCGAGCAGATCCACTGGTTTAATCTCCCGCCACTCCCTGTCTCAGCTTCGTACTGCCCGGAGCGCAGGAAACGCCAACCTTCCCAGCACCACCCTGCGTCCCAGGACTGGAGGTTGGCGCGGAGATCTGGGGAGGAGAGGGGTGGGGAAGGAACTGGTGTTGACGGCCAGTGTCTGAGCCGCCCCCACAGACCTGGATATGGGCAGCTTTCATTTTACAGAGAGAGAGCAGCTTTTCCCTGGGCCTAAGATGGGGACACCCAGGGCAGAAGTACCCGCGGGGTTTTGTGATCTATGCATCTGTTTCCTGCTTCTGAGATGTAGCGTCCCCCAGCCCCTCCCATAACTAAAGGCCAAGCTGGTTAGAGGCTGAGCCAGGGGGAATTGTGGGTCAGGCCCTACCGCACCTGTGGACCTTCAGAGGGGGACTAATCCAACAGCCCCCGACAGCAAGGTCCCTACCTCCCCACAGATAGTCATTACAAACTAGCTGGTCACAAATTCAATGTACAAAGCCATGTTAACACATTCACTCACACAATTCCCCATGGGCAGTCCACCTTATACACTCTAACCCCACGAGATAGGTCGGGACAGGCCCATTCCATAAATGAGCAAACTGAGTCTCAGAGGGAAATCAGAAAAGGCAGAGAGCGGGGCAGTCCCGGGCCTGCTGGGATCTGTGGAGAGAACCGGGCATCAGGTAGGACTGGCTGAGCATGGCAGGACCCCAAAGTTGTTCAGTGAGGGTTGGGGTCAGGAGAGGCTGTTGGGTACCTCCTATCATGAATGCAGTAGATGAGTGGTGTCCATCTATCACCTGGGCTGTGGCCCCATCTTTCCCTCTTCATTGAAGCTACAGCCAGCCCCAAGGAGGTTCCTACCAGCTCTCCTGGCTCCCAACGAGTGCCCACACAGAGCAGAATGGCCGCTGTCATCCTTATGTGACCTCTCGAAATCTAAAGTCCTTTGTTCAACTGGCTGGGTCCTCGGTCACAACAGGTAGTTATGGTCATGGCCATGGTAGTTATGGACCTGACCTGTATGGCCCCCCTGGCCCTGGTATCTTCTTCTGCACCTTGTCCGGCCCATGACTGGAGAAATTCAGTCACATGAGCCATAGCCAGTCCTCCAGGGCTCTTGCTGCTTTTCCCCGGTGTGCCACCCAGGTAGCATGGCAGTAGACAAAGGATGCAGGGGCCACCTTCATCTGG
This sequence comes from Echinops telfairi, assembly GCF_000313985.2. Taxonomy (NCBI): domain Eukaryota; kingdom Metazoa; phylum Chordata; class Mammalia; order Afrosoricida; family Tenrecidae; genus Echinops; species Echinops telfairi. Next base: position 42,943,082 of record NW_022111357.1, read on the forward strand.
GGCCACCCCCATTTCAAAGCATCGCCTTGAGTGGGAGGGAAGGGAACAATTCCTTCCTCCAACCCAAAGGACCAGGCATCAGGCTTGGGTATCAGACACAGATCATGAGGGTGGCCAAGTGAATGGGGTCAGAAAGCTGGGCAGCCAGAGAGCACAGGTTAAGGCCAGAGAGAGAGACTGGGAACCTGATAACAATAGAAGTTCAAAGAGAACTGGAGAGGCCAATAGCCCTGGAAGAAGTGATCTCAGCTTGTGGCTGAGTGACCTTCCCCAGGAAGCAGCCTTTCTGGGACAAAGCGAGTCCATGTGTGGACTTGGCTCCTCGTGACCCAGACATACCAAGACTTCAGGAGTGCCCCCTCCATCTACCCCAGGTGTCAAGCACAATGCCCATAGCTTACTTCAAGTCAATTATTTGAAGAAGATGGGGCAACCCTTCACACGGACCCACCCCACAACCATGGCACTGCAGAGAGGCGTAAGAAAGGCTATGAATTTCCATTTCCCAGTCTCAATTTTCCTGAGCTCTCAAGAATCCTCCTGCAACTGGGGACCCAGGGTATCCTGATGCCAGGGCCCCAGAATCTAGCTCTCCGTGATGCTTTGGGGTTCCATGACAAGGTGTCCCTCCCTCTGTGAGGAAGAACAGACGATGGGCCAGCTGACCCTACAATCAGAGAGGGGCCCAAAAGAGATCTGCCCCTTGCAGAGTTGAGGAAGTCAGGGAATCGTTAGTAGCTGGATATTTTTTAACAGAGTTCCAGAAGAGAGTGGTTTCCACAGGCAAAAATAAAAAGCTCCAGAAATCTGCACAGAGGTCTCCTCAACTCCTGGCTGAAAAACAAAATAGGCTGTGCACATGGAGGATCAAACTTCACACGGTGGGACACCGAATCACTAGGAAGTCACCGTCCCAAAGATGACCCAGGACTAGCAGGTGGATGGTCTGGCCGTCTGTGAGTCTGGGTACTTTAGAGAAACAAATCCACAGAAACTCGTGTAAAAGAGAGAATTTTATATAAAGGTTAAGTGTGCATCAAGAAAACATCCCAAACCCAGTGCTGCCCAAGCCCACAAGTCCAACATTAACCCATAGGTCTAACACCAGTCCACAAAGACCTCCTCCATCTCACAAAGCAGACGCAATGACGCCGACTGCAGGAGGAAAGCCGAGTCAGAGAATGTGTAAGCATCTCAGCGCTGGCAGGGGTCTCCACACGGCTGCTCCAGCACCCAGGGCTGCATCGGGGTAGGTCCATGTGGCTTCTCCTTGGGGATGTCTTGCAGGAAGTGAGCCTTGCCAGCTGAAGCAGGGAACTGGCTAAGGCAGCTGCACCCTGGTGCGACCATCACAAAGCAAGAGACCCGAGAACTCGAAAGGCGAGGCTCACTGAGCCATTTATCCCTCCGCCCTTCAATTAGCCCCACATGTGTTTCTTGGCCAGATTGGCACAATAAACTGACTCACTCAGGAAGCCAGAAGCTGAAAGTCTTCACTGAGCACTCCAGGTTCCCTGTGGAGAAGCCAGGTGGGTCGCATATTGCTAGCAGACTTCAACTCTTCCCCAGAGCAAATGCTATTCCAGTCTGCTCTAACAAAGCCTAACGATCGGCCTGGGAACAGCCAGCTTGAAGCAAAGAGTAGCTTAAATGTCTAGCCAGAAGGAAAGGCGGCCCTCTTTAAACTTCCAACTCCCTTTCAAGTTCGAAGGAAGATAAAAGAAATCGAGACAATAAAAACCATAAAATGCACAATGGCCAGCATCCAATCAAAACTTACTAGACATACTACTACGTAGCAGAAACGTGACCAAGAAAAACAGACATGAATAGAAATAAATTCCCCCAATTATAGCAGCGATTGAAGGAGCAGACAAGGACCTTGAAACTACTAAGTCTAAAAATACATCTAGCCAACAACGGCCTATTTGCCTGGGAAAAGGGATGGGGAGGGAAGAGTCAGGAATAGGCGAGGAAGAAATGGATTTCTTGTTAATTGCCTCCGATATCAATTGCCTTCTTTGCTATGAGACCAGAAGAAATAGAAGGCACCCCGCTACCATTACTAAACGTTTTGGCCGAAGATCCTATAGGATTCTGATTGAAAAGAATGCAATGCAAGAAACTTTGTCCTGTTAAACTGGCATTCCATGATGCTCACCTTCCCTACACCATCGCTGAAGACAAAGTGGGTGCATAAGCAAATGTGATGAAGAAAGCTGATGGAGCCCGGCTATCAAAAGATATAGCATCTGGGGTCTTAAAGACTTGAAGGTAAACAAGCGGGCATCTAGCTCAGAAGCAACAAAGCCCACATGGAACAAGCACACCAGCCTGTGTGATGCTGAAGGGATCAGGTATCAGGTATCAAAGAATAAAACATCATATCATTATGTGCTCACTTCCCTGATACGATCACTGAAGACATATGGGTGCATAAGCAAAAGTGGTGAAGAAAGCTGATGGAGCCCGGCTATCAAAAGATATAGCATCTGGGGTCTTAAAGGCTTGAACATAAACAATCGGCCATCTAGCTCAGAAGCAACAAAGCCCACATGGAAGAAGCGCACAGCCTGTGTGATCACAAGGTGTTGAAGGGATCAGGTATCAGGCATCAAAGAACAAAAAATCA
>NW_022111357.1:42946300-42951708 GCF_000313985.2 Echinops telfairi
GTTGTATGAGCCCCAAATAAAATGATTTTTAAAAAAGAGGGAAATGCAGAACTGACTTTCTAATTCTTATGGAATTCTTACTTTCTGGAGCCATGGAGGTTGGATGAATTCCCTGAAGCCATTGCCTGGAGATAATTTTTAAACTTTAAACAAAATACAATAACCCCTGAAGTCCTTTTAAAACCAAAAATAGTTTGGCTTAACCGTAAAAAAGGATGTGTGCTTTTAGAATCACGCATGTAAGATCCAGCCATATGAGATCACACTGACCACAGGAATGGAAAGATTAGACAGCAACCCTGAAGGCAATGAGTTCATGTTACTGGGAGAGGAACAGCGCAAGGCATGTTTGGAGGGATGCGGATGGCGGCACAACTCAAAGCATGTCCTCAGCATCACTGAAATGTCCCTATAGGAACTACTGACCTGGTGTCTTTTTGCTGTGGGTACAGCCACGTGGCACTGAATGTCCAAGATACATTCTGTGAAATAGGGCAGTGTGCAATTTGGAGCTGCCAGAGATTCAAACTGGGTTCAGAGGAAGACATGTCATGAGGGATATCCTTGCTGACGTCAGGTGGACCTTGGCTAAAAGCAGAGAAGAATGTCAGAAAGCTGTTTACTCGTCTTATATTGGAGACGCGAACGCCTTTGGCGATGTGGATCGTAACGAGCTATGGACGACGTTAAGAAGAATGGGAAATCGAAGACACTTCCCTGTGCGCATCCTGACAGAACAAGGGGCGCGGACGGCATAGTTTAAAACCAAGAAAAGTGTGCGTCGGGGTCGTGTCCCTCCACCATACTTATTCCATCCGCATGCTAAGCAAATGATCCGAGACGCTGGGCTACGTGAAGAAGAACAGGGCATCAGGCGTGGAGGAAGGCTAATTCACAGCCTGCACTCTGCAGAGGACACAGCCTTGCTTGCTGAAAGCCAGGAGGCTTTGAAGCACTTGCTGATGAAGATCAAGGTTTGCAGCTTTCAGTCTGGGTACAAAAAACACAAACCCTCACACCTAGACCAATAGAGAACATCACAATCAACAGGAAAGATTGTCATTGTGAAAGATTCTGTTTTGCTTAGATTCGCAGACAATGCTTGTGGTAGTTACATAATTTCATGTTAACTTGAAGATATATAGGAGTGTAGGGGTGCAGTCTAGCCTATCACTGAGGTCATAACCTGATGGTGACGCCTTGTGGGCGTGGCTTTCTCACAAGGAGTTACCCTGGGAATCTTCTCCACCCACCTCTGTCTTTACCTTCCTGCTGGCTGACCCTGATGGCTGCCAGAACCCTGGAGATGTGTCCACCATCCTTGGATCCACAAGAGGTTGCACCCAGTGGCCTGTGATCTTCCTGCATTCTGCATCATTGCTATGACTGTGTGAGTTTGAAGAGGGACTTGTGGATTCGAATTGGACTTATGGTCTTGAGTTGGACTGGGCTGGGATGTTTTCCTGATAAAGCTTCTTGCTATAAAGCTCTTCCTTACACATATACGAGTGTCACTGAATTTGTTTCTCTAGTCAACCTGGCCTACCATTCTGCTCCTGAAAGTAGCAGTCAAGAAATCAAACAGCATATTGCACTGGGCAAATCTGCCACACGAGACCTCTTTAAAAGTGTTTGAAGAGGAAGGGTGTCACTTGGAAGATGAAAGCACACGTGACCCACACGTGGTCTTTACAATAGCCTCGTATGCACACGAAAGCAGGCCAATGAATAAGGAAGACCACAGCAGAGCCGGCTCGTTTGGATGGTGGTGTTGACGGAGGACATTGAAGTACCGTGGACAAAGAGCAGAATGGCAGGATCTGTCTTGGAAGAAGTACAGCCAGACTGCGCCTTAAAAGGGAGGGTTGAAGACTTTATCTCACGTACGTTGGATGTGCTGCCAGGAGAGACCAGTCCCGAGAAAAGGGCATCGTGCTTGGTAAAGTCGAAGGGCGGTGGAAATAAAGGAAGCCCACTAAGAGATGGATCGACACAGAGGCTGCCATCATGGGCTTAAGCAATAACGCTTGTGAAGGTGGTGCAGGACAGGCAGTACTTCGCTCTGCTGTGTCGAGGGTTAGTCTGAGTCAGAACCGGCTCGATCAACCCTGTCAATGCACTGCTGCACCTGCTGTTTGATCTTCAGCAAAATGTTACTTGGATGTGATCTGACAATAACACCAAGCTCATTGCCATCGAGCCTAGTCTGACCCATAGGGACCCTGTAGGCCATGGTAGAAGTGCCCCCATGGGTTTCCAAGACAGTAACTCTCTACAGGAGCAGAGAGCCTCATCTTTCTCCCATGGAGCAGCTGGGGGTTTTGAACTACTGATCTTGTGGTTAACAACAACCCAAGGCACCATAAATCCTGCACTCCTGGGTCACCTTTCTTGGGAGTGGGCACACATGAACTCTTCCCATTGGTTGGCCAAGCAGCTGTCTTCCACCTTTCTGGACATAGGCAAGTGAGTGCTTCCAGTGCTTCATCAGCTTGTTGAAACATTTCAAGGGTTACTCTGTCAGTGCCTAGCGCAGCGGTTCTCAATCTGTGGGTTGTGACCCCTTTCGACCCTTTCACAGGGGTCGCCTAAGACCATCGGAAAACAGAAGTATTTCACACTATGTAATTGCATATTGTTTTGTGATTAATCTGTATGTTTTAATCATGTTTAATTATGTCCAATTCATAACAATGAAACTACATCCTGCATATCAGATATTTGCAGCCCAATTCATCACAGTAGCAAAATGACAGTGATGAAGTAGCAATGAAAATCATGTTATGGTTGGGGGTCGCCACCACATGAGGAGCTGTGTGAAAGGGTCGCAGCCTGAGAAAGGTTGAGGACCACTGGCTAGAGCTTTGTTTTTCACCAAGGCCTTTAGCATAGCTGAGATTTCTTCCTTCAGCACCATCGGTTCTTGACCATCTCTTAAAAATAATCGAATATCAAGCAGTTGTTTTGGGCAGTCATTCTGTGTGTTCCCTCCATCATGTTTATGTTTCCTGCATCATTCAATGTTTCCCCCATCGAATCTTCAATATGACTATACTATTCAGGGCTTGAATTTTTTTCCCCTCAACTCTTCCGGCTTGATACATACTTAGCATGTTCTTCCTCTGGCTTCAGGTCTTTGCACATTCCATTATCATCTTTGCGCATTGTCTCCTGAGCTTCCCTTTCAAAGTTTCTCTTCAGGTTTTTTACTTCATTATTTCTCCCATTTGCTTTAGCTACGCTATGTTCAAGTTTCAGTATCGCTTCCGAAATCCACTTTGTTTTTCACTTTCGTTCTTTCTTTCCTCTTGTGTTTGTAATGACCGTGTGCTTCGTGTATGATGTTTTTGATGTCATCCCCCAGCTCCTCGGTTTTCCATCTCTAGTGTTCAAAGTGTCAAGGTTATTCTTGCGATATTCTAAAAATTCCTAAACATTCTTGAGATACTCTTGTGGCAGTTACATAATCTACTGTCAACTTGAGGAAGGGGTGGAGTCTAGACTGTCAACCAGGTCACAGCTTGCTGACCTCATTTGGAGGCACAATGGAAATAAATAGCTCACCGGAGGCCAGACACACACTCTCTGCTTTGTATTACTGCTAAGTCACATGGCCCTACACCGATGGATCCAGAGCCCAGGAGCTGAAAGAGCCATGTGGAGACCCACGACAAAGCTGAGATGCTTCCACCACCACTGGATCCACAAGACTTTCCACCCACTGGCCAGTGATCTTCCTGAATTCAGCCTCATTGCATGGCTGCGTGAATCAAAAGAGGAATTTATGGACTAGTATTGACACATAGGGTAATAGCAGACTTACGGACTTGATCTGGACTGGGCCAGGATGTTTTCTTAATGTACAGTTGCTCTTTGATATAAGTTCTCTCTTACATATATATGAGTGTCTCTGGATTTGTTTCTCTAGTCAACCCAGACTAACACAATTCTAAAAAGGGAGGTTTACTCAAGGTGTATTTGGCTCTCGTGGACTTATTTTAATTTTCTCAACTTCAACCTGAACTTACATATGAGCAATTGCAAATCTCTATTAAAAAAACAACAACAAAAAAGCCCTTCACTGCCATCAAGTTGATTGCAACTCATAACAACCTTATAGGACAGGATACCTTATAGGACAGGCTAGAAATGCCCCTATGGGTTTCTGAAACTGTAACTGTTTATGGGAGTAGAAAACCTAGTCTTTCTCCTGAGGAGCTGCTGGTGGTTTTGAACTACTAACCAGGCAGATCACAGCCTACCGTATAACCACTACACCACCAGGGCCCCTGTGGCCAGGAAGCAGAGGGCTCTAAAACTCCAGTCGGGACATCTCTGTAGTCACAGTCCTGCTCTGGACCAAGGCTGAGCAACAGGTCCCAGGGCAGACAGGTGGGGCTCTATCCCAGCCATGAAGTGGGGACTGGATGGGCCCCTGATAAGGAAGCTGGGGTCCCTGGAGCTGGCTGGACTCTACTCTGAATCCAAGACTCCTGGGGTTACACTTGGATGTGTTTCTGTTCAGTCTATTAAACATTTGTCAGGTACCACAGGTAGAGGTAGTGGGTGCCGAGGGCTGTTCCTACAAGGGAGAGGCCTGTAAGAGTTCCTGGGACCCTGAGTGCGGGGCTGGGCCCCAAGGTGGGCACTGCTAATTTGGGGCGTGAGTCAGCTCCAGGATGCTGTGAATGTGACCTTGACTCGCCCTGACCCAGAAGAGCAAGGGTCTAAACAAGGCAGCCCTCCCCACGTGGCCTGCCCCCATCCCTCTGGGGCTCAGCAGCAAATCCTTCCTGGCCCCTAACAAGCCTAGGGTACACTAGGTGACTGGAGGGACTACCCCGCAACCTGCACAGCAACTGGTGGCAACTGGGAAAGTAAGACATCCCTCCAGAACCTGGGAGGAGCAGACATTCAGAGGCCTGCGAGCCTGGCACAAAAGGACCTCCGCTCCTCCCTCGCCTAGCCAAGAAGCTTCTGGGGTGGGTACTTGGACACCTCTTCCATTTCTGAGAGCTTCATATACTATAGACTTAGTCCTACCAGGTGGCAGGGCCAAATGCCACCCTGGGGCAGAGGAACCTAGGCCCTGTGTTCCTCTTGCATGTGACACAGTACGGGGGTGTCCTCTGTGGGCCCTGCTCCTTAGCACCCTGCCCACCACGGTGCCCCCCCCAAGAACACTCCCTCCTTCCCACCCACCCCCATAATGGCCAATGCTCCTACTGGCTCTGCTCACACGCTCAGCGCTGAGGCTGAACTGGAGGAGGTGGAGGTGGGTGTGCATGGTATCAGGACAGACACTTAGGGAGTTCCCGATTTCCTGAGGGGGGTGGGAGGATGGAGATCGGGATCCAGCCCCACTTTGGTAAAGAGGCCCCATGCCCCCACGACTTAGGGGCTCCTAC
>NW_022111357.1:42952024-42953094 GCF_000313985.2 Echinops telfairi
GCCAGACAGCCCAAGGCTGTGCCTCTGGGCGCACACGCCTTTGGTGGGCAGGACAGGGAAGCCCAAGGAGGGTGGGTGTGCAGACAGCAGATGGGAGCGGGATAGGGGAAGGCAGAGACCCAGACGACCCTTAGGACCAGCACATTTATTCCAGCTCTGGAACATACACAGTATGTACTCTCACCCCGCCTTCCACAGCACGTACACCTGCAGCCCATGGGGATGTGGCCAGGCCCCACACCACCGCCAGCACGCAGCCGTGACCCCGCCTCCCAAATGCTCTGCACCCCCAACCACTCCGAGTTCCTGAGCAGGGTCAACTGCACAGCTCGACTCTCTTCCCCCAGCCCCCTCGCCCACCCCTCCCCCTCTGCGTGGATAATTTTGACATAGAACACAAGGGCTCCGGGAGCCCTCCAACCCCAAGGCACAGGACACCGGACACCACCCACATGCAGAGAGCCAGCCTTCTGGGCGCTGGCATTCCAAGGAGGAGGAAGGTGGCATTCTCCAGTTTTCTTCTCTCCAGATCTGGGTGGGGGGTGCCAAGTCTGGGGTCGCCCAGGGCCCCAGAAGGCTGCGTGGGCGCACTGCTCGTGGGCGGTGGTGGGGCAGGGCAGCGGACCGGGCAGCAGGGTCTTCAGCTTGGCCAAGTCTCCCTGGGCACTGGATGGAAGTAGTACCTGTGACCCATCTGCCCGCACTCCCGGAGGCTGCAGCTGCGGAGAGCGGAGGGAGACGTGAAGAGTCAGAAAGGAAGCGAGGTGCGCGCGCGCGCGAGCTCCAACCGGAGTACACTCTACTACCCCCCCACCCTATCTATCCCCCACCGATCAGGCCAGGTGCTCACCAGAGTTACCACCGCCTCTATTTCCAGCACGTCGCCTTCTGCTGGTCAGAGACCAGCTGGTGCCGCTCGGCTGGAGCAGCCTCCGTTTCAGAGACCCGGCTCGGCCCCTGCAGGGTTAGGTGGGCGCACTGAATGGCGGCGAGGAGGCCCTTGGCCCGTGTCCCGACCCCGGGGACCTGTCTGCCCAGCGCCGCCAACGCACCTGACCTGGCTCTTCGCT
>NW_022111357.1:42953896-42956827 GCF_000313985.2 Echinops telfairi
CTAGATGCTGCCGAGGGGTAGGACAGCCCGTCAGTTGACGCCCCTGGCTGAGCCTGTGCCCACTTTCCCTCTCCCCCCCACCCCCGCCCCACTTCCCCTTGGTCAGTTCTCCGTCCATCCTCTCTCCAGAAATCTCTCTCCATCTCTGCCTTCCCCCTCCCTGGCCTGGCCCAAGTGTCAGCAGATTTGAGGGCATCATTGCTAGAGGTCTCTAAGCACTTGCTCCCTAGGGCGTGAGCTAGCGGAGGCTGGGGGTGGAGGGGACACCCTGCTCCCTCAGGACCTAGTAGTGTTAAGCAGCGGGGCCTGGGAATAGCCACTGACCCATGCAGACTTGACCCAATTCCCAGCTCCCACCCTGTCCTCTCTGGTCACTTCCCCTTCCTTGGAGCATGGCCTGGGGCAGGGGGTGAGCATAAATGACCCTAAGGGTGAGGATAGGAAGTACACTCATCAGCCCCCCTGGTGCCCCTGGGAACCATGCGCCCGTCATGTGGCTGAGGTGGGGAAAGGAGGCAGCCATGGCAGAGAAAGGGCAAGGTGTTGCGGGGTCCTGCAGCCTGTGCAGGGACAGGTAGGACAGTGGAGGTGGGCAGAGAGCCGGCCTGGGGTGGCTGCCCTAGACTGCCCCAGGCCCACAGCCTCTCTGGCCAGGGGGCAGGCGCCTCCCCAGTGGCATGGCCAGGCTTGGGGTGGCCAGGTAGAACGGTTGGCCAGGCTGTGCTCTGCCGCTGCCCCACCCCCTTGAGGTACTGAATGGCTGGAGTCTTTTGTGCTGGGCAGCTGGAGGCTGGCCTTTATGTTGGGCTGTGGGAAAGCCACCGGCTGGTCTCTCACAGGCTCCTCCAAAGCCGGATTATCTCAGGGCTCTTGGGAATCGCTCTCAAGGGCGCCCTCCCCCCAAACAGGATGGGGGCAGGGCACCTTCACAGTGGCCCTGGAAGGCCAGGGCAGGCAGGGGCCTCTGTGTGGAGAGAGTCCAGGCCTCAGGTCTCTCCTACCCACTCAGCATGGCTGTCCCCACAGCTGGGCAGAACTGAGGCAATTACCAGGCTGAAGTCAGACTGGAGGATGCCCAGGACCACAGCCTGGCAGCAGGGGTAGGGCCAGAGGACTACACATTGGGCACCTACTGCATGCAGACCCAGCAGGGTATGCACACCTTTCCACTGGGCCACCTACGCATCTCTGAACCCTGAGCTCTCCCTGCCCCAGGCAGCTGAAAAAAGAGGATTAGGGGGGCGGGCAAGAGCCTGGCAGTGTGCAGGAAGGGGAGACCCCATCATGTGCCACCCAGCAACTCTCTCTGCCTCCGGGTCTGCCAGGGGTGGGGCGGTTATTCCTTTACAAATGAAGAGATGGAGCCCCAGAGAGTCCAACTACTAAGTGGTGGTGTCTGGACTTGAACCCTGAGCCCCAGTCCTACCTCCTGGTTCGGTCGTAATAGCTTCCCAGAGGCCCTCCAGCCAGAGCGCCCACTGTGTGGCCATAGGAAGGATAGAAGGCCGGACGGGAGGGAGGGTCAGAGTACACAGGGGCTACTCAGGGCCAGAGGGCCACCAGGTGAGGCTGTGGGAATAGCGAGGCACTGGACAGGCCAGATGTTGCTGGGGGAGGCTGCCACTTCCCACCTTCAAAGGCAGCCCATGGGGGTCGGGAGCCTTCCCACTGGGACTACTGCTCCCCAGATGGCCCTGGGGCCCACGCTCGGCACACAAAGCCAGACAGCCCAAGGCGAATGAGTGTGCCTCTGGGCGCACGCGCCTTTTGTGTCTGATGAATGTCGGGTGGCAGTGTGTGGGAACCACGGTGGGGGTGGGTGGGGGTGGGTGGAGGTAGGAAGGGAACGCCCTCCAAGATCTCTCTGCCTTCCAGGCCTGGGTGGGCAGGGCCGCCACAGAGAGCCAGCATGTGTGCCTTTCCCTCAGACTGACAGGGCTGTTGGGGCTGGAAAAGACCATGGACGCCCCCACCCACCCACGCAATTTCACACACAGGGAAACTGAGGCCACCAGGGAGGATCTATCCAATACCCACCCTTCAGGCTTTCCTCATGCTCCTCTGAGAGGGGTTGAGGACAGAGTGGGATGACCCATGGGACCCAGAGAAGGGGTGGGTGGGCAGCAAGGCCTGGAGATGACACTTCTACAATCTGCTCAGGACCCCCTCCAAGTCGCCTGGGGACACCTGGGGAGAAGAGAGAGGCAGCTGTCTGTTTCCATTTACAGCCTTGGGGACTCTCTGGGCAGTTATACTCTGGGTCCCCATGAGTTGGAATCAACTGGGGCAGGGAGTGGGGTTCTTTCAGTCCCGAGGAGACTCAAGATGGGATAGCAGTCAGACTGGCAAGTGACCCTCTGAGGCCAGGCCAGCACTGATACATGGCGGCTGTGCTCAGTGGGAGCTGGAGTGGTGGCCCAGGTCCCAGGTCCTAGGCTGCCCACCGGGGACAGTGGCCTCTAGCAGCCTCGCTCCCTGGTTCTTCATCTCCAGCCCCACAATGCGGGCTCTGTGGAGGTCAATTTCATAGTGGAGTGGACACCCGGGACTATGGGTGTTGTTCCAAGCTGCCTGGTGCCAAAGGGGCCAGAAGCTGCACTGGGACAAAGGCCCTGGCCCTGATGGTGACCATCACTGGCCAGTTATCCTGGGTGTGGGTGGGAGCACCAGTCTACAAAACCCCAAAGAAGGTATCAGTGAGGCTGACCCCAGTATCTGGGTTGGGTCAGAGGAGGAGCTGGGGGGGGGTGGTGGCGGGGGCGCAGCAGTGAGCTCCATTATCTGTGTATGATCCCAGTCCCCACAACACAACGAGGCAGCGATGGGAGTGGTGGGGCCTCCAGGCAGGACACCGCTTACAGACCCAGGACTTAAACCTTGGTGTCTGTCCCTCATCAGGATCAGGGGTGCTGAGGGACGGACGAACGAACG
>NW_022111357.1:42958589-42969603 GCF_000313985.2 Echinops telfairi
CAAGGGCTCAAGTAGAAATAAAATGTTTCAAAAATGATGATAGCAACATATGTACAAATGTGCTTGATACAACTGAAGTGTGGATTGTTATAAGAGCCATAAGAAAGAAAAAAATAAAAGTACTTTTCATATCCAAAGCCTATAAACGTAGGTTTGATGGCACAATGCCAATAAAACCCTTTTTTTTCCCCAAAAAATAAAAAAGGAAAGAAAGCTGGAGAAAGAGTAAGGAAGTCCTGAGAAGAACGGATGCACTTGAATTAGGGTGTCGGCCAAGAATATTGAAAGTATCAAGGCCCACGAGCGTGCAAGCGAATCGGTCTTTGAAGCAGTGCAGCGTGCATGGTGACAGTTCATCTCATGTACTTTGGGCATATCCTCAGAAGAGAGCAGTCCCTGGTGACCCTTCTGTAAGGGGATGTCCAATTGTCTACAGAGGGGCTTTGGTCTCCACTGTGCACTCCCCCTCATTCACATTGATAGGATTTTTTGTTCTGGGCCTTTGATGGCTGATACCTGATCCCGTAGACACCTCATGATCACCCAGGCTGGTGGGCTTTGTTGCTTCTCAGCTAGATGGCCGCTTGTTTCTCTTCAAAGGTGTCATGCTAAGAGAGGTAGGGAGTGAGCCAGAGGAAGTGGATTGACACTGCGCTGCACCCGCGGACTCAGACATGGTCACAGGACTGGGCCTGCTCCTTTCAGTTGTCCCTGAGTCGCTGTGAGTCAGAACTGACCCACAGCACCAAACAAGTCTGGCCTTCGTCACAACTGGCAGCTTGGCTTTGGGGACACACCAGGTTTCTCTGGGTGTCCCTTTGCTAGCCTGTACCATTGGCCATGGAAACGCTCAACCCGGGGAGCACTGCAATTCTGAATGCAACCGGGGTCAGCTAACTGAGGCGCCCACACAAACCAGAATACAGAGAAGGTGGTGGTCGGGAGGTAATGGCACAGACTAAGATGGGTGCCATCCATGAGGGCTTCCCCTTGTCACCCTGGGAAGGCGGTGTTCTGTGTCCCAGCAAAAGTTTCGTCTGTGTGAAGGTCTTCACTACCACAAATGAAGGGAGCCTTGGCAGCGTAGTCCAAAACACCCCTCGGGAGAAAGACCAAGCTTTCTACTCCCGTAAAGAGTTACAGACTTGGAAACCCCCAGGGGCCGCGCTCTCCTGTCCTATGGGGTCTCTGTGAGTCAGAGTAGGCTTGATGGCAATGAGTTTTGAGACCACAGCGTTGACTGTGACTCATAGTGTCCACCCTAAAAAACCCGGCTCACTGCCGTTGAGTCAATGATGGCCCATAGTGGCCCCGCGAGTTTCCAAGACAGTAACTTTTTTTTCTTTTCCCCTTTCAACCCATTTTATTAGGACCTAATCCAAGATATTAACTTTTTTCTTTTTCTAAATAAAACACTTTATTGGGGGCTCTTACATCTCTTATCACAATCCACACATACATCCCTTGTGTCAAGCACATTTGTACATATGTCGCCATCACCACTTTCAAAACATTTTCCTTCTACTTGAGCCCTTGATATCAGCTCCTCCTTTTCCCCCTCCCTCCCTTATGAACTCTTGATAGTTTTTTTTTCCATGTCTTACACAGACCGGTGTTTCCCTTCACCCACTTTTCTGTTGTACATCCCCCTGGGAAAAGATTATATGTAGCTCATTGTGATCAGTTTCCCCTTTCTCCCTCCACCTTCCCCTTACCCTCCTGGTATCTCTATTCTCATTATTGGTCCTGAGGGGTTTATCTGTCCTGGATTCCCTGTGTTTCAAACTCTTATCTGTACCAGTGTACATGCTCTGGTCTAGCCGGATTTGTAAGGCAGAGTAGGAGTCATGATAGTGGGGATGGGGGTGGCTGACCCCCAGTTAGCTGACCCCCGGTTGCATTCAGGATTGCAGTGCTCCCCGGGCTGAGTGTTTCCACGCCCAATGGTACAGGCTAGCATTAAAGAAATAGAGGAAATCTGTATGTTTTTGTTGTTTTTGTTTTTTTGGAAATCTGTATGTTTCATCGGTGCTATACTGCACCCTGACTGGCTCATCTCTTCCTTGTGACCCTTCTGTAAGGGGATGTCCAATTGTCTACAGATGGGCTTTGGGTCTCCACTCCACGCTCCCCCTCATTCGCATTGATATGATTTTGTGTTTTCAGTCTTTGATGCCTGATACCTGATTCCATTGACGCCTGGTGGTCACACAGGCTGGTGTGCTTCTTCCATGTGGACTTTGCTGCTTCTGGGCTAGCTTGCCGCTTGTTTATCTTCAAGCCTTTATGACCCCAGACACTATCTCTTTTGATAGCTGGGTACCATCAGCTTTCTTCACCACATTTGCTTATGCGGCCATTTTGCCAAGACAGTAACTCTTTACGGGAGTATAAAGCCCCATCTTTCTCTGGAGGAGCAGCTGCTGGTTTTCAACTGCTGGCCTTTCAGTTAGCAGCCCAACCCAGAGTGACCCCATAGGTCAGAGGAAGTCCTTACATAAGCAGACTGCCTCATCTTTCTCCCTGTGAGAGGCTGGTGGATTCAAACTGCCAACCTTTGGGTTAGCAGCCCAACCCTCCACCCACTTTGCCACTAGAGCTCCTTCTACAAAGAGCCAGATGGCCAATGTTTTCAGCTTTCCAGATTTCATGGTCTCTGTGGCACCTCGGTAGCCAGAGGGAAATGTCTTTTATAGCAACAAGTATGAATGTGTGGGCTGCCCCCCCCCAAAATATTGATTTCTGAGTGCTGAACTTTGAATTGCTCATCATTTCATGTTCAATGAGATCATTCTTTCCTGAGACATCTTCAATCTTCAAAAATGCTAAACTATGCTGTCCCAAAGGAGCACCTGTGGCTGCCCAAACGACCCAGATGGTCACCAAGAATAAGCGGTGGGAGAGATGACGGTTTCTCAGTGGTCGCCAGGGGTGGGGGTGGGGGAAAGAGGACCCCAAGCTCAGGGGACGCTGAGTTTCCAGTGAACACGGTGGGGAAACACAAGAACCGGTGGAGGTGTGCCCTGCAGTCGGAAAGGCATTTCTAGCTGCGGCACGATAAAAAAGAATGACCCCAAGCGCAAAGACACCATGTAGGGAAGGGGTTAGTGTCCGCCCTAGGCTAAGCCAGGCTGATCCTCTTAAACCTTAGTGCATGGGCGCCGGCATTGGCCTCATTTCACAGACTGCTGGGAAACTGAGGCACAGAGGGGTTAAGTACGTGCCCCCACTTTCTGAGGGTGGTGATGTTTCTGTTGTGCGTACTCCCGCGCTCACCAAGCTTCCGGGAAGCAGAGCTTGCCCCAGTCCCACCCCCACCTCCCCACGGACCGGCTTCTCGCCCTCCAAGGCCCCCTTCGCCGAGCCCTTCCCCCTCAACCCAGCGCCCCGACCGACCGTTGAGTTCGCGCTCTCCCGCGGTTCCCACAGTGGCCTGGCGGCCACAATGGAAGCGTGCCCGGGCCTCCCCGCGGCATTAGTGCCGGGCTCTGCCTCTGAATGAATGAGGGCGGACGCAGGGGACGGGGAGGGGGGCAACTCCCAAAAGACCATCTGGCTCCGCGTTATAATAGAGCAATAAAGGGCTTGTCTGCCTTTCAGAGGTTGGGAACGCGCTGCTCTCTGACACCGTGGGGTTTTTAACCAGCTTGGGATGGCGACCCGGGCCTGCCCTGGTGCGCGGGGAGCGCTGGGGGCGGGCGCCACGTGGGCCGAGCGCGGCCCTGATCCCGGGCTTGGGACCCCAGGCCCTGCGCTTTCCCACCGCCATGGGACGCTTCACCTGGGATACTGAGGCCCGCAGGCAGACCTGGTTTGTGCCCAAGCTGCTGGGGGATGGGGGTGTGGTGAGAGTGGAGCTGGCATCATCGCCCAAGGCAAGGGGCATGGCCTAGTTTGTCCCAGTGGGGGTTGCAGTCCATGGGTGACCCTCCAGGCATTGAAGCAAGGACACCTAGTTCCCGGGGTGGCCACAGTGTGTTTGCAGTGTCCAAACCTGACAGAGAGTCCAGGCCAGCCCGCAACTCCTGGAACTGGGGTCAGAGCCTGAGGCCACAGTGTGGGTTTATGGGGCACACTGCGTTTCCCCTCTCCAGCAAGCACCTGCATTCTGGGACTAGGAGTGCGGGTGGGGTGTGGGGAAGCTCAGCCTCAAGGCACAGGGACAGCCTTAAGGGACATCAGATAAGACAATCAATAGAGCAGGGGCATCTGGGGAGCCCATGCCCCAGACTTTTGATGTCCCTCTGGGGGAGAGCATCATCACATCAGCCCCATGTGGGGAACTCCAGGCTGGGGTGGGGGGATGGTCGTGGGGGAAAGGATACATGCCCACCTGGATCACAGAGTCCCACCATGTCACAAGCATTCCAGCTGAGTGAACCCCAGAAATGGCATAGGCCACTCTCCAAATGCACCCCTGCTCAGAACCTCCCTAGATCTCCCACCTCTGAAGGCAGGAGTCCGGTGACTCCAGGCACTGGGCTGGACAGAGAGCCCTTCTTTGGCTGTGGGGGCAGGGCACCCCGAACAGGAGGTGCAAAGGTTAGCCTCACTCAAGACCCTCTCCACCTGGACCCACCTGCTGCCTGGCCAATGGTCACTTCCTGGAAGGGGGTACCTCCTAACTTTAACCTACTCCACCCAGCCAGCAAGAGGAGGAATCACTGCACTCAGGGGGGTGGGGACAGGTTCCATCCTTAGGATGACAAATGCCTCCCCCTAACCCTCCTGTGCAGCCTACATTCTTCCCCCAGTGCCAAGGGGCTGTCCATCTGCTCCCCGTGCTCCAAGCCTAGTCACCGACACTCAACTGTGACGCCAGCTTAGGAGTCACCCCCCTCCAGCTGTGGTGGGAAGAAGGCCGAGAGCCGCGCCTCTCTTCAGCTCTGACCCTGGCCCTGCTGCTGCTGCTTCCCCTGCGTGCCCTGCCTCAGCCCACTGGGCTGCCACTGAGCACCGATGGGGGACCTGGAGGAGCCACAGGTGCAGCCTGGGCAGGGCAGTGGGGAAATTGTTATTAGAATCTTTCCCTCATGCTTAGCCCAGGAACCTGTCCGGAGGTGCACACACAGAGCTCGTCCCTGGCCTCCAGCAGCTGGGTGGCAAGGCAAGGCTGAAAACAAGTGACTCAAAGGTGGTTCCGGAAACATCCATCCATCTGAAGCTTGTCCACACACTGACTTGCCGAAGAAGGAGGTCCCAGTCAGTGTGGCCTTTGGAACCAGTGCCAGGCCCTTTATTTTTGCAGTCCAGGCAGGAAGGAGCACAAGCAAACACACATGCCAAGCACTCATGCACAAACACACATGCATGGGCCCACACATGGCTGTACACGCGTACAGGTACACACACAGGTGTGCCCCCCACACACACATGGGCTTCCTAGTGACCCTTTAGGACAGGGTAGAACTGCTTCTGTGAGTTTCCAAGACTGTAAATCTTGATGGGAGTAGAAAGCCCCATCTTTCTCCCTCTGAGTGGCTGGTATAGGTCACCTCAGGGGCGCCTGTGAACGATGGTGCTGTGAAGCCCAGGGACCAGGCCATGCCCCGCAGGAGGAATCAACACATCTGTGTCGGAAGAAACAGCCAGAATGCTCCTTCAAAGCGAGGATGGTGAGGCTGTGTCCCACCTGCTTTGGCCATGTTCTCAGAAGGGGAGCTTTTCTGCTAGGAAAAGAGGAGGTGAGTGAACAAAAAGGGGGGCCCTCCGGGAGATGGAATGACACCGTGGCTGCAGCGATGGGCTCAGACCGCCGTGCTTGTGAGGATGGAGCAGGTGTTTCCTTCTGAAACACCCACAGGGTCACTTCCGCCCTGTGCTATTGGGCCGCGGTGAATCAGTATTGACTCAATCAGCAGTGAGTTCGGGTTTGGGTCGCTTGGTTTGCAGCAGATATCATAGACACCCAGTTAGTTTTTATTTACTTAAACACTAAGGCTTTAAATGGTCGCTTAGAAACACTTGGAAGCATGGAAGCAAAGCTATCCACAGTCGTGCCCTCTGCCAAACTGTTGGCATTTGGTGTTCTCCCCTCCCCCACCCTGCCCTGACCACGTGACCGGCTGGCCAATGCTAAGCCTCCTTCATGTGAAGGTCCCGGTGCCCCAGGGAGCCCAATTTCAGTTTCCACTCCTCCCCCAATGATGGGGGCACAGGACTGGGTGCCCTGCTTTCCAGCCCCAGGCGTCTCACTTGTCACCTGCACCCGCCCTTTACTTTGGCTCTCCAAACGGGGTGCAGGGCGAAGAGGCAGAAGGGTGGATATAGTTATGCTCCAAGACAGGAGCCCCAGAGCCCCGCTAACTCCGGTGGGGTGCCCCCAGAGCCCCGCTAACTCCGGTGGGGTGCGCAGCCAGGGGCTTCCTCACTCCGTGCGCCCCTGGCGGCCTAGGACGAAGACAAAGGGCAGCGCGTGCCTCTCTTGCAGGCCATCTCGGCCCCACCGCCTTTGTCCGCGGTCACAGGACCACCCGCCATCTAGAGCGCGCGTTCCCCGGCTCCTTCTTTCGTTCAGGGCGCCGCCCACCCCTCGCGGGAGCTGGGAGGTGACTTAGCCAGGGAGGTGCTCTGTGCTCCGAGAATGCCCCGCCGTGCACTGAGCCCCGGCCACCCCACCCCCGGGGCTCGCTCACATTATCACCCAGCAGCCGCCAGGCCAGCCGCCCCCTCCCGCGGCCTGGGCGCTTTTCCGCTCCCCTAGCTCTCCCGGAGGACAGAGAAAATGCCAGCGCCCGGGGTTCCGATTCCAGGCGCGCTCTACAGACTGTGCAGCCGCCCTGGCCTCTCTTTTTGCCTATTTGCTCCTCGGTAAAATGGGAGAGGAAACCCAAGGGGAAGCATAGGTTGCCCTAGCCTGCAACAAACGCTCCCGGCCTCCGCCCTCTTCTTCTTCTTCTTCTTCCTCTTCCTCTCCTTCTTCTTCCTCCTCCTCCTCCTCCTCCCCCTCCTCCCCCTCCTCCTGCTCCTCCACCACCACCTTGGGCCAGCCACATACCTCTGTGAGGCTCAGGGTCCTGTCTATAAAACAGGCGAGACCCCTCCCTCTGCAGGACTGTGCTAAGACAAAGCCACACTCACTGTCATCAAGCGGATGGCCACTCTGATTCATAGCAACCCGAGAGGACAGGGAAGGATTGCCTCTGTGAGTTTCCAAGTCTCGACAGCCGGTGGTCTTGAACTGCTAACCTAGCCACTAGGCACTAGGGCTCCTGGAGGCTTCATATCCCCAACTCTTATGCCCCACCCCCTCCACAGCTCTGTCCATGGGGGGGACCCAGATCCCCTCCACCTGCTAGGCAGGCTCACCTGAGGGCCTCCAGGTGCCCTCACTGTCTGGGCTCAACTGCTCCCTTCACAATGGGGAACAGGGGCCCAAATATTCCTCTTCAGTGATGGATGGATGACACGGGGTCATCTTGGCGCAGGGGTAGGGTGGCCTGCATTTTCATCGCCCTGTATTTAGCTGGGTTGTGGGCACAGCACAACTCCAGGGGGCGCTGCCCAGGAGGGGAGGGGGGGAGACAGGAGCCAGGGCAAAGGTGGCAGGGGAGCTTCCTGGACAGGGGGGCTCCAGCTCTCAGTAATCTGAGAATAAGGCCATCTCCCCATCTCCCAGGCCACATGGCTTTCTGCATTTCCACGCAGGGGAGGGCTTCTGGTCAGGAGGGGGGACACTTGAGCTTTGGGCTGAACCTGTCCCAGTCTGTCTGTTCCCCTCCCTCACTGGAAACCCCTTCCTGGGGTTCTGCTCTTTCTGGGCTTATACACTCCACCCTGGGACGGCTGCTGGGGCTGCAGGAGGGAAGAGGGTGAGGCAGGGTGCCCTGGCCAGACCAGCCTGCAGGCCCCCCCAGGGGGGGGTGTCCTAGAGCCAGAGGTTGATTAGAGACTGTGGTTCCGCAGTGTGAGTGGTCGGGGTCAGGGTGGAGGTCCCGTGTGGGGCTCTCTTCTTCGGAAAGGCCTCCTCTGGCAGCTGGGAACATGCCCCCTGGAGCATTCCCCCCCCCAACACCCCCGCCCCCCACCGGCCTCCAGGCCCTGCCATCCCAAGGACAGCATTGGAGGTGCGGGCCACTTAGAAAGGGTCACGGCCCTTTATCACAGAGTGGGACTTCGGCCCCCATGTCCACATGCACGCTCTCTGCACAGTGACTATTTGGGGGAGCATCATCAACTTCAGACACCCCACCCCAACTTGCATGCCCCTCCAACTTTATGAGTTCTCCAGGGCACCGCGGGGCTGGGGGCGCTAAGGCAGGATAAGCCCGTGCAGCCCTTCTAGGACAACCGAGAGAGGGTCGAAGCACCGCCCCCTTTTCCAGAAGTACTTCTGGCGGCAAAGTCTGGCGGCAAACTGGGCCTCTAGCTCCCGTCCCTCCTCCCCCCACCCACCCCCCGCCCCTCCCCGGGCCACGCGGTTCTATTCACCGCGGATGGTGTGAGCCCGTAGCCCAGCCAGTTTCCCACACTTTGGCTCCATTCATAGTGTTAAACGGCCCACAAAGGCCGGGCGTGTGCCTCGGAGGCCTCCTGAGCCGCGGCGGGCAGCCATCTGGCCCGCACCCGCGGAGGGAGCCGGCCTTTCATCGGGCCAGGCGCCGCCCCCGCCCCTGCCCCCCCCTCCTAACCGCAGCCGGGACAGGATTTAACGCCATTCGTTTCAAATTTCCCACAATCGACAATTGGATCAAAGCTGCTCAGTCTGGGGGAGTGAGGAGAGGGTGGGCGACAGCG
This sequence comes from Echinops telfairi, assembly GCF_000313985.2. Classification (NCBI taxonomy): domain Eukaryota; kingdom Metazoa; phylum Chordata; class Mammalia; order Afrosoricida; family Tenrecidae; genus Echinops; species Echinops telfairi. The sequence continues at coordinate 42,967,326 of NW_022111357.1, forward strand.
GGCCCCTCAGCCCACCCGCCACCCTCACCCAGGCCCTCTGCGGGTGGGCAGGCAATGGGGTGAGCGAGGGCTGGACCCAGCTCCTGGCACGTGTCTCATCTGGCTGGGGAGTCAGCTGGAGGAGGGGTGGGGGTAGGACACCAGCCCCAGCCCACTGTTCCTTGGGATGCCTGTTGAGGGAGCCGCTGCCTGGGTGTCACCCCCCACTCCCACTCCCAAGTCTGGGCCTACCTCTAGGGCTCTGCTGCCTGGAGCCCAGTGGTCAGGGCACATTTGAGCTTGGGCCCCATTAGTGACAAGTGCAGGCCTAGGCTCCGGGCACTCCCCGTACTTCCCCAGTTCTACCCAGCTCTTGCTTCGCTAAGTGCCTACACCTACTTGGTGCAGGGCCCTGGACTGGCAGGATGTGAATGATGGGGCCATGGTTGACTGTCATCCTGCCCCCTTCCCCGGCTCCAGCCAGCTCACAGGGTGCCCCTGACCACAGGGGACAGACACAAAGTGTGATGTCCCTCCACCATGAGTCCCATTTGGGCATCCTCTAATACCTTCTTCTGTCTGAGACCCTGCCCTGTCCAGAGGCTACTGTGAGACCCCAGAGGTTGGGCCTGGATGGTTTTTGTCCTTATGCATCGAAGAGGGGCCACCTGTCCAGAGGAGCGTCCCATGTCTCACAGAGGGGCTTCTATGCCTGGGGAGGTGACCACAGACCCCAGTTTTCTCTTCTTCCATAGCCAGCCTGGCGCCTGTGTTCCCTTTAAGAGAGGTACAGCTGAGAGTGGGATGGGAGGAAGGGAGAGTAGGGGGGCTCCCTGCCCTCCCTCTCTAAAGTCACCTAGAGCAGCGGTACTCGACCTTTTAATACCGTTCCTCTTGTTGTGGTGACCCCCCAACCATACAATTATTTTCGTTGCTACTTCATAACTGTCATTTTGCTACTGTTATGAATCGGGCGACCCCTGTGAAAGAGTTGTTCAACCCCCAAAGGAGTTGTGACCCACAGGTTGAGAACCACTGACCTAGAGGGTTATCTCCAGGACTCCCTACCCCCAGCCTAACTCATCCCAGTGTGGAGCGTGGGGGCACTTAGCCAATCCTTCTGCTGACTCCAAGCAAAGTCCTGGCACTGTCCCGTGCCCTCCCCTGACAGTTCCATTGCTTGGGCATCTGGAGCCACAGCCACCTGACAGGCCACTCACACTGTGGGTTGTGGCCAAAGCCGGCCTCGCTGGTTGCTGTTGAGGACATTCTGACTCGTGGTGATGGCTGTGTGCTGGGACCGGAACTGTGCTCTGGCATTTTCAAGGCTACAGCCTTTCAGAAGCCAGCCCTGGCTTCCACTGCACCCCTGGGTGGGGGTGAGGGGCTTGAGCTCATCACTGAGCATGTGATTGTATGCAGCATCCAGTTCCCAGTCACATCTGATCACAGCAGCTGCCCCAGAGCCATGCTTCTGGATTTCACCCCCGGCTCAAGCGCCTGCCTCTGGCTGGCTTCCACATGCCTCTCTCCATTCGGAGAGAGAGGTGTTGGGGTGTGGGTGAGAGGGAGGTTAGGGTGCAGTCCAAGCTCTGCCTCTTCTCTTAGTACCCTGCAGGGTGCAGGGTGCGGTGGGAAAGGACTGTTCTGGATGGAAGGGGGTCCTGGGGCTGGTGACCTGAACCAGCTGTTGGCCTTCAGCTGGCTGGTCAAGGTGTGGACTTGTTGTGTTGCCCAGTGGGTTCCTAGGGGCCAGTCTGGGCTGGCACTGCAACCCTGTGGGCTCCAAGCCTGTCCTGCTTAGCCCCTCCTCACTGCCCCTGGCACCCCCTCTGGCCGGATGCCTGAGGAAAGCGACCCACAAGTGTCTTACTAGGCTGTGCCTCAAAGTAGCAGGGGCTGTGGCCTCCCACCGGTGGTCCTGCTAGGTCCTGGGAGCCAGGCAAGTGACTCCCAATCCACAGTGGAGTGAGACCAGCAGAGAGACCATCCCAGAGGCCTCGATGCTCCAGGCCTGCCCTAACCAGCTGGTCCAGACCATGTGTGCCTGGAGCTGTGTGCTCCCCAGAAATATGCCCACCACCACCATTCTGTGCACATGAACTCTGGTCTCCCAGCCAGATAGGGTGAGGGGGTGAGGCTGAAGCACCCTCCATGCTACTGCTGCCTGCCAGGCTGCTTGAGGAGAATGGGGCACCAGGGCTCTGTACTTAGGCAGCCTTCCAGTTGGGAACCCCGGATCCTCAAAGCTCTCTGAACCCCAGCCAGGGAGGCAGCCTGCCCCTTTCCAGAGTGGTAG
>NW_022111357.1:42970004-42980918 GCF_000313985.2 Echinops telfairi
GGGGGCGCTTCTTCCTGCCCTAACCCGCCCCCCTCCCTGGCGTCCCCCGCAGCCTGGGAAAAGGCAGCATATTGAGGCGCGGGTCTCAGCATCAGGCCCGGGATGCTAATGAGGGCGAGCGTGTTCCCACAGCCCGGACATTGTGCCGCGCGGCCCACCTGCTCCTCGGGGAGCGCCCATTGTGCCCGCGCCAATTCACAGGCAATTTAGCGTGCGCTAATGGGCCGGCGCCTTTGTGCGGCCCGCGCCGCCATTGGCCCGCCGAGCGTGGGAACGGCCGCGGCGCCCCGGCCCCAGGCCCCGGCCGCGCCCGCGCCTATATCAGGCGGCTCGCGCCCAGCCCGGCCAGCGCCTGGCTCGCCGCCTCCGCCTGCGCCCGCCGCTCCGCGCCCGCCGGCATGGCCCCCAGCACCGTGGCCGTGGAGCTGCTCAGTCCCAAGGAGAAGAACCGGGTAAGTGACAGCTCCGCGGCCTCCGAGCGCACCCGCCGCCCGCCCGCCCGCCGGCCGGCCGGCCAGCCCGCGCCCTCTGACCCGGCCTGCCCTGCCCTCTCTCCCCGTAGCTGCGCAAGCCTGTGGTGGAGAAGATGCGCCGCGACCGCATCAACAGCAGCATCGAGCAGCTCAAGCTGCTGCTGGAGCAGGAGTTCGCGCGACACCAGCCCAACTCCAAGCTGGAGAAGGCTGACATCCTGGAGATGGCTGTCAGCTACCTGAAGCACAGCAAAGGTGAGCGCACCGCCGGCCCTCCAGCCTCCCGGCCCCAGCCCCGCGCCCGGGCCCGGCTCACCGGCGGTCCTGTCTGTCTCTCCCTCCTGCAGCCTTTGCTGCCGCTGCCGCCGGTCCCAAGGGGCTGCACCAGGACTTCAGCGAGGGTTACTCCTGGTGCCTGCAGGAGGCCGTGCAGTTCCTGACGCTGCATGCGGCCAGCGACACGCACCTGAAGCTGCTCTACCACTTCCAGCGCCCCGCCGCCGCGCCCGTCGCGCCCAAGGAAGCCCCTGCCGCCGGCGCGGCGGGCCCGCTCTCGCTCACCTCCGCCAAAGCCCCGGCCCCACGACAGCCTGCCTGCGGCCTCTGGCGGCCCTGGTGACGGGACCACCCAGGACCAGAGGGCGAGACGAATCGTTCCTCTCCCGAGTAGGGAAGCGTCTTTCCTGTCCCCTGGGTCCAGCTTGGACGCCTCTCCGGAAGGCTTCCTCCGGCTGGCGGGCCAGCGGGGGAGTCATTCTCAGAGAATGTGTGCTGGCCTTTCGTTGTAGGACAATCAGCGCTCATCTTCAGGGGAGAGAGCTGCCTCCAAGGGTCTGACCCCAAGGGGTCGTTCTGTGTCTGCATTTCAGCAAGTGACTGACTTCTGGGAAGTCCCGCCCGGCCTGTGGCCGGGAGTCTATGATATTTGTAGGCATTGGGGCTGGTGGGAGCCACCGTAGAGGACTTTCTTCAGGCCCGTGGCTGTGGGCGCGCCTCTGGGTGGGCCGTGCAGTGGGCTACCCTGCCTTTTGTGAAGGCGAACTCCGTGTGCATCCTTATAGGAGAGCGAGTAGCAGCCTGAGGGCGCAGAAGAGTCCTCGCTGTGGAGCCTTTCTCGGAAGGCCCCCTGCTCGAGGGCTCGGCTGTCCGGGTGGGGCTCACAGTGGGCTTGTTTGGGGCAGGTGGGTCCCCGCTACGATCCTTAAAGGATTCCTCGGTGTGGGTGCGCGTGGGCGCGACGTCTGTACTCAGTATTTAAACTCTGTCACTGGGCTGCTCTGCAGGCTTGTAATAAACTCTATTGAGTCCTCGTGGCGTCTTGTGCCTTCAAGGGCCTGGGGAGCGGAGGAGGGGAGCGCGGAAGCGCAGATTCACAGGGGCGAAGGGGAGCAAACGCGGCCGGCCCTAGTGCGCAGCCAGGGTGGGGGTGGGGTGGTCTTTTGCAGAGACCCTCTGGCTGTTGGAAAAGCCTGGGTCTGGGAAGGAGGGAGGGAGGGGAGAAACTGGAAGTGAAAGAGGCGGAAAATAAGTAGGGAAGGGAAGAGATGGATCTGGAAACCAGGGAAAGAAGCTGGGGGGCAGAGGAAAAGCAGGGAGAGGTGTGTGGAGAGAGGAGATGAGGAGGGAACTGGGAGGCGGCCTGGAAGGAGAGGGACCTTGTAGATTGCATTCCTCTGCGTCTTCCCCCCTCCCCCCCTCCGTGGAGGAGCAGTGCTTGGACTTCAGGACTTCCTTTCACTTTGCTCCTGCGGGGGGAATGGGACAAAATGACAGCCATGAATGAACTCTTCTCGCTGTCTGGCTGAGGATCTGTAACCTGGGGGTTCCTTGCTGCAATCAAAGGGGGCTTGGCGGGCCAAACAGGAGAAAATGCTTGCCACTAGGCCTTGCCCCAACCCCAACCCCCAACCCTGTCAGAAGCACCTGATCCCCAGGTGTCCACCCTGCCCTCCTGGCTGCCAGCCACATGTCAGGCTGGAACAGGCAGCGCTAGTGGTGACTGCCAGGGCTGATCCTTTGCTTCAAAAAGATGCCTATTTTTAGGGTGCTTACAAGGTGTTGGTTGAGCCTGCAAGAACCCAGAACCTCACCACCCAGGTTGCCCATGGGGTGAAATCCTCCCAGCTGGGAGTGGCATAGTGGTTATGCATAGTGGTCAGCCATCCACAACCATCAGCAGCTCCTCTGGAGAAAGACCGGACTTTCTGCTCCCATAAGCAGTTACAGTCTCGGAAATCCACAGGGGGGTCACTATGAGTCAGCATTGACCAGAGGGCAGTGACAGCAGGAAGGGGAGCCTGGTACCAGAGACTCTCAGACTCAATGTGATGGTGTTAAGGGTCCCAGACTTCTCTCCCCTCCGCCTTCTGGCTCATTCCACAAGGTCAGTGCCTGCCAGTGGCCCTCTCTGTTCTCTGCAGAGCCCAGGGTGTGCTGGGCAGGTTTGGCTCACTGCAGACATGTGGGTCCCTCAGACTAGGAGAAGCACCACTGCCCGTTGGATCAGAGCTTCCTTGCTGCCCTGCCGGAGTTTACCCGGGCACCAGTGAGGTCCTTCTCAGGAGCTCCGCATCACAGGGGCCTCCACAGACTGGTTTCCATCCCCGGGAAGTCCCCTGGCAGTGCTGTCTCCTCCCGGCAGCCTCACCTGGAATCCTGCCCAGGCCTCTGCAATACTGCTGGTTCCAGGGAACCTGTCTGGTAGCTGGTGCACTTCCAGTTAGCAGGCAGAGGTGGAGGTCCAGCAGCTCAAAGCAATGACTAGGGCCACGTAATTGGCAGGGATGCCCACTTCAGAGTCCCTAGGGTGTCTGCCTCTGCGTGGGGCTCTTCCCCTAGTGTCAGTGTCTCTGCGGGTCCTACCCTGAAGCCCACCTTGGCCTCACTCTAGGCCCTGCTCAGATGGGGTTCCGTGGTTTCTCAGCGCCCGCCTGCCCCGCCCCACCTGCTTTGCTGAAATGCGCCCCCTGTGGGCAGAAGTGGAAGTTGGGGAGGTCGTCTTGAGGGTCCCTGTTTCAGGCCTGTTTCCACCTTTGTGGGGAGCTCCTTAGGGCAGGGTCCCTCCTCCCAGAATTTTAGCACTGAACTCCAGGGCGGGTCGAGTTATGTCACAGGCACCTCTGTTCAGGAGCTTAGCTTACAGCACGTGCTTGAGGGGCTGGAGGGAGGTCCTGTGGCCACTCTGGAGGCGGGAACACCGCCTGCCCTGCCTTCCAGCACTAGCTCAGAGGACCTGGGGAACACAGCCAAATGTTTATTGCTGAGGCTCAGATTGGGAAATAGTTCTCCCGCAGTTCGGCCTCCTCGGACTTCAACTCAGGCCCCGCCCGGGACGGCTCTAACTGCCGAGGGGGCGGGCGCAGGCGACTTCATTAACATAATCTATGCGTGGGAGGCGTTTAGCAGTCAAATATATGCGCATATATCTCCATGGCTGATGAGGGTGGCCGGGCACATTCAAAATGGCGGAGTGTGGGGCGAGCGGCAGCGGTAGCAGCGGGGACAGCCTGGACAAGAGCATCACGCTCCCTCCCGACGAGATCTTCCGTAACCTGGAGAACGCCAAGCGCTTCGCCATCGACATAGGTAGCCGCGGGCCAGAGCGCCGGGAGCGGGGTGGCCCAGGGCAAAGAGTGCCTGTTGAGGTGACCGGCGAGCCGGGGGCGGCGGGAAGGACGAAGGGCGGGGTGGCGGGGGGCCCTCGGTCCGCGCGGCCCGACGGGAGTAGTGGTCTGTGCGGGGGCCGGTGCACAGGCTCCTGGTAGTGGCTGGACTACAGCTCCCGGCTGGCATTGCGCAAAGCGGCGCGTGGCATGCCGGGACTCGTAGTCAGGCTTGCTAGTGGGGGCCGCCGGGGAGCTGGCCCGCGGGATTCTCCGTCGGCGCGGACCGGCCTCAGGCCCGCTGGGGAGGGGGCGATCACAACACTGAAGTGTCCCATTTGGGCTCCTGGACTGGTGGTCCCCGCTATCCCGGCAGCCTCGGGGCGCTCTCAGGATGGGGGACTCACTTGGGGCCGGGCGGTGGGTTTAAATTTTGGCCCACTTCAGACCGCACGGCTGGGAGGTGAAGGGGAAACATCGCCCCGCGGTCTTCAGGGGGGCTGGCCTGCGATTTGGGTTGAAGTGAAGTCTCAGGAGCCGACACCCCAATCCCCGCCTGCGAGAAAGAGCTTCACAGGGCTGCCCAGCAAAGGCTGTCGACCCTGCTGCCGGGACCCCCGCGCAGCCCTTCCAAGGCTCCCGGACCTTTGGCCAGTGGCCCAGGCCAGAGGCCGTTGGGCTGACCCATTAGGGCGCCGCACCCGAAGGCCTTCCCGCGCACATTGGCTGTCAACCACCAAGGGCGGCACTTTGGAACTGGGGTCACCTCTGGGACATCCACGGGTGCCTTCAGGGCTCATCGGTTGTTGTGCCCTGCGGGGGGTACCCCCCTTAGGTGGTTGCTGGAGTGTGTCTGGGGGTGGGAGGGCCATCTTGCAGCATCTTGATGGCCAATGCTCTTGTCCATCCTGGGCCTGGGCCCTTGTCACTGCCCCCCACCCCACCCCGCTTGAGGATATGCTGGCCTCACCCCATTCACAGGTGAGGAGGCAGGTGGGCCAGCAGCCACCTCTTGAGAAAGGATCCCCTGGGACTGGAACCCAGCCAGCACCAGCCCTGCTGTGACCTGGGCAGAGGCAGACGCAGTGGAGCCCCTTGAATAATAGGCCTTGTGGCTGCTCCTTGGGACCCAGGTCTGGGCTGCAGCCTGTGCTGGTCTGAGCCCCTGGGTAATGTGCCCCAGGATAGACATTTACGCCCCAGAGCAGAGCCACGTCTGCATTTGCGCCCTTGGTGGCCTCAGCACCCATACCATGGCCGCTGGGCGATTACACTCAAAACCTGCAAAATCATTCGCTGCCATCGAGACCCTAAAAGACAGGGAAGAATGGCCCCTGGGGGTTTCCAAGACAGGTCATTGTCTTTCCGGGAGTAGAAAGCCTCATTTTTCTCCCTGGTCCTTTCTAACTGCTGACCTGTGGTTAGCAGCCCAAAGTGTAGTCCACATGACCTTTAGGCTCTCATTTGGTGTGTGCTCAGTAAGTGTAGCTGCTCTCTCACCCAGGAGAGTCGAAGTGGTCCGAGGCCATGGAGCTGTTTGGCTCAGTAAGTGTAGCTGCTCTCTCACCCAGGAGAGTCGAAGTGGTCCGAGGCCCCCCGAGCTGTTTGGTTTGGGTGACCAGCTCTTGGATTTGTAGCTCTGGGGTTCTCCTGAGTCACAGGCTTGGTCCTTCCCTGTCCTCCCCGGTGTCCCACCCAGGAAGAGAGGGGCGGCCCCCAAGACGTCAGCAATGACCCTGAAGGTGAGCCCCGGTCGTGGGTTCCTGCCCTACATTGCTTGTGAGAAACAGGGGGACTGTGGAGGCAGGGCCTGGTGGGAATGACCAGGTGGGAGTTGTCTGAAGGCTAGCAGGCCTTCTTGGGGAGAAGCCAGGTGTAAAAGCAGGCAGAACCTGACTGTCTGGCCTCAAGGCTTGAAAAGGAAGAAAGAGACCAAAAAGGCCTGCAGGCACTGCATTTGGAGGCCCAGCTGTGGGCCCTGAGGCTCTGAGCCAGCGAGGACAGCCAGGCCCCTAGTGAGCACAGGCCTTCCCACCGATCCATGCTCCCGGGAGCGCACCCCCCAGAGTAGCTCCTCTTCCTCCCTGCTCCAGATGGTTAGCTCCTCTTCCTCGCTGCTCCGGATGGTTCACAGGCGACTGCTGGCCCACGCTAGGTGACATGGTCAGGTTGCTCCAAGCACATGTGCTCTGAAACCAGTTAGTGTTTCTGTGGGAAATACAGGCCAGAGACTAGAGGAACACCCCACCCCACCCCGCCCCAGATGGTGGCTCCGGGCTACTGAGGTGATGGGTCCTGCTCTGCTCCATGGGGATGGGCCAGTGAAGAGCACTGTGGGGGTAAACGGGAGCCAGGGCTCCCCTGCATGCTCTGTGCCCTGGAGCCCACCAGGAACCCACTGAGGGCTGCTCAGGCCCCGGAGGATCCCTGCCGGTCCTCTGGCCCAGCCCAGGAGGGGTGTGCCGGCAGAGGCAAGCACAGAGGGGTATTTTTAGTGCTGGTATTAATTTTCTCTCTGCAGTCTCCACCCGCCTGCTCCAGGTCCAGGTCACCCGGGCCCAGTGCCTCCGGTTCTGAAAAGGCCTGAGCCTTCCTGGGCAGGCCTCACCTCGCTTAGGTAGGGCCACGCAGCCAGCTGGGTGACCGGCCTCCTGGAGAGCCTCAGAGATGCTTGTGAACCTCATGAACTTGAAGCAGTGACCACTCTTTGGAGTCAGGCCGGGAGGCCTGGGCTGCTTGGGGGCAGGAAGGGGCAGCAGGTGGGGGGTGCTTCCAGTTCCCCTTTGCTCTGTCAGGGCCCAGGAGAAGGTGGACCTGCTGGGCAGGAGACTGTGCAGGTGAAGGCAGCCTAGGGACACAGCCCGGCCCGGCCCCGGAGGTCTGCAGACTGGGAAGGTGGTTTGGCTTGGGGACTCAGCTGCATCTCTGGGGGCTCCCTGTTCTCCTCCTCTCAGGGAGGGGTCTGGTGATGAGGGGCCTGGCCTACAGTGTGCACAGGCCCCAGTAGTTGTCTGGGATGAGGCAGAGGACTGGGTGGGGACACACCTCGACTAGGACTCCTCCCCAGTCTCGTGAGTCTCAGCACAGCTGCTGGTTTCCTCAGACCCCAAAGACTCTTTGAGCCAATTAGCCCGCTGGTCTGCCCATTTCCCTCACCCCATGCCTAGTCGGCCCCTCCTGGGTACGGTAGGAGGACGGGCACCCAGCACAACCATCTTGTCAGGCCCATCATGCGCTGTTCAAGGTGGCGTGCCGTGTCGAAACTAGAGTATGTTTATATTTCCTTTTGATGTGAGTCTTAAACATGGCATTGCCTCACGGCCTGGCTTATCCTCAGAAAGCTGTGTTCGCAGAGGTGGCTTGGAGGGCAGATGTCTTAGGGAAGGAAAGACTCAGCCAGGCTGAGGCTGGGCCAAGTCAGGAGGCTCAGGACCAGCAAGATTAAGGCCAGACCTCTGTTGACTCAACCAGGCCTTCCCACGTCTGAGGGCTGAGGCAGGGGGCATACGCAGCAGCTGGGCCAGCCGCTCTGGATCTCTCAGCCCCGACTGATCCTCAGCTTCACCCGTCCTTGTTGAATTTCCTGACGCAACAGCTGTCTCTAACTCATTTCCCCCTTCTCACGCTTACTGTGAGGGATGCTAGCCTGCCGGCTTCTCTTAGGCGTCACGGGAAAGGTGACCTGCTCCGAATCCCTCTTCCACCTCCCGTTGGCCACCCTCCCGTCCCTCAGGACCCCTTGCCCGTGGGCTAACCTGACGTGGAGAGTGACCCCTTGCTGGCCCTGAGATGTGTTCTAGGAAGGCCTGGGTGCCCTCTGAGATCCGGGGCCGTCTTTGGCCGTCCTTTCGTGTTAGCTGTCGGCTGCCTTCTGCATCCGGGAACCGGGGACTGTTGGGAGAGTGGCAATGGCAGCTCTGGTTTCTTTTGGTTCGTTTGGGGGCGTGTGCTGCCAGCACTGAGCCTCCCCAGAGGTCAGGAGCCTGCTTCTGCGTCCCCATTCTTGTTCAGCCTGGTTGTCCGAGGCGTACCTGCTGGGGAAATGCTGGTTGTGTAGCCCACCCTGTTTGTTAAGACGGATGGTCCTGCAGTGAAGCAGGACCGGATGCCAATACTGGCTAAGCAGGACAGGCACCTTCCGACCCTGGGGCCCTTGAGTCTGAAGTTGTTGGAAAGGAAACAGGCTGGGATTTAGGGGTGGGGGATCCAGGCGGTGCTTGATCCTGGCCCCTGGGTGAGCGACCCCAGGTTTGTTTGGGGGTACTTCCTCAGAAATGGTCAGCAGCAAACACCCCAGAGGACAGTGAAGGGAGCGTGCTAACTGCAGGCCCATGTCCCCTCTGCCCACACCCCCTGACTGCAATTTGTCACCCCCACCCCCAGGTGGCTCGCTGACCAAGCTGGCCTACTACTCCACTGTGCAGCACAAGGTCGCCAAAGTGAGGTCTTTCGACCACTCAGGGAAGGTGAGCGCATTGGGAGAGGAGGGGCCAGCATTTCCTCCCCCAGCCTGGTACCCTGCAGTCAGCCTCAGAGGCTGGCATCCAGTGGGGCTGCGGAGGGTCTCAGAAGCCCAGCCCCTTCCCTGGGCCCTTGGCCTCCACCCTTCCCGGAGTGAAGCTGAGCTCTGTTTAAAGCTCGGCTCCAGTCATCCAGCTGCTGGAGGGGCAGGACGGGGGAACAGGGCATTGTGGGACCCCCTGACTCACTCTGCAGGACACAGAGCAGGATCAGGAGTCACCCTACGAGATCTCCGTCCAGGAGGAGATCACCGCCCGCCTGCACTTCATCAAGTTTGAGAACACCTACATCGAGGCCTGCCTGGACTTTATCAAAGACCACCTGGTCAACACAGAGACCAAGGTCATCCAGGCCACGGGAGGCGGGGCCTACAAGTTCAAGGACCTCATTGAGGAGAAGCTTCAGCTCAAGTGAGTGGGGCCAAGCAGTCTGGGGGGAGTGGGGCAGGGGTGGTGGGCAGCCTGGTGATTGGGGGCCTCCCTACTGTTGTGGGGTTGTGGGGTTCCCTATAGATGTGGGCTGGGGACAGACTGGGCAGTTTGGGGGGGTCAAGTTTTCCCCGAATAAACCTGGTCTCTCTGAGTCTACCTTGGCCCTGCTTTGGGAGTCCCTGAGCCCCTCAGGGCTCTGCGGGCCCCTGGGTGGACCTAGAGCTCTGGGCCAAGCTTTGCAAGTGGATTTGGACACTGAGCACCAGGAGGCCTCTGGGGGACTAAGGACAGGTGGGTGTGGTGGGTGGGGGTAGCGTGGGGGTGTTCTTCGCTGATGTCCTGCTGGCCGGGGACGTGGGCCTGTGCCCAGCTGGCCAAGCCCAGCACATTGACAGCAGCGTGGTGAGCTGGAAGCTGCTCTGCTGCTGGCTGCTCTCGGAATGCTACGGGGCCAGCAGCCTGGAGACGAGGGCAGAGGACAGTGTCGTGGGGCCCACCACTCCCCTGCAGGGTGGACAAGGAGGACGTGATGACCTGCCTCATAAAGGGCTGCAACTTCGTGCTGAAGAACATCCCACATGAGGCCTTCATGTACCAGAAGGACGCCGACCCCGAGTTCCGCTTCCAGACCAACCACCCCAACATCTTCCCCTACCTCCTCGTGAACATCGGCTCTGGGGTGTCCATTGTGAAGGTGAAGGGCTCTGGGGCCTGGTGCGGCCCCTGGGTGTCAGAGCCAGGGCGGGGTGCCTGTGGCACGTGGGGCATGCTCAGTCAAGTGCCGCTGCTCCCTCGCAGCCTTCCGGCCCACACCCTCAAGTGAGGGTGCCCGTGGTGGTGGCAGTGACCTGGCTGGGTCCACCCCTGGGTTGCCCTGCGTGGTCTGACGTGCCCCCATTCACACCCCAGGTGGAGACCGAGGACAAGTTCGAGTGGATCGGCGGCAGCTCCATCGGGGGTGGCACCTTCTGGGGGCTCGGCGCACTGCTCACCAAGACGAAGGTACTCAGCCCTTGGGGGACCCCCGACGTCTGAGCCTGACTGGGCTGGGGGCTGCAGAAGGGGCTCCTTTCTGGGCTCTTGCTGTTTTCTGGGTCTTGGGCTCGCCAGCCCCAGTCGGCCGGGAGTTGTTTGTGCCATGGAAGATAGGACCTCGGCCGGGGCCCGGTAGACGATAATCTAGAGAGAGGCCACACCACGGGAGAGGCTGCGTGCCACTGCGGGCTCTGCTCGACCGTTCGTGGGCACGGTTCTGCGGGCCACAGGGACTCCACCAGCCCTGCGGTCTTACCGCAGTCACCTGCTCTGTCCCCTCAGAAGTTTGATGAGCTGCTGCAACTGGCCTCCAAGGGCCAGCACACCAACGTGGACATGCTGGTGCAGGACATCTACGGCGGAGCCTGCCAGACCTTGGGGCTCAGCGGCACCCTCATCGCCAGCAGCTTCGGGAAGTCAGCCACTGCCGAGCAAGGTGCCTCAGGCCCGTGGGGTCGCGTGAGCAGGTGGACAGAGCAGCCCCGCGTGCTGGAAGCACCAGGCCGTCACTGTTGGGTGCTGGCTCTGTGGAAGGCTAGAGTCTGGAAACAAAAGTCCCCTGGAAGCCCCGCCCGTCTCCAAATGATCCCCACTCCATTTGGTGCCAAATTCACTGTCGTTTTACAAAATGGATTCACTCGGTCGTTATTTGAGGAGAAACACGAGCTAGAACGTGTTGTTGCCTTTCCCTTTGGAATGGCTCCTTGGTTGGGCCTTCTGTCTGCCGGTCTCGCTGTCCCCACACAGACACTTATTCTTGCTGTCACCTCTGCTGCTCTTTCTGGCTCTCTTGCTGCTCCCCACCCCTCCCTGCTCTCCCTCAGAAACAAGACCCGTGTATTCATTTTTGGC
>NW_022111357.1:42982729-42989497 GCF_000313985.2 Echinops telfairi
TCCTTGTGATCCTTCTGTAAAGGGATGTCCAATTGTCTACAGATGGGCTTTGGATCTCCACCCCGCGTCCCCACGTCCCACCCCCTACCCCCTGCCATCATTATTTCCTAAACAGCTCCTCTTTTTCCCCTCTCACCCTCGTGACCCCTTGATAAATTATAAATTATTATTGTTTTCATCTCTTAGACCAACCACTGCCTCCCTTCACCCACGTTTCTGTTGTTCATCCCCCTGGAGGGTGGGGATTATGCATCGATCATTGCGATTGGTTCCCCCTTCCTTCCCTCCTCCCCCCATCTTCTCCCTACCCTCCTGGTATCTCTACTCCCGTTTCTGTTCCTGAGAGTTTTATCTGACCTGGATTCCGTGTGTCGTGAGCTCTTATCTGTACCAGGGTACATGCTCCTCCTGTCTAGCCAGAACTGATAGGCAGACTAGGGTCATGATAGTGGGGGGTGAGGGAGCCTCAAAGAACTAGAGGATTATTGTGTGTTTCATTGGTGCTATTCTGCACCCGGGGTAACTCATCCCTTCCTTGTGACCCTTCTGTGAGGGGGTATTCATTGTCTACAGATGGATTTGGGGTCTCTGCTCCAACTACCCTGGTTCTCAACAATATGTTTTTTTGTTGTTGTTTGGGGTCTTCTGGTGCCTGTTACCTGATTCTGTCAACACCTCATGATCGCACAGGCTGATGTGCTTCTTCTGTGTGGGCTTGTTGCTTCTCTGCTAGATGGCTGCTTGTTTAACTTCTAGCCTTTAAGACCCCAGACGCTGTATCTCTTGATAGCCGGGCACCATCTGCTATCACATTTGCTTATGCACCCATTTTGTCTTCAGCGACCATGCTGTGAGGGTGAGCATCACAGAATGCCAGGTTGTTAGAACAAAGTGGTCTTGCATTGAGGGAGGGCTTGAGCAGAGGCCCAAAGTCCGTCCACTTCCTCACTGTATTGCCACGTAAACATATGTACCTGTGCCAATACCTCTATTTTTATGAATTAATGTATTTACCTATGTGCACACCTATGTTTATACCTCTATCCATAGCTTTTCTTCCTAGACCTTTCCTGTTTCCTTTTCCCTTCCTCCTGCACCACCATCACGCTCGCCCATCTCTGCCTCTTAGTAATTCCTCTCCGTGAGGTTGCTGTTTCTCCAGCACCCCAGGAGATCGACGTCCTCCCGGTTGTTCCCCTGTCTATGGTGTTGTTTGCTCCCTGCTCCCTCCCCCGCATTCCCTCCACCCCCAGATTGAACATGCTGCTGGAGCTAAACAGTCGCGTGAGGAGCCCAAGTGGCAGAGTGGTTACGCCCTGGCCTGCTGCTAGTCAGAGTCAGCAGTTCAAAACCACAAGCCACTCTGAGAGAAAGACAGGGCTTTCGATTCCCATCGAGGGACACTTTCGGAAACCCACAGGGGCACTTCCACCCTATCCTGTAGGGTCGCTGTGAGTCCATGCAGTGAATTTGGTTTGGTAGATGGTTGTTTAGCGTGACGATGGCTTCACAGGTAGTTTTGGTTCAAGATTTCAGGATTACTTTCGGACAATGGATTCAGAGGTTTCCCCCCAGTCTGGTTTCCGTTTTCCCTCTCATTCACTCCTCCTCTCTCTCCGCCCCTTCATTTCCTCTCACTCCCGCTCCCCAGTCCCCCACTCCTGCCTCTCCGGCGGCCGCACACCCACTGCTGCCGTGGCTGCCGGCTCACATTCTCTTTCCGCTTTTCCAGAGTTCTCCAAAGAGGACATGGCCAAGAGCCTGCTGCACATGATCAGCAACGACATCGGGCAGCTCGCCTGCCTCTACGCCAAGCTCCACCACCTGGACAGAGTCTACTTCGGCGGGTTCTTCATCCGGGGCCACCCCGTGACCATGCGCACCATCACCTACAGCATCAACTTCTTCTCCAAGGTAGCGAGACGGGCTCCTCTCCCTGGCGGGCCCCGGAGCTGTGGTACACTGGGCAGTGGTCCAGGTTGCCAGGGGAGAAGCCTACACCCACCTTGCCTGCCAGTCCCATCTGTCTGCCTTTCCTGGGGTGCTGCCCGGCCTCCCACCTTTCCGGGTGTCCTGGTCCCCTCAGGCCACAGCCTCGGGCTGATCCAGCTTGTGAGGCTTGTTGATAAGCTTCCTAGCCAGCCTGCAGCCCTCTGGGTCAGTAGGCAGAATGGGTTCTGGTGGGGTGTCCACCAGCAACAAGGTGCACCTGCAGGTCGGGGCAAGGGTCAGAATGACGTGGGTGCACAACGGGTGACGTGCGTCAGAATGGTGGGACGTCAACAGGAGCATGACTGGCTGTAGAATGGTGTGTGTCGATGGGCAGACCCAAGTGGTGTGTGTGCACACGGTGTGAGGGGGTGCAGCGCGGTGTGGACGGTGCTGTGTCTTGTACAGATGCCCCCACTCGAGGGAAACCCGTGGACACACTAGACAGATGGCACTGCTACTAGTCGCTCCCTGGAAGCAGTATTGCCTCCTGAAAAGCGCTCGGCCTCCGGTTTCTCTGAGCTGCTTGCTCCCCTCTGCCTGTCAATGCCCTTCACCCCCGAGCCCACACGCACACCCGCCGTGTGAGGCTGGCCAGCCTGTGGCTGATGGCCGGCTACATGTGTATTGTGGGCCCTGGCAGGGAGAAGTGCAGGCGTTGTTTCTGAGACACGAGGGCTACCTGGGGGCCATCGGCGCATTCCTGAGAGGAGCCGAGCAAGACAGTGAGTAGCGGGCCTCGGCCGCACCCCTGTAAGCAGCCTCTGCCATCCCCTGTGCGCAGCACCCTCCAAAGCCCTGTCCTCTACTGGGGACCGTGGGGATTTGTGGGGGTGGGCGAGAGACCAAGGCCCCAGGAAGTGGCGACGACGGATACTTTTAACACTGAGATACGGAAATACCTGCATTTATCTCCCCTGTCTCATGGGACACGTGCACACACACCCTCCTCCACTGGCCCGCTGTTGCTGGCTGCAGTGGAGGGACCCTTGAGCCCTGTCTGTGATCTGGCATGTTTCTGTAAACAGCCCCCAACCCAAGTGCTCCACCTCAGGGGCCGCCCAGCTCCTTTCTTGGGCTCAGCTCTGCGCCCTCTCCCTGGTTCCGCGATGCCTGAGGGGCTGCAGGGCGGTGTGCGGGACCACCTGCCTGGGTGCCCCTGCAGCCTGCCAGACCCCACATCCTCCTGGAAGCCACCCAAGGAGCTCTGTCCTGAGAAGCCCAGAGAGGCCTGTGGCTTCCTGAGGAGTTGGGTGGAGCAGGAAAATTAGGCATAGACGACAGCAGACAGAATCATATGCCCAGTGAGAAAGCCCAGCCTCCGCTGGCCAGCGGGGATCTTGGTGGCGGGGAGGGCTGTCCTGGGGTCCGTGGTGGGTTCTGACGGCCCTGTGGTATTGCCCAAGCTGATGTTGACTTGGTTTCTCTCTTGGCCAGATCCCAACCAGTACAGCTGGGGTGAGAACTATGCGGGCAGCTCTGGCCTGATGAGCTCATCCCCGGAGCTCTGCCCGGCGCAGCGGGCGCGCAGTGGGACCGTGAGTAAGGGCCCCGGGTGCCTCCCACCTGCTCCTGAGAGAAGCCCCACACCACTACAGCCAGGCTAATGGTGCTCTTAGAAAGTCGAGTCCAGGGGGGCAGTGTCAGTCTGAGGGAAGGGTAAGACCCCAGCCCGTGCACACCGACTCTTGGGTTCTGCAGAACCTGGAGCCCCTCAATGCAGCCCCCCGCAGGTCCAGAGAAGCAGAAGCGCAGGGAGGCCTGGGGCCCCCCAAGCTGGGTGACTCGGGAGCACTGAGCCAGGGTCTAAAGACATCCCAGGCATCCGAGCCAGGGCTTCTGCGCCCTGTTCACCAGAGGCAGCAGCATGCAGCGCTGGCCCCCAGGAAGCTTCTGCCGTGGGCCTGGACCCTCCGGAAGTCAGGCCGCCCCCTAAGGAGCTCATGCCCCAGCCCACACCAGCTGTGGGGCCGAGCTGAGTGCTGGCGAGTGGCAGCCCACTGGGGAGTTGGGGTGCTCTGCTCTTGGGCACCCAGGGTCAAGGTGCCATGTGCACATCTTGGTACTCAAGGCTGGGCTTTTGGGAGGGTAGGGGCGGGTGACATTGGCGCCGGGGCAGCCTAGCCCTGTGTTGTGTTGATGACTCCAAGGGTGGCTGGTTTGTGCTGGGGTCAGAAGAGTGAATGTCCGGGCTGACAGCATGCAGGAGCCGAGGGAGTCCAGAGGGCAGGTTGGGAGAACCGATAGAGGTGGGGCCAGGAGAAGGGAGCCTGAGGGCAGGGACCCCCCCAAGATGTGTGCCGGGCCAGGGCTCACTGCCCAAGCTGGGATGGGAGCAGTCAGCAGGAGCAGCTCCTGGACCACAGGCTCACAGGCCTCAGTGGGAAGACGGTGGAAGTGGAAGGTCTGGGGTCTCAGCTGTGGTGGGGACTGGAGGCCACTGGGAGGTGGTCTGGCAGTGAGCAGTGGTGATGGTGGTGTAGGAGAAGGGGGCTGGAGCGGCCCTGCCTGTGCTGGTGAATGACCAGTCCTGGGTGTTTGGCCTGGGCACTGCCCGAGAGGAGGAAGCCACAGGTGTAGAGAAAGGGGCAGAATGAGCTTGAAGGGAGGAGATGTCCCAGAGGGGCCTGTGGGTGATGGGGGTCATATTGTACCCTAGGGAGGTAGAGAAAAGTGCTGTCTGCTCACTGGGCAGAGCTTCCGTTTGACCTCGCCCCTTCTCACAAGGGTTCAGAGACTGAAACTCACAGCCCCAGAGTCCATGCTGACTTACCTCGAGTCTACAGGGCAGGGTCCACCTGCCCCTGCATTTCCGAGACTAAATGCAATGCCTCATGGGAGTAGAAAACCTCGTCTTTCTCTCTCAGAGTGCCTGGTGGTTTTGATCTGCCGACCAGAGCTGCTTTGAAATGCTTAGAACAGGCGAATGCAGGGGGCTGCTTCCCGGGAGCCGGGGCAATGGCCCCGGGAGTCATTGCTGCAGCGAGGCAGCTGTGGGAACAGGTGAAGGTGATGGCCGCACAGCTTGGGCAGCGTCACGGGCGCTGTGCATGTGCCACCGTGGCGGAGGAGAAGAGAAGAGCATGCAGCGCTGGTGGAGACATGTCACCACCCTCTTGGTCCCCTCTCTGTGCTAGTTCGACCTGCTGGAGATGGACCGACTGGCCCGGCCGCTGGTGGATCTGCCCCTCCTCCTGGACCCATCCTCCTACGTCCCCGACACAGTGGACCTGACCCAGGACCCCCAGGCGCGCAAGTACTGGCTCGACTGCTTCGAGGAGGCGCTCGATGGGGTGAGGGCCTTGGTTGGAGGGCTAGATCCCGGCGAAAAGTGTGTGGGGAAAATGCTGTCCACACACCAGCCCCCAACCCCCGGCATGTCCCCCCCAAGACAGCTGGCCACCTCCGTCATCATGCTGCGCTCCCTGCATGCCCTGCGGTGGTGTGTGTTTACGGCCTGGCTTACGTTTCTCAGGGACATGTGGCTTCAGGGGCCTCTGAGTCAGCAGGGCAGTCCGTGGCCCTCAGGCTCACGTCTCGTCAACACTCAGGCTGCTCACGTAGGACACTTCTCCCCAAGCGTCGGTCATCCGGCAGCTTTCAACACTGGGGGCTGTTGGGCCCAGGCCCCCTCCACCCCAACGGGCATGGCCCGCGCAGTCTGGCCCGGCCTCTGCTTGCTCTTGTGAGGTTGGGGCCAGGTCCGTGGGTACCTTCGGGGCCGCTTCCTGAACTTAGGGCCACCTGTGGGCTGCCAGATCCTGTGACGGGTACCTGTTCCTTCCCAGAGCCCTTGGCTTCTCCCCAGTCTGCATCCTGGGCAGTGCTGACCTTTCCTGAGCCCTGGGGGTGCTGGATTCAGCTGGCCAGAGCCAGTCCTCCTCAGCCGGCTGCAGAGGCTCTGGGTCTCACTGCTCTCGGGAAGAAGAGTGATCTGCTCTCTGTCCTCCTCTTCCGGCCCGAGGCCCCGAGGCGGAGAAGTCCCCTGTGGAGCTGGATAGATGGGCTCATGCCCTCGGTCCGTGCTGGGCTACTGACCTCCCCACTCCCACCCCCATTCATGGCCCTATAATGTGTCCACCCCTCTTGGAGAGGTCCCTGCTGTTCCCTGCCAGGTGCTGGCTGGGCCCCCACTGACCGGTGCCCTTGCCAGGTGGTGAAACGGGCCGTGGCCAGCCAGCCGGATTCCATCGACGCTGCCGAGAGGGCTGAGAAGTTCCGGCAGAAGTACTGGAACAAGCTTCAGACTCTGCGCCACCAGCCCTTGTGAGTCACCCTACCTGCTGGGTCAGGGCCAGAGGCACCCAATCTTCCCGAGCTGTGCGCTGCACAGTGACCCTCAGTGACTGCTGTCCCCATGGTCAAGTCTGCTGCTGGCCTAGAACTCTAGGCCTATGTTGGGAGGGGGAGGGGCATCCAGGAGCCAGGCTCTGCCAAGAATGTGTCCCTGAAGGTGATCTGCTGGCTCACGCACCCACACCCACTGCTAGGTTCTGCCAGGGACACTCCGTGGCTGCCTGAAGCTGTGGCCACCCTCTGCCCTCCCAGTTCAGGCACCGAGTGGTGAGGGGTGGGCAGAGGGCAGGCTGTCCTGGTTTTCAGGCCACAGGCGTCCGTGCCCGCTGATGTCCTGGGCGCATGCAGCCCTGGTACAGCCACTTGTGTTCTCTGGTGTGTCCTCCACAGCGCCTACGGGACCCTGACCGTGCGCAGCCTGCTGGACACGCGGGAACACTGTCTGAATGAGTTCAGCTTCCCCGACCCCTACTCAAAAGTGAG
>NW_022111357.1:42989597-43011274 GCF_000313985.2 Echinops telfairi
GGTGTGCCAGGGGCAGCCCCTCTGTGTGATTTCACACTGACGCCCTCATGGGGCAGGGGCAGGAAGGTGGTCAGTCTACACCAGCGCCCTGTGGGATGCTCCCGTGGGTGAGAGGCGAGGGTCCTGAGCCTTTCGGCTGGCAACATCTTCCAGGGCTGTGGGCTGGAGGTACACTGGTCCCCCCTCAATGACTGAGAGGCTTTGTGGGGACTCCACACGGAAAACAGCCAGTCAGGGCCGGTGTGTGACAGAGGGGCACATCCCACAGGCTTGACGTGAATCAGGACTCCTCTGGGAGCTTGCTCTGGTTTCTCTTCAGCATCTGGAGCCCAGCTCTCCCACCTCCCAGCCGCCCCAGCCGGCATGGGAAGTCTCACCCGGAAGCTGCTCTGTCCCCGCAGGTGAAGCAGAAGGAAAACGGAGCGGCGCTGAAATGCTTCCTGCGGGTTGTCCAGGCCCTGGACGCGCTGGGCTGGGAGGAGCGGCAGCTGGTGCTGGTGGAAGGACTTCTGGCCGGGAACGTCTTTGACTGGGGTGCAAAGGCCATCTCCAAGTAGGTGCCCCGCGCCCCAGCCTGCCGCACAGCCCTGCCCTCCCCCGTGCTCACGGATGCTCCCACACAGACACGCACACCCAGCGGCCCGTGACGCCGGGCTGTGCCGTGGTGGCTAGCTTTGCCCTGGGCAGGGAGAGCTCAGGGCTGGGAGGAGCCCAGCACTCGTTAGGCTGGGTGCAGTTAGGGGCTCTGGCTGACCTGGGCCTCAGTCAGGGGTGAGGGTTGGCGTCCCTGTTGATTTGTGGGCCAGATGCATCTTGCCCCCACGGTGGGGCCTTGTAGAGCCCAGCTCGCCCGGCTTCCTCTCAAAGAGCCCAAATCCACGTCTGCCCCTGCCTGGGGTGTCTCCAAAGCTCAGCCCTGAGGGTGGCACTTACGGCTTCCCCAGTCAACACCATAGCACTAAGAAAGTCCTCCTCCTTTCCCCGCAGTGCTGGTGTGGGCTCTGGCTCACCCTGGCCCCTTGGGCCCTGTGGTGGGTGAAGCCACAAAGAGGTAGTATGGCACGCTGCTCAGAGCCATGCCTGCTACCCCAGGGCACAGGGCTTGAGACCCTGGTCCTGCCCAGAACCAGCTCATTGGGTGGAAGCCATGTGATGCGTAAGGTGGCGGCCCGGCCGCAGGCCAGTGAGGTGTGGCGAGCTGCTGGGACTGGCCCGCGCGCGAGCCACCTCCCCTCCCTTGAGCATTTATGGTTCAGCTGAACGTTCCCCGATGGTCTTTTCAACTTTGCTTGGCAGACCTCTGAGCTGGCCCCGAACAGCCAGAAGTAGTGCTACCAACACCTCCCTGACGGGTGAGAGGCTGCAGAAAGCTCGTGGGAAATTCCATTTCCCTTGGAGTCCCATTTCCACACGCTGTCTGAAGCCCCTCATCCCCTCACCAGCTTGCGAAAGACTCAGATGCCAGCTCTGAGCTCCGCATGGTAACTCGCCTTCCTCCTGTCCACACAGCGTCCTTGAATCGGACCCTCAGTTCGGGTTTGAGGAAGCCAAGAGGAAACTACAAGGTATGGCCCCCCACAGGGCAGGCCCAGGTCCGATTTGCGGGCACCCACTAGGTGTTCACTGGGGTGTCAGGAAGACAGCGTCCGCTGGGCACTCGCTGGGCTTTGCTCTGGGTGCCACTTCGCCCTCTCTGACGGGGTCAGGACATGAATGAGACAAGCTGTGCTTTACACCCTTGGGCCTGAGGGGGCTGAGCTGACGAGGCGGGCACTGACTGATGGGCTGACGGGGGCTCAGAGGGGCCTGTCTGGCTGATGGGTCTCTTCTCTCTTCGCAGCGCGGCCGTGGCTGGTGGACTCCTACGATGAATGGCTCCAGAGGCTAAAGGTGCGTGAGGTGCCCTCCTGCCTCTGCCCATGAGGGACTGGGGAAGAGAGGGGGTCCTGGGCATAGGGAGCTGGCCGGATCCGAGCAGGGGGCAGGGAAACGGGGGACGGGGCAGCCTCAGGGAGTGGAGAAGGACCCGGGGCAGTTGGTCAGGATCCCAGCAGGCTCTGTGCTGAGCACTTATGAGGCCAGTTGACCCCAGTACACAGGTCACTGGGTCGGGCCGGCCGGCAGCACCGTCCGCAGCAGCGTCGTGTCTGCAGGGTTGGGTGTAGGTGTGTCTGGAACGCTCTTGGATTCACCTGTCCCCAACTGAACACCTGGTTTTGTCTTGCAGGGGCCCCCTCATAAATGTGCCTTAATTTTCGCAGATAACAGTGGAGTAGACATCATTTTGGGAGTCTTCCCCTTTGTCAGGGAGCTACTCTGTAGAGGGACCGAGGTGAGTGAAAAGACCCTGTGTGCACAGGCCGGGGCCTGCGGGCTGTGGCTGGGCGCAGTGGGGATGGTGCAGCCTGCGGGCTACGGTGCAGCAGCCAGAGCTCTCCGCAGGGGCAGGTAGGTGAGGTCCAGGGGCGGTGCCCCCACGGCCCTGTCACCAGGGCCTAGGACCGATGAGCACTAGCTGTCATCCTGGGATGTGGCTCCCTGGTTCTCTGCCTCCGAATGAGCTGACCCTGATGCCACAGGGCGGCGTGGGCGAGGGAGGTCAGGGTTCAGCTCCAGCCAGCCACACCAAGCCTTGGTGGAGGCTGCCAGCACCCTTGTTCAGCACAGAGGGGCCTGGGAAAGCCTTGGGGACCCGGCACCGGGCCTGCAGAGGACGCTAAGTGCCGGGAGCCCTCCTTGCTGCAGGTCATCCTGGCGTGCAACTCGGGGCCTGCCCTGAATGATGTGACCTACAGCGAGTCCCTCCTGGTGGCCGAAAGGATAGCTGCCATGGACCCCACCATCCAGTGAGTGCAGGGACATCACCGCGGGCCCCTGTCTGAGTGTGGGTGTGGGGCAGGGCGGAGGCAGGGAGGCACACCTGTAAGCGGGGAAGATGGGGTGGTGATGAAAGGGGGGTGGAGCTTCCTGGGGTCAGAGAGGCTCCTTGGGGTGGGGCAGCCCTGCGATTGCACCTCAAGGACTCTGGGTGTCTTGCCCGGCAGCTCTGCACTGGGAGAAGAGAGGCTGTTGCTGGTCCAGACGGGCTCCAGCTCCCCGTGCCTCGACCTCAGGTAACGCCCTCCCAGGGCCCCGCGTGTGCCCCCTGACCCCAAACTTCCTGCTTCCTGGGCGGCCGGGGAGGGGGTGAAGGCCAGTCGGCGTGCTGGGTGTGTGGGTGTGTTGCTTTGTCAGAAGAGGCAGTCTCTCTCACATACGCACACATAGTCGAGGGGGGCCGCCTGTGCGTCCCCAGTCTCGTGTGTCCCTGCTGTGGATGGCTTCGCTGTGGCCAGGGTAGAGTGAGCAGCATCCCCTCCTGGTACCCGCTCTCTGAGAGCCTCAGAGCCTGGCGGTCCTAGGAGAACACCCGAAACTGGGTCGGGCTGGGCCACTCAGTCATCCGGCCGGGGTTGGTAGTGAGTCTCGGACGCTTCCTGATCCCTTTCCCTCCCACGCCTGCCTGCCCCCGACTGGCCCGTGAGCAGAGTGAGGACACGTGGGGAAAGGAAGCATTTTAATAACCACCCACCGCCACCGGGTTGCTGCTAGCCCTCAGCGACCCTGTAGGACAGGGTCGCACTGCCCTTTGAGGGGCTAGAACGCCCGTCTCTCTCCTGAGGAGGTATTTGGAACTGACCTCGCAGATCACAGCCCAGCGCGTAATCTGCACACACCCCCAGGTTTCTGGGAGCTCTTCTAGGGTCACCATGTAGCGTGGAGGCGAGGCTGTCACAGACCAATGCTCGGAACCAGAGGGAGGCCCTTGGGGCAGTGGGGGCCGTCAGCCCCAAGAACAGGCTCCGGACCTGTTGCTGTGGGGGCCTTATGGGGGGTGCACACTGCTACCCCACCTCATGGGCCCTCTTCCTCCCCGCAGCCGCCTGGACAAGGGACTGGCTGCGCTGGTACGGGAGCACGGCGCCGACCTGGTGGTCATCGAGGGCATGGGCCGCGCCATCCACACCAACTACCACGCCACGCTGCGCTGCGAGAGCCTCAAGCTGGCGGTCATCAAAAACTCCTGGCTGGCTGACCGGCTGGGCGGCCAGCTCTTCAGCGTCATCTTCAAGTATGAGGTCCCGGCCCTGTGAGGCTCCACCTGCCACACAGCCTGGCGTCGGCCTTGACCTTGCAGAGAATGTGTCTTTACCACCCCGGGACACCACGGCCGGCAGAGCCCGCGTTTCCCATGCAGCTGTGACACAGTGCCGGGCAGCTGTGCCCACAGCCAGCAGCAGCAGTGGCCACGCGTGTCACTGTGGCCCTCGGCGGGGGCATGCGCTTCCTTTCACGTGCGTTTGTGACGGGGACGCGCCTGCTGTCCTCTGGGACACCGTGTTGGAGTGTATTTAACTGCTAAATAACTTTTATATATGCATATATATAAATATATACATAGGTGTCTGACAGGACGCCAGCAGGTGCGGACACACACCAAATAGAGTTTTTAAAGCCGGAACCCAGAGGCTTGTGCACCTGCTGTCATGCCCAGGAAGTGTGTCGGGCAGAGCGTGGCCTGCCCCCCACCATGGACTTGGCCCCTGCCTGCCTCCTTTGGCCAGGGGGACCCCAGGGCTGTCCTCTGCTGCCATCACCTGGTCTTCGGTGACCTTGGCCTGGCCCGTGTGCTCCGCCCACCCCTTTCACGCATCAGGGACGGACGTGGCAAAGCCTGTGCACACACTCCAGGTTGGAGAGCCACCGAGAGGAGGCATCAGTTGCGCTCAAGGGCCCTTGAAGTGGTGGTGGTGGCGGGTGCCAGCTGAGTGCCCTGTGGGTTTCTTCCAGCTGTCTCCAGACTCGGGCAGATACAGGGTCCTCCCAGCTGCACCGACTGCCAGACGGGAGACCCCCACTTGGGCCCTTGGCCGCAGAGGACAGGGCCTGGCCCTGCAGAAGCAAGTGCCGGGCAGGGATTCTGCGGTGACTGGTCGCTGCAGCTCTGCTCGGCCTGGTTATCTGCCAGGAGCAGACACTCCAGGGAGGGACCTGCTCAAGTGGCAGCTGCGGTCTGTGGTGCCCCAATGCTAGCCCTGCTCTTGAGCCAACAAAACCGGCAGCCTGCACTCCTGCCTGCCTGTGGCTCTGGAAACCAGCACCATACAGCCTGCCCCCTGCTCCCAGCCTGGGGACACCTCCCCCTGATGCACAGGCTGCCTGGGTCCTCACCACCCCAACCCCACCTCTGTCTGCCCCTCCTCCTCCCCTATGCCCCACTTCTGCAGTGAGCTTACGAGCTAAGCTGCCACCAGGTGGCAGCAGGAACCGCCAGGCTTGGGCTGCACCTGGCCTCCCCTGCCCATCCTGGGCGTCCAGGGCTTTCCCTCCTGGTGGCGGTAGTCTGCCTCTGAGACCCTCACCCTGGGCAGCAGCAGGGCTCTTGCACACTTACACACCTGCCTCCAGCCACACCCCTGCTCAGTCCCCCTTCCCGCCTGGTGGCCATGAAGCCCCATGTTTGGGGACTTCTTAGCTGGGCCCAGGAATCCTTGTGTGGTGGCCTCCCCAACCCTGGGCCCAGGTTGCCCTCCCTCCTGTGCTCCTGGCCTAACCCTTGTGAGCGGTGGCTGTACCCTTGGTGGTACTGAGCAGAGGACCCGCCACCTTCCCTGGTGGGGCTGTGGTGGGCTTTGCCCAGGGGCCCTGCAGTCTGCATAGGGGGCTGGGCTGCCAAGCCAGGCTCTCCTGAGCCCTGTCTCCCCCAAAGCTGTCCCACTTCTCAGGGCCCATGCTGGGCTGCCAGAAGCCCAGGTCCCTCCAGTCAAGGTCCTGCCCTCTGAGGGCTGGGAGGGGGCTGGACTTAGGTGGTGTGGAGGGAGCACGGGGTGGCACCGATGGGATGAGCAGGAGCCCAGAGGCAGCCCCGACAAACGAGAAGGTATTTATTGGAGTGGTGTTCCAAGTTACAAAGACAGTCGTCCAGAACCAGACAACCGGGGGGTCAGACATGCCAAGCGCAGCCTCAGGCGGAACATGTGCCACCCAAGCCTTGCCAGGGCTCAGCCCCCCACCCCCCACAGCACACTCCCACCCACGGGCTCAAATCCCAGGTGCAAAAGGGGAAAGGGCTTGGGTTTCTCTCAGTGCTTTGTCTCTAAAAACTTAAATATCTCTGTACACATCTGAAACCACAGTGCCAAGGGGCAGGCCAGCTTCAGCCCTTTCTGCGGGGGCAGGAGCAGGGTCCCCCGCCAGCACAGCCGGCAGCTGCTGGCACACTCAGCATACGGGCCAGCCCTGGGCACCATGACAGATGCCCCATTTCCTGAGCAAACAGGCCCCGCTGCTTGGGCCTGGAGGGCACAGACAGGGCAGTGGTCAGTGTCCAAGCAAGAGCGTGCCAGTGTCAGCTCCACATACCTGACCGGGGGCCCCCTTGGCAGGGGATAGTGTATCCCCCCAGCCCTCCCGGCTCACGGAGCAGGCACCTTCAGGGGTGCCACGCTCCTCAGGAGGGCCCCGTGCGCCCAGGCCCTGCAGCCGCTGCTGCCTCTCCTGGGCCTGGCGGGCACGACTGGCGATGGCGCGCACGCGGCTCTGGCTCCGGGATGAGGAGCGGCGCAGGAAGCCGGGTGCCACTGCTGCCGCCACCGTGCCCTCCCCGGTGGGGCCCAGGCTGGTGGGCGATGTGATGTCCCCAGCCTGCTGGAAGCCGGTCAGCCAGCGCAGCTGCTCTGTCAGGGCATCAGGCTGCGGCTTTCCCCGGGGGCGCAGGCCTCTGCCTGGGCTGCGGGGTCTGCTTTCAAAGCTGGGCACGAAGTCATCTGCGGTCAGGTCCCCCAGACTCTTGGACTTGGCGGCCGCGGGGCAGTCCTGGAGGCCCACCAGGGAGAGGCGGCGCCAGGGCGGCCAGGGTTGGGGGCCCAATGGGGACCTGTGCGGCCGTGGGGCCAGGGGTCGGGGCCGGAGCTCGTCCAGGGCAGAGGGCAGCTGCCCGGCAGCACGCAGGTTGGGGTTGGACTTGCTCTTGGTCACTGGGGGCAGTCCTGGGCAGGCAGCACAGGGCCTGGGGGGCAGGCGGCCAGCAGGGGTCCCGGCCAGGCCCAGGCTGGACAGGGAGAGGTCGATGACCGTGTCACTGGACGACATGCTGGAGGACGAGGATACGCTGTCGCGGTGGGCGCCAGGCTCCAGGCGCTGCCACAGTCGGTCGCCACCCGTGGCATCAGAGTACACGGCCGGGGTCGGCGAGGGCCCGGCCGGGGGCCGCCTCCCACCCACTGCCTCGGCTGGCACCTGCCCCTCGCTCTTGGCCCTTCTGACAAGGGGCAGCTGGCCCAGGGTCCGGGGTTGGCCCCTGCAGCCCACCAGGCTGCCAGTAGCCCCCTCAGAAGTTCCCCCAGGGCCCCCGCTGTGGCACACCGACCGCCTGCTGTCAGGGGTTGTCTCAGTGTCCCCGAGGCCCTGCTCGGGGGCCTCAGAAGCTCTGAGAGCCACCCCGAGGGGGCCTGCCAGAGCTCTGGCCCCAGGTCCTTCAGAGCTCGTGGGCCCCTCCCAGGGCGGGCAGGCGGGGGTGGCTGGAGGTGGCAGTGGCAGGCCAGCGGCCGGCTCCTCAGCAATGGTCTCCAGGCCGCACAGAGAGGACACAGACCTCTGCATGGACGGGGGCCGGGCGTCTGGGGACAGAGAAAAAGGGATGTCAGCATGTGCCACCGGACCCTGGGAGAAGGGATGATGGACCAGGGCCCTGCATCCCCCCTCCCCTCCCCCAGCAGGCAGGCCCTACAGCTGCACACAGCATAAACCCCTCCCCTCTGCCACCCTCCAGAGCCAGGAGAATCGACGGGCCACTGCCCGGTGCCACCCTATGGGGCAGGGCAGGCACAGCACACGGGGAGCCGCCCGTTACCTGGCGCTCGACTGCCGTCAGTTCCTAACTATGGAGGCAGCACGGGGGCAGGGACAGAAAGGAGAAGGTGGTCAGAGAAGGCGGGGCTGGGGGGTGGGAGGTGGACACTGACAACAAGGCCAGGCAGGAGCAGGGCAGGAACTCGGAAGGTGGACGAGAGGGAGGGAGGGCGAGGCAATGTCCGCTGACCACCCCGCTGGCTCTGCAACAGGTCAGAGACCCTGGGCCCCGACCCTGCCATGGGCTCTCTGCGGGTGCAGGCCTGGCTGGCCTGGCCTCGTGGGGTGGATGCTCGGAGCATGTGAGAGTCCACATGGCCAGCTGCTGGGACGGGGCAGGAGCCTCCCTTTGGAGGGTCCTGAGATGTAGTGAGTGGGGGGCGGGGGTGCTCGCAGCAGCCACCCCAGGTCCAGGGGAGGGGCCCTGTGAGTCTCTGAGCCCCTGCGGCTTCTGTGGCCCTGTAGGTGAGGCCTCAGCACCGCCCTCGCTCGGCTCCACCCTGGCAGGGGGTGGGCGGCAGTGCCATGCTGCCCAGGCCCCCCTGCTCTGCTCCAGGAGCGTCAGGGCCCTTCAGGTAGGACAGGAGGGTGGGAAGGAGGCCCAGGGCCAGGGGGCAAGTGGGACACGCTGATGGAGCACAGAGGGATGCAGGCAGACGTGGCCCCCAGGGGGAGATGCAGGACAGACATTGGTGGGGGCGAGGCAGGCCATGCCGAGCAGGGACAAGGAGGGCCCTGTGGGCAGCCTTACCGGCTGAGAACATGGGGGATTTACTCCTAATCTCCTCCAGCTTTTGAATGAACAGGGCGTTCATCTCCCGCTGCAGGGCCCCTCGTGGCCTGCGAGTGCCCTCGGGCCAGCGGGGGGCTTCCTCGGGACTGCCACAGCTGTCCGGGCTGCTGGAGCCCGAGGATACTGAGCCGCCACCACCTGGCCGCTGGCGCTGGGCCCCCCGGCCATCAGAGGTCTCTCTGCCTTTTCCAGGCACAGTCCCTGAGGCTCGGGGGCCCAGGCTGCCACGGGGAACCCCCAGAGCCTCTGCCCGGCCCCGGGGCTGCTGACTGATGGCTGAGTGGGCACCCGCGGGCCCCGGGCTGGGCGGCCGCTCCCTGAGCAAGCCCTCGGGGTCCACGCCGGCACAAGAGGCCGCCATACACTTCATGCACGCGGCGGCCATGCCTGCCGGCCCAGGGCCGTCGGGGCCACGCGGGGCCAGCACCAGGGCGGGGCTCCTTGTCACCGCCACGGGGGCCAGCCCCTTACCTCCACGGGGACTGGCACTGCCGGGCCCCTCGTGGGACGCGGCCCCCGGGGCGGGGCCGGGAGGCGCCACGTCGTCGGCCGCCCCCTCTAAGCCCACGTCCTGTGTGCCGATGGCCAGCTCCGGCAAGCCCTTGCGGCCTGGTGTGTGGCTCTTGGTGGGCGCGCTGGCTGTACGCCGCAGGAGCCGCTGACTAACGGAGGGTCGGGGCGGCGGTCGCCCAGCAGCATGACTGTCCAGCGAACCGGGCTTTGGGCCGCGGAGGAACAGGCCTTTTAAACCCAGAGCCTGTTTGACCTGCAAGAGAAAGGAACCCCGCGTCGGTGGTGCCCGGGGAACGCCCACTCGAAGTGCGCTGGGTCGTGACCACCTGGGCAGAGAGGGCTTCCCTGGTGAGCAGCAGGCGGACTGCAAGCGGCAAGGGGCCCTGCGTCCACCGAGCCCTGCACCCTCTGAGGCCCACAGTCCCCAGCTCTGCCAGCGGCCCCATGGGGAGAGGGCAAGACATTCGTGTCAAGAACCCCAAGGACCGCCTGGCTGGCCCCCCTTCCGCCCCTCAGTGTATTTCTTCTGCACCTGGAGCAGGGAGCTCACTGCCAGCTTGGTGCCCCCTGAGCCCAATGGGGGCGCCGGGACACCACCATGAGCCTAGGTAGGGCTCAGACTCCGGCCTCCCAGACGCCCCGGCCAGCCACACAGTCTGTCTGGACAGCTGGTCTGGGGTCGGGGCCAGGCGGGCTCTGTCACTGCTCAGGGAGCCTGGCCAGCATGGCCCAGCGAATCTCCACATGCCACACACACGGCGCCCGCCACCCTGCCGGTCTCCTCCCTGATGCCCCGCGGGCTCGTGCACGGAGCAGCCCAAGGGCCGGCTGGTGGGCGGGCTGCCCCCAGCAGCACCTCCAGGCCTGGGCGATCATGTGGCAGCACTTGAATCGGTGTCCCAATTCAAGATCCCAAATCCAGCGCAATTTGGTCAGAGTGGCCAGAGGCATTTAGAAGGAGAACCAGAATTCAGAGCTTCCCCGCCCAGACACAGATGTGGGGAGCAGGGTGCTCAGAAGTGGGGAGCCCGAGGGGCGCCACGTGGTGAAGCACAGATGGGGGGAACAGACAGGAGTGGGCATGGGGAGGGGGTGGTGGGAGACAGAGACAAGAGGGAGCCAGGGGCGGAGCAGGGCACAGAGACCAGGGGGAAGGGGTGGGGGTCAGGGAGGTGGAGAGAACTAGGAGTGTAGAGGGAGGGAATAGCTTGCGAAGGGGGAGAGGGCGAGGGCTTACAGAGGGAGAGGGTGGGGTCAGCCGAGGGGGCGGGGGCAGAGTAGGGCGGCAGGTGGGCTGAAGGCAGGCAGAAGGTCAGAGAAAGGGCCACCCCAGGGCCCTGCTGAAGTCCTGGGTCTGCTTTGTAAATGCTGCGGATGGCCCGCCGCGCCCAGGAGCCACGGCCTCACCACGTCACGCCAGCGGACAGTTTCCAAAATGCTACCGAGTGGCAGATGCTAATGAGGGGCTTTGGTCTGAGCATGCGGGAGGGGGGTGGCACCGTCCTCGCAGGGTACCTGGGAGGCCCCTAACGGGGCTGCGCTTGTAAAGGTGGCCTGTGCACACAGGGACCCACTGCAAGACCAAAGAGACAGAGCAAAGACAGGTGAGGTGCAGCGCGGCCGGCCGGGGTGGCCCGCGCCGTGCTCAGGCAGACACAGCAGACGGACGCACGGACGGACGCACGGACAGATGGACAGATGGGGAGCCCCGGCTCCGGCCGGCACCTCTGGCCGCGTGGAGCAGGAAGAGAGATGGTCAGCGCTGGGACCCGGAGTGGCCACTGTGCCTGGTGGCCCTAGGGACTGGGCAGGCCCTCTGCTGATGGGGACATCAGAGCCAGGCAGAGGGGTACTGCCTTCATAGAGTGGGGGCGCTGCCCCGGGCAGGAAAGGGCAGCGAGAGGGAGTGGGGGGCCTTGGGGAAAGGAGGTACTGGTAGTGAACCCCAGGGGGCTGTAGCACCCACAACTGGGAAGGAACTGGGGGAACCATGGGGGAGAGTGGGGTGGACAAGAGCCAGTGACTGGGCTGAGGAATGTGGAGGCAGGGACAGGGCCCATGGTGAGTCTAGGGACCTGGAGGTCCATCCCCGCGGGCTCTGTCGGGCCTGGCACCCTCTGTGTTCATGTCAAAGGAGGGCACCATGGCAACGCACTGCCTAGGGGTCAGGGACTGTGCTGGGGCACAGGGTCACCGCCAGGCTGGGGCTGAAGGTGGCACTCACCTTACCACTGACATCACTGATGGCCACATGGACAAAGATGGAGGCCTGTTCCATGCCTTCCAGGTACACGTGCCGATAACCTGCCGCAGGACAGAGGCCACCGGCTCCCACCTGACCCTGTTCACCCACATGCCCACTTACCCACACTCTCAGGCTGTCCCCCTACCTGAGCCCCAGCCCCCAGTTCCACCTCCTCCAGAAAGCCCCGGCAGGTCACTCCAGCCTTGGGGACAAGGTGCCCCCTCCTCGCAAGTGCCCTCTGGACTCCTTTGGCCTGGCCAGGCCCACCCACCTGGCATCATGCTGCCGAAGGCCAGCGTCCTCTGACCGATGAAGTCCCGCCCGATAGGATCGTGGTCCCACACCAGGAAGCGGACGAGTGCCATCTCAGGCATGTGTACCAGGAACACGAGGGTCTCCTCCCACATCGGGTTAAATCCTGGAGGCCACCACAGGAGTCACCTTCCCCCGCCCGGGGCTGTACCCACAGCAGCTCCCGCTCGGAGGTGAGGTGGGGTGGGGTGGGGGGTGCCATTGCTGTGCCCAGACAGGGGGCTATGTCTGCTGCCGGGAGCTGAGATGGGCCCTGAAGCCCCGGCTCAAGACGGCCGCTGCTTCCTCGCCCTGCCCCTCCCTGCGCTGCGGCCCTGGGCTGTGACCCACCGTTGTCGTCCACCACTCGGGTCTGCTCCTTGCTGCAGTCCACGGGGAGCCCAATGATCTCCACCTCCACAAAGGGGTCGATGATCTGCAGACAGACAGACAGACGGACAGGTGGCACCCGACCCAGGCTCCCCACTGGCCTCCAAAAGCCCTCAGCTCTGCGGCCCAATAAGACTCTCCTTCCTCCCTGTGGTCCCCACCTCCCCAAGGTCCCCCAGCATGGAGTCCCACCCCCTACCTCCAGCATGGAGTTCTGGGTCTACCTTCTCATGGTGCCCAGCATGGAGTCCCGGGGCCCCTACCTCCCCACAGACCCCCAGCATGGAGTTCCAGGGCCCCTACCTCCACACAGTCCCCAAGCATGGAGTCCCAGGGCTACCTTCCCATGGTCCCCAGCATGGAGTTCCGGGGCCCCTACCTCCACACAGTCCCCAAGCATGGAATCTCAGGGCTACCTTCCCATGGTCCCCAGCATGGAGTTCCAGGGCCCCTACATCCACACAGTCCCCAAGCATGGAGTCCCAGGGCTACCTTCCCATGGTCACCCAGCATGGAGTCCTGGGGCCCCACCTCTCCACAGTCCCCCAGCATGGAGACCCAGGGCCCCTACCTCTCCACGGTCGCCCAGCATGGAGTCCCGGGGCTTGGGGAGCTGCTGCCCGCTGATGATCCGCAGCACCAGTTGCTTCTTCAGCTGCCCAGGCAGCGGGTCCTCAGAGTTGGGGTTGAAGGTGCCTGGGGACCCAGCAGGAGGCTGAGCAGGTGTGGCCCTCCCCAACTCCTGCAGAGTGGGGGCACCAGGCCCCCACTGCTCCCAGTTCACAGGGGGACTCCAAGTGGGCTAGAGGGAGGGGCTGCCTCCATGTTTGGGAGGGTGGCTCTGAGTCGGGAGCTGGAGTGTGACATGGGACCCCCATGCCCTACCCTACACATGAGCTGGGGGCTCAGGGACCTTAGGGGTGGGGGATGGGGCCTGATGGGGAGGGCTCCAGGCCCTGGGCGCCTCGAGGTGGGCTCTGGCCCCACCCCAGGACGGTGAAGGTCAACAGACAAGTGCAGGCGAAATGAGGACAAACCAAGAGAGTTGGGGTGAAAAACTGAGAAAAAATGTGTGAGGCGTTTTCAGCGTGTCAGGAAGGCATCTGAGGAGGGGCAGGGAAGGGGGGGCTCAAGGGCAGACTCCCAGATTCTGGCCTCGAGGACCCCTGGAACTCCAGCCCCTGCAGACTGAAGCAGGCCCCATGCTCCTCCCACTCCTGCCCCCCACCGCTCCAGGAAACCCCATGCTGGGGGCCTAGGGGAGGGGAAGGGCTTTCTTATCCACTCTCTCCACCTGAGTGGCCAAATTCAGGATCCTTCCTGCAGCCCCTGCCCGCCACAGGCCCCACACCAGGAGCCCCTGCTGAAGCTGCATCTGCCTGCCCCCCACACACCCCGAACCAGCCCCCAGGCACCTCACCCTGGCACATGCACGCAGGCTTGAGAGCGTAGCCGCAGTTCCCGTTGGCGCTGAACTTGGCGCGGTTCAGCTGCAGCATGCGCCCCTCTGACTGGTAGTTTAGGGCCACTGCAGGGCAGGTTGGGGGGGGCGGTCCCAGTCACACTCACCTCCCCCACTCCCGCCTCCAGGTGCTGTGGGGGGGCCCTCGGAGGCTGCCTGGGGTCCACCCCTGGCTCTCAGTTCCTGGTAAGGCACCCCAGGAGCCCGGCGCAGACCCCAGATTTGCTGGTCTGGTGCTCACAGGGGTTACCCACCCATCTGGCAGCCGGCATTCCAGAAGGGCTGGGGGTTGTAGTTGCTGGAGTCGACCCGGTAGGAGGAGGGGTAGATGCGGGAGAGCTGGTGCTGGTTGAAGCGCAGGAACTGGGCCGGCTTCTGCTGCAGGACCTGGTGCGCCTTGGTCTCGCTGAAGGACGACACCTGCCAGCTGGACGCCACTAGCAGGCAGGCCCGCGGGCATCAGGGGGCAGCCGCCTGCTCCGGGCGCCCTGACGCGCACCCCCCCAGGGCACGCCTCCCCACCACAGACCCTAAGGCCAGGGTGTCCCTCACAACAGTGCACCCACCTGGGACCAAGGAAGGTTCCCACTGCACTGGCTCCGTGCCCAGCCTGCCCTCTGCCCCGCCTCCCCGCAGCCCTAGCCTGACCACGTCCACCTCCCCCCCTCCCTCACCCTCGGTGTCCACGTCGTGGGTGCCCACAGACTTGGTGTACTTCACGAGGTCCGACAGAGCCCGAGACAGCTGCATGGTCTTCTTCTGCCGGCTCGCCCTGTGGGTGGGAAGAGGATGGGGAGCCTGAGGTCGCCCAGGGGCATGGGGCAAGCGGTGAGAGCTGTAGGGGCCGTGTGTGTGTGTGTGTGTGTGTGTGTGTGTGTGTGTGTTCCCAGATGGCTCAGACCTGGATGGACAGCAGGTGCCCAGGCCCTGGGTGCGACAGAGCACCAAGCGGGGACCAGGAGGTCCTCCAGCAGGGGGGACTTCGAGAAGGTTGTTGGGGCTCCAGGTGGGGGCGGCAGGTGTGTGCTGGAGATGGAGTCAGGCTCCAGTGCAGGGGATGGTGGAAGAGATGCTGCATTGCTGGGGAGCAGGGGTGCGGATGGTGAATGCACTGGCGGGAGCACAGGTGATGGTTGGGGACGGAGGTGATGGGGACAGAGAGTGAGGGCACAGAGGGGCCTAGGTTTGGAGGGCAATCTGAGGCCACACGCACATCCGTGGAGCCAGGGACCCAGCGGCTGTCTTTCTACCTACTCATGTTTGAAGCCCTGATAGGCCCCTTGGCAAAAGAGCGTGAGGCTGGGAGAAACCCTGAGGGTGGGGGTGGGGTGCCCTGGGAGCAGGAGCAGGGCTCAGAACGGAAAGAGGAGCAGGTGCGGTAAGCTCCCCCACCAGCACTGTGCCCGGCGGGCCCACAACTTGCACCCCCTCGGCCTCCTGTACCACAAGCACCCTGGCACGGCTCCAGAGTCTGTCTCTCAATGCGGAAGTGTGTGGGCACTGACCCTCGGCTCTGGCTTCCTTGGGGGTCCGGGTCCTCGGCTCCCTCTTCCACACTGGCCACCTTCTTTAGCTTGCTGCCCTTTTTCTGGGGGAGGAGAGAGGCGGTGAGCCCCACCAGGGTGTGTGGATGCCCGGGTAGCAGGGAGGTGGGTCTGCCCTCCTGGCCTCAGCTACGCTACCTCCCAGGCCCCTCTACGCTTAGCGATGGCCACCGGCCCCCTGCCACAGTCCCACCCTGCCTGTCCCCAGTGCACGCTCAGCCAAGCCCCGGGGTCTGAGCGGGGGCAAGAGAAAGCACTGTGGCACCTGCTTGGGTGCAGCCCCACCCCTGGCCCTGCGGCTAAGCCACCCACTCCACCCTCGAGGACAGTGGGCTCAGGGCCCCGGCTGGGGAGCCCGGCGGACCTTTCGCTTGGAGAAGCTGTGCACAAGGAGCCGGCTGTTGCGCCGACCAGCTCCAGCATCCTCCCCGGAGTCCACGTCCTCCTCAGCTTTGCCCTGAGACAAAGGGGAGAGGGGCCAGTGAGGCCACAGGGCCTGACCTGAGGGGGCTCCTGACAGCCTGGCCACCGGAGGCACCAGAGGACTTCCTGGAAGAGGGGCACTGAGCAGGGCCTGGGGAGGCAGCAGGCAGAGAGGGAGGGGCTGGGCCCAGGACAGATGCTAGGTTCACTGGGATGGGACGGTACGGCTACCCGTGAAAATACAAGCCCAGAGCAAATTGGGGTCATTGAGCAACTGACGGAAGTGTTTTGCACATGTGTGTGCATGTACACACACACTACCTCTACACAAAGTACTTCTTCACACACATCAAGTTTCCCTTTCTGCATGGTTTTCCATGGAGAATGGTGGGCTTCCCACAGTCCATGTGTCAGAAGAGGGAGCCCTGTGCCACAGGGGTTATGATGTGGGGCTGCTAACCGCAGAGGTCACCAGTTCGAAACCACCAGTAGGAAGATAAGGCTTTCTACTCCCATAAAGAGTGGCGGTTTGGAAACTCACAGGGGGCAGTTCTACGCTGTCCTGAAGGCTCGCTCTGAGTCCCTGTCGACCCAGTGGGGGTGAGGGGGTTTGGCTTGGGGGTCAGGATAGCCCCTCAGCTCCCTGCTCTGTACCCCCGCCCCCAGCCGCTCAGTGAGCATGCTCAGACATGGACTCATTGGAGGAGGAGGCCCAGCTGTGTGCGCGCGCGCGTCCTGCTCTGGATGCTGCCTTCTGTGTCCACCAGAGACACATCAGAGACACGGCTGGGGCAGGACTGACCTGCTGTTGAGGAAGCTCTCCCCAGGGTCCCTTCCTGCCCTGCCCTGAGAGCCACCCATCCACCCAAGGCTCAGTCACTCCCGAGCTTGGAGCCTGGGCCACATGTACCCATCCGGTCCCTACTACCACCGGCCACTGCCAGCCCTTTGCAGATGCCCCCAGACTGGGCCCAACTCTGCCCGGAAAGGGTCCCCATCCCACATTGATCCTGTGCACCTGTAGCTCTGCAAGCACCGTGCATCACACACACCCCAACCACACACACACACCTGTGCCTGTACCTGCACATGCCTGACGCTGCTCTCCCATGGGCCTGCTGCACCCCACTGATGGGGCCAGTGGCCATTTCTGAGGCTCAGCCACCCAGGGACCCCAGGCTGACACCTTCTTCTGGGCCCCCATTCATCCTTGGCCCCTTGGGTACTGACTCCCAGCAGGGGCCTCAAGACCGGGAAGGTGACAGGGCAGGCTGGCTCCCTGTTAGGTAGGGAGTGAGGCCCTCCGATGGTCAGGAGGTGTGCTTCCCCATGCCTCAGCAGTGCCCCCAGGCCCCACCCGGGCCAAGGTTAGGCGAACTGCAGCCTCACCATCCTTGAAGGCAAGACCCAGCACTCCCAGCCCACCCCCCAAACACCCCCCACACACACACACCCGGCCCAGTCCCTGCTCAGGCCCATGGGCCAGCACTCCTGGGTCTAAATGGTGACCCTAGGAGGTCCTCTCTTGAATGGCTCTCATTGCTTGGGAGGCCCAGGTGCACAGAGCTAGGTGCCTCACCCTCCCTGCTCCCAGGGATTTGTCCTGCATGCAGGGTGCTCCCGGCTCCAGGACCCACACACCAAACCACCCCAAGGAACCCAGCATGGGTCTTCAAGAAGCACTAAGCTGCAGACTGGAGCCAACACCACAGCCAGCCAAACTGCTCACAGCCTGCTGGACGCCGAGCCAGGCGCATCTGAAACCAGGCGCGTCTGGAACGGAGCACGTCTCTGGCCAGGGCCAGACAGCCTGTCAGTCGGCCGCTGCCCTGACGCTTGTGTGCCCAGACCCTCCTTCCTTCTCCCGCAGCAGCAGTCTGGCTGGACCCATGCTGCCCTGGCCCTGTCCTCCCGCTGCCCACTAGAGAAGAGTCTCTCGCCACAGCCCAGTTTTCCTGCAAGTCAGCACCACCACTGCTGCCGCCGCCGGGGGTGGGCAATGCTGGAGACGCTGCAGGTGGCACTGGCATTTGCTGGGAGCCTGGCGGCTGTGGCGCCTCGGCGCTCCACTGCCCTTCAAACCGCCACTGAGAGCCACAGGTGCCCATCAGTCTGTGCCACATGAGGGGAGCAGGCAGCGTGGGGTAGCCAGAAAGCAAGGTAAGCACAGGTTTCCTGTGCTTCCCTACTAATCTGTAGCCAACAAGTCCACACCTTCCCATCACATTAAAGATTCTGCAGGTAGGCGTGGATGGTACCTGCCTTTTTCCCAGAGCCACAACCCCTTTCTGCAGAACCCAAATCGCTGTTGCAGTGTGCGGTCCCTAACAGGGACGTGTGTGTGCACACACGCGCACCGATATGTGCTTACTAATCTATCACGAACAGGCTTGTGTGATTTCCACTCAGGCCCACTATGGGTCAGCCGCGAAGCACAGGGAAGCCTGTGGTGCCTTTGCTTATTGGATGATCCTCTCCTGGGAACATCACTGCCACCCTGGGACCCAGGAGAGGTGCCACCAACTAGGTCCCACGCTTCTTGGACTAGGATGGACCGTGACTGGCACAGCAGAGGAGAGCTGGCATCCACTGGGCCAGAGGTGGTGAACCAGCAGGCAGACAGCCCTGGGGGCACACAGCTGGGCAGGGAGGCCTGGCCAGCAGGGTGAGGGGAGAAGAAGGTGAGGTCTCCGTTTGGCTAGCACTAGCACTCCCTGAAGGTATGCCGTGGGGGCCTCCAAGCCCACTCCTCAACCTCCCTCCCCCGGCTCCAAGGGTCCCAGTGTCCCCATGCCACAGCCAGTTTCTCGTCCAGACAGGGAGTGCTTGGGGTCCAGGTGAGGACAGTGCCTGTCCCCATGGACCTGAGTGGTTGTGGTGGGACCCCCTGCATTACTTCCCCTCTGCCTGTGAGCGCTCTGGCTGACAGTGCTGCTTCCTCTGCTTGCCCCTGCCTAGGAACCTGCTTAGCCCTGCCAGCCCCATCCGGCCCAAGGCCCCCCACGTCCCTGACCCCAGGAGAAGGATGAGGGAAGCTGGTCAGGGTGGGATTCCCCGACTCCACCCATAGCCTCTTGCCCTCAGCACTCAGCCTGAGTGCCCCCTGCTCCCCCTTTGTAAGGCCTTGGCTGTGGCATGGGCACTGCCCCACCCGGGGCCCGAGGCCAGCTCCTCTCCTGCACACCCCAGGGCCTCAGTGTCCACCCCTGGGATGTCCAGGTGCAACATGGGCTCTCTTCCAGCCAGCAGGCCCGGGCTACTGTACTGCTTGCCCCAGAGCATCTGGGACCCAGAGCTCCCTCTGTCTGGGGACGAGAATAAGTGAATGCCTGGCAGCATGGGCCCTGCTGGCCCCCTGCAGCGTCACTGAGTTCCGGGGCACCAGCTGTGCAGCGCGTGCTGCGCTCGTGGGTGGGAACAAAAACAACCATGGCTAAAAATACAGGTCCCCGCGTGCGGGGCACAGGGGAGAACCACTGCCCCCCTGCCCCCACCCCAGAACCGGGAAAGCACTCAGGGGCTACAGGGAAGGGGGAGGGTGTGTCAGCTGCACAGGCAAGCTCTCCAAGTATGGGGGTGGGGGACAGCACCCCCTACTCTGCACATCACACCACACCCTGCTCACCTTCCAATCATCACCAGCCTGTCCCACTGCTCAGTACCTGGCTGTGCTGCTATGGGTGTGGGGCAGCAGGAAAGCCCGGCACTATCTCATTTGGGACACTCGGTCTCAGTGAGAGAGGCTTCTGCCACCCAGGCATCCCCAGGGGAAGGACCTCAGGTTGCCCCCCTGTGGCCAGTCCTCCGGCCAGCCACACACTCCACACTGCCCCGCAAGAGATCTCTTCCTAAGCCGGGGGCTGAAACAAGACTGAACAAACCCCTTCCGTTAGGGGCTGCAGTCACCCAGGTTGCTCATCTCTCCAGCCGGCAGATGGGTGGAGGGTGTGAGCCTGGAGCTGCCCCGCAGGCCTCCCAGGAGGCCGAGTGCCACTGTCAGATGATGGCAGAATCGCCAAAGGACCTGGGAGCTGACAGCCTCGGTGCGCGGCCAAGCCCCAGGCGGGTGTAGTCTGTGACGGTGAATGCTCCAGTCCTTGCTCAGCCTGCAAATGAGCACAGACTACCTGCTGAGCTCGCAGAGGCTCCTGCAATGGAGACAGGCCTGCCCCAGTGGGTGGTGGGGCCTCGGGGCCACAGGTAGCGGGTGTGGGTGCATGCACGGGCACCTGCGTGGGGTGGTGGGAGTGGTGTGCATATGCAGGTGCAGGTGTGTGCTCAGGTCTTGGTGCTTATAGGTGAGTATGTGCAGGGAGATGTGCACTTGTGTGGATGTGTGTACATGTGTGTGCACACGAGTGTGTGTGCACACGAGTGTGTGTGCAGGAGGCTTATGTGCAGGCGGACCAGCTCCACAGGGCTCTTGAGGCTGTGAATCTTTATGGCAGCAGACAGTCTCGTCTGGTTCACACAGCGCAGTGGGCAGGTTTGAACCACTGGCCATTGGGTTAGCAGTCCAACACTCAACTTACGGCATCACCAGGGCCACAAGCAGGTGTGTACACAAGTGTGTGTTTCTAGGTGTGTGCACAGGTGGGTGGGGAGTGTTTGTGCGCTGACACCTGTATGCCAGTGTGCGTGCATGCACACGTGTGCAGCATGCACAGAGAGCATGCCCCGGGCCCCTCTCCCAGCCCTCTGGCCAGGTCCGAACCCTATGCCTGGGGGGGAGGGCAGCTGTCCAGAGCCTCACCTTCCTGCCCTCGGCCCTGTGCTTCCAAGCCGGGGACAGTGTCGACATGGAGAAGTCATTGGGGTCTTCGCAGTCCCGGATCCTGGACTCCTTGATAAGGGAATCCAGCTTCCTCTTTGCAATGTTTTCCACGTGCTTCCTGTTGGTGGAGGCCTGCAGGGGCCAGGTGGGTGGCTAGTTGGCAGCAGAAGGGTATGAGGCTGGCTGCAGGAGCCCCGCCCTGGCCCCACCACGCTGGCCGAGGGCACACAGGCCTCTTCGCTCATGCTTGAAGTGATTCCCTCTAGGGATCTGAACCCAGGCCAGACTGGCTCTAACTGCAGCCCCCTTCAGCTACAGGCTACGGTGCACCCGGACCCAGCAGTTTGTGGGCGACAGGGCTGGGGAATGGGGGGACAATCTGCAGTGCAGGGTCTAGCTAGGGTCTCACCACCTCAGGGAGGTGCCCCCAGCTGGTACGTCTCTTGGGCAGGGCCCAGGCTCAGGCAGCTGGGAGCCCCAAGGGCCCCCATTTGGAGCAAGCCCAGGTGGACAGGAGGGACTGTGGTGGTGGCCTCTCCCCGCCCAGGAGGAGCAGCCCACAGCCACCCCGACAACGGAAGGATCCGCTGCCTCAGGGCTTTCTAAAACAATTAGCTGAAAGGCTGGGAAGCTCCTGAGCAATTACTTTCCCATCCGATGGCCCCTCGGGGAGAGAGACCGTCTTCCGGGCCTTGTCAGCCGTGCTCGGGCGAGAGAGCTCAGCAGGCTGGAGGAGAGGAGGTAATTACAGAGCCCCCAGCCCGCCCGAGTGAGAACCTGGCCTTCACCCCAGGGCCCAAGGAGACATCTCAGTGAGCTGCAGAGCCGGAGGAACCCGCAGCCAGGCCCAGAATGAGGCGGGGCCAGCGCTAGTCCAGGATGGCTGGGGGCGGGAGTCGGTTCAGAGATGGAAGCTGAGCCGGAGGTCTAACAGACATGCGTCTGCCCCCTTAAGGGGTAGCCCCCCAGGAACAGACAGCACACACTGCAGTGGGTAGGTGGAGGCAGGAAGGGAACCCCACATGCCCGGGACCGGCACACGCCTGACAGCCTGGCCGGCTTTGGCATGCCCCTTGGTCCTGCCCCGGTGTCCTTCACTCTGCCCCCTCCCCGCCCAGCACTGCCCCACGCACGTCCCCATTGAGGAGCTTGCAGTCATCCTCCATCTCGTCAGCGCTGTCCTCGTCAGACACCTCGCCCTCCTCGGCGTCCTCGCTGATGGTGGCCGGGAGCTTCTTCCCCTGGGGGAGAAGAGAGACAGTGGGAGGGGCCAGGGCCCTTGGAGGAGAAGCTGGGGTTTTTCTCCAGCTTGCCTGCGGTGACTCAGGGGGACAGGGAGGGGACCAGTGACC
>NW_022111357.1:43011374-43013944 GCF_000313985.2 Echinops telfairi
GGGAAGGCGTACTCACTCGTTCCTGATGAAGGCGTATTTATTGATGGTTTCGATGACATCTTTGAAGAGGATCTTGGAAGTCAGGGTGTAACCATGGTGCACAATGGGCTCCCCTTCGGGCCCATCCCAGCAGTCCACTATGGGTGGACAGGGCCACAGGTCAGCACCAGCCTCCTCACCAGCCAGAGTGCAGACAGGCCGCGGAGCTGATGGACCCCAACTGAGGACCATCCACCTACCCAGCGATTACACTGCGGGGAGCCCCTGACCGGCTTCTCATGGCCCAGCCCACGGCAAGAGGCTGCCCAGGCCCCAGGGGAGGGCCCGGCAGCCCCTCGAGGTGGCGGCTGCTCACCCTCCACGCAGCGGCAGCCGGCCTGCAGGACCCGGGCGTACATGTCCACGCGGGACTGGGACATGAGCTGGTCACCCACGAGGTAGGTGTTGTGGGATGAGGTGATGAAGTAGTGGCTCAGCGGGAGGCTCATGTCCTGGTGCACGCTGTGGTGGGCCGGGTTGAAGATGTCTCCTGCCGGGCTTCGAGTGTAGTTGGTGAAGCCTGCCAAAGGTGGGGGAGGGTGGTCAGTCCTGTGTGTGGTCAGTCCCGGACTGGTCGAGCAGGGGCCTCAGATCAGAGCCACCCACCCTACCCACCGCATGGGGGCCACTAGGTCTGGCCACTGCCTCGTGACCAGCTCGTGTTGGGGCCCATGGTCCCGGGACAGTGGACACTCATGCCCAGCCCCCACTCACCATCAATTCCCAGCACTCCTTTGCTCTTGTTGTCCGGGCAGGGTTCAAACTGCTCGATGATGTCCCGGCAGCCCTCAAGGGTCACGCCTGTCATCTGGGCAGATGGAGGGAGGGAGGCAGGCTGCATCACAACTCTCCCGGACTAACCTCCGGCAGCACCTGACCCTCCCCATGGCCACTGTCCCCCATCTTCTGATCATCCAGCAGACTCAGAGGCCAGCAGAGGATGGATGGGGGATGGGGTGCAGAGAGCCAGGC
Source organism: Echinops telfairi (assembly GCF_000313985.2). NCBI lineage: Eukaryota > Metazoa > Chordata > Mammalia > Afrosoricida > Tenrecidae > Echinops > Echinops telfairi. The sequence continues at coordinate 43,012,386 of NW_022111357.1, forward strand.
TGAGTCCTAGCCTTGGGGAATGCTGGGGGCATAAGGAGGCCCCTGTTTTCTACCCCAGGTCTACCCACAGGTGCTCGTGATGCCGCCAAGGCCAGAAACCCAGGTTTCTGGTGGCAGGAATGTGTACCCCAGGGGATGAGGGCAGGGGACGTGGTGTCCTGAGGTTGGCATGACCACCAGATCATCCATGGGCAGGCAGGGGCAGGCTACGGCGAGGGCTGTTTGGAAGGGAACCTTCCCCGGGTTCCGGTGGGGGTCCAATGCCTGGGAGGGGTGGGGCTGACCTTAACCAGGATCTTGCCCTTGAGCATCTCTGGAGAGGGAAGCTGGGTGAAGTCCTCTCCGCTCACGGACGACAGGTCCAGCTTGTCCCCGAGGATGTCAGTCAGGTACTGGGCCATCTTCTTCTGCTGGACAACACTGCAGTGGTTCTCGATGGACAGAATCACCGGGTACCTGTGGCCCAACGGCAGAGGAAGCTGAGCGATGCATGACTGACCTGGGAGAGGCTCTTCCTTGAGAGGCCTGTACCGACGGGGCTGCCAATGCCTGGAGGAAGGGGCCTCCAGTAACTGAAAACCCACTGAGTGGGCGGGAAAGGGGCTGGCAGACCCGGGCACGTGGGCAGAAGATGCACATTTCATCTCTCAGTAAGAAAAAAGAAAGGCAATTAATAATGCCAGAAAAACAAAAGGCAACCCCAGAGAAATCCACGTTTGGAAACCACGCAGTCAAGGAACTACATGGAGCAATAGACAGCCGGTGAGAGAGATGGCCCTTTGGCTTACACAGGGGACACTGCCCTTGGACGGTTTGTGGTCCCAACATGGGCCCCATGAGGACATAAGCCTAACACAAAACATCATCTGGGGGGGTGCGGCTGTTACCTGCAGGTGTAGAATGGGGAGTGGACTGTGGGACTTTACATGATGAGCTCCTCACTTTGTTTGTTCTCAAACCATGCACACGATCCTAAGTTTTACCCCCAGACAACCATGGTTCTTTTACAGAGCATGACCTCAACAGAGAGGGCGCGAGCCTGAGCAAGGGTCGGGGGAGTGCTGTCACAGGAGGAGTGGGGGGGGGCAAGCTTGGAGCATAAGTATGCTTCCCATCCTCCACTGCCCAGGCTAGAGACTGAGCCCTGGAGCTCCAGGCCTTGTGGGGAGACCAGAAGCCCACAAGGATGATGTGGGCATGTCTGTCTGGAGACTGCAGCTGGACCTGGTTCCTTGACTGCAGGATGCCCCTGCCCCAAACTATCCTCCCCCCATCCCTCCTGGCAGCTGAGACAGCCCAGGCTGCCCCTCCGGGAGGGACGCTGCCAGGATGGCCTTAATCAACCCGCCTCTCCTCCTGTCCTATTCGATTAGCTCCTGACTCGACGTCAACCCTGGCTTAATGGAGACCTGAAGGTAGCTCTCTAAGTAAAGGGGATGGTCTTCAATTTCCAGAACCTAAATTGAATTTCGTGCGACGGTGTCTGTAGCCACAGCTGAGTGACAGCAAATTGAGTTCGGATGCTTCTTGGGGATAATTAGGACCAAAGCCAGGCGGGC
>NW_022111357.1:43014631-43019666 GCF_000313985.2 Echinops telfairi
GCCGCGGAGCTGATGGACCCCAACTGAGGACCATCCACCTACCCAGCGATTACACTGCGGGGAGCCCCTGACCGGCTTCTCATGGCCCAGCCCACGGCAAGAGGCTGCCCAGGCCCCAGGGGAGGGCCCGGCAGCCCCTCGAGGTGGCGGCTGCTCACCCTCCACGCAGCGGCAGCCGGCCTGCAGGACCCGGGCGTACATGTCCACGCGGGACTGGGACATGAGCTGGTCACCCACGAGGTAGGTGTTGTGGGATGAGGTGATGAAGTAGTGGCTCAGCGGGAGGCTCATGTCCTGGTGCACGCTGTGGTGGGCCGGGTTGAAGATGTCTCCTGCCGGGCTTCGAGTGTAGTTGGTGAAGCCTGCCAAAGGTGGGGGAGGGTGGTCAGTCCTGTGTGTGGTCAGTCCCGGACTGGTCGAGCAGGGGCCTCAGATCAGAGCCACCCACCCTACCCACCGCATGGGGGCCACTAGGTCTGGCCACTGCCTCGTGACCAGCTCGTGTTGGGGCCCATGGTCCCGGGACAGTGGACACTCATGCCCAGCCCCCACTCACCATCAATTCCCAGCACTCCTTTGCTCTTGTTGTCCGGGCAGGGTTCAAACTGCTCGATGATGTCCCGGCAGCCCTCAAGGGTCACGCCTGTCATCTGGGCAGATGGAGGGAGGGAGGCAGGCTGCATCACAACTCTCCCGGACTAACCTCCGGCAGCACCTGACCCTCCCCATGGCCACTGTCCCCCATCTTCTGATCATCCAGCAGACTCAGAGGCCAGCAGAGGATGGATGGGGGATGGAGTGCAGAGAGCCAGGCTGAGTCCTAGCCTTGGGGAATGCTGGGGGCATAAGGAGGCCCCTGTTTTCTACCCCAGGTCTACCCACAGGTGCCCGTGATGCCGCCAAGGCCAGAAACCCAGGTTTCTGGTGGCAGGAATGTGTACCCCAGGGGATGAGGGCAGGGGAGGTGGGTGACCATGGGTCGGAGCTTGGAGCCTGCTGTGGGTCCTCAGGGAATCCACATCCCAGGAGATTTGGCCAAGACTCGAACTCCCACCCAGTGGGCACTGCCCTGTATGTGGAGGAAGGCCCCAAAAAGTCAAGGTCAGGGGCGGAAGGGTCAGCTTTGTCTGTCTCTCTCCTGGGCCACCCTTGACCCTCTCATCCACATGGGCCAGGTCACCCACAGCCTCGTCAATGCCCGGCAGTGGCTGGGTTGGGGAGAGAGGCAGCCAGAGGAGTGGCGGCGGCTAGATGAGATGCCACCCAGCAAGGCTGGAAGGAAGGCTGACAGCCAGGGAGACTGGGCTGCTGACAGCTGCAGGGCAGGGAAGTCCTAGTGTGTCAGAGCGAACCCCGGAAGGTGCTCCACAGCTATTCCGACAGCTCATTTGCACTCAGGGATGGCCCCATGAAACTGACCATGTGCCTGCACCTACATTTCAGCAGAGTATTGTTACAGGTGAGCAGGACCCCTGGGCTCAAACCTGGCAGCCCAAGACCTGCCCCTCTCCCTCTCTAGACCCCTGAGCCTCTGCACGCTGAGGCCAGGGTCAGCAGGGCAGTACCTAGGAGGTTGTAGCCTCCATACCGGCCCCTGGACTGGACACGGGCTTCTAGAATCAAGGTCCAGAGGCACGGTGCCCATGAGGCACTGAGCACATGGGTGCATGGGCATGTAGGGGGAAATTCCCAAAATCTAGGTCCTGAAGCCCAGACCCTCCACTGGAAGCTTGGGTGACTACGACAGGGACAGTGCTCTCAGGCCCCGTGGGAAGTCCAGATGCTCTACCTGTACAGCTGGTAGAGTGGGGACCAGCTGCAGGAGTGGGGTGGGCTGGAGCAGGTGCTGAGGAGGCCAGGCTGTGCCCACCGCCTCCCAGCGAGCAGCCATGCCAGCACCCCTACCCTCCCCACACACCCCTGGGCTCCCTCACCTTCTGCTCGACCTCCAGGAAGCGCTGCAGGTCACTGGCGTCCAGGTGGTCCTTGTGGTTGCTGTAGGTCAGCAGGAGCAGGTAGAGGTCTCGGCGCGTGGACATTACCTTGTAGAAGGCGCAGAACTCCTCAAAGTCCAGTGTGCCCTGCTGATCATCTGTGTCCGCTTCCTGCAATCCAAGGTCACTGGGTCCCCTTCTGCGACCTCACATAGCCACAGGGGTCCCATCCTTGGCTGAGTGGACCTGAAGCTTGCCCCCACTTCCTGTTTCTCTGCTGCCTCTCCTTGCCACGTCACCTCGCTCCACGGAATAGAGCTGTGCCTCCCTCACCCTTCCTGCCTGTCCCCACCAAGAGTCACTGGGGTGAGTGTTTTAAGACCCAAGTCTGGCCCCCAGCTCTGTGTCTCCCGAAGCCTGTCTACAGCAAATGCACCCCAATTACCCACACGGGGTGTCAGCATCCACCCTGGGCTGTGGAGCCTCTAATAAAAGCAATGCCCTGGGATTGGGGTCACTCAGCACCTCTTCTCGGTTCCTGTCTGCCTGTTCCTCACAAGTCACCCCCAGGACCTTCTGGGGCTCCCTGCAGGAGCTGCGGCTCCACAGTGCAGACCGACCAGGGGCCCTACTGAGAGTCCAGCCTGTTTGGTGTCCTTACAGAGGAGAGAGGGTAGGGTCATCCCCATGGGGGCCTTCTCCAGCCAGGCTTCGGCACTGAGACCTCAGCCCCAGGGACTGGACACCCTCACACCGGCCTGGCGAGGACCAGCTCCCCAGAGCAGGGCCAGCAGCACTGTCAGCACCACGGACAGCACCATGCAGGCCTTCGTGGCTGCGGAGGGGGAGAAGGCCTGCTGAGGGCTCTCTGAACCAGGAGCATTACAGACACCCTCCGTGTGCCTGTGCCCATGAGAAAGGGCTCCCGGGAAGAGAGGATTGGCTGTGCATCTGGCTGCACCCAGCATCGGGTCTCTGCAACTCCCTCGGGGCCCGCTTGATGGTGCAGGGCCAACAGATGCCCAAGGAAGATCCCCTGCATCGGATGCCGCTTGGAGATGGCTCAGAGGTATCATTAGCTGTCTCCGGTGAGAGACCGGGTCACCCGTCGTCTGTCATCGGACGCTCGCATGATGCTGTGCTGCTAACCAGGTTTCAGCGGAGCTTCCCCACGGACACAGACTAGGAAGAAAGGCCTGGCAACCCCACCCCCACCCAAATCAGCCAAGGAGAGTCTCCTGGATCACAATGGCTGATCTGAAACAGGTCGAGGGGACGGAGCTGGGATGGGCAGTGTTCTGGGGTCACCAGGAGCCAGGGCCTGGGGTCCTTACAGAAGAATGAGTGCAGGAGGTGACCAGAACTAGGATTGTGCACTGGGACCTCCGCCCCAGGAGCTGGGCATCCGCAGAGCCGCCAGAGCCAGGGCTTGGCCTCCCCCCACCCCCACTGTCTGTCACCTGACCCCCGCACAACCTCACCTCCCTGGAAGGGCTGCTGACCTCCATGTTGGCCCTGGCACTGGGATGGGGCAGAGATAGTCAAGCCTCTCATCCCCACACAGACTGCTCTCTGCTCAGAGGCAGGCCGGTCGCCTCGCTCCAGCCAAGCATGACCGCCCTGTCCATGTCAAGACGGGCAGCACGGCCCGCAGTACTGAGAGGAGCCGACAGCTGGGGCATCGGCAGCAGGGGTGGGATATTGGGCAGAGTCTGCAGTTCAGACTGAGACCCCCTCCTCCAGCAGGGAGCAAGAGCATGAGGCCCCGAGAGCCAGCCGGCAAGGTTTAAGACCCGCTGGCCCCAGGCTTCGACACCCCCAGAGCAGGAATGCTGACTGCTGAGCTTCCCACTCCAGCAGGGGCTCCGGAAAGACAGCAGCTAATTACAGACAATTAAGCCTGCCGCTCTGGCTGGAGTCTAGGGGATACATTTTCATAACTTCTAACCGCGGGGTAGCTGGGGTGCTGCAGAGGCTGGGAGATGGCTCCGGGAGTGGGTGGTGCCTGCGAGGGCACCTGGGACCCCGGGGGGAACCAGGCTTTCCCACTGTGGCACTCTGAGGGTGCCAGGAGAAGGGGCTCTGGCTCAGGGCAGGTTGGTCTCCGCAGCAATGACCCCCGTTGCCCGACCTTGAACATCTGCTTCACGCGCTGCCGCGGCAGGTTCACGTTCAGCTTGTGCAGCAGCTGCAGCACCTCCCCGATGCTCAGGCTGCCATCCCCGTTCTTGTCCGCCTCGTCAAACGTCTGCTTCAGCCACTTTGGGGCGAGTTAGGGGCCAACGGCATCCGTGGGGCTGTCCAGGGGCTTCCCCCCACCCACCCACCCCCGCGCGGCCCCACTCCACCTGGCCCACCCCAAGGATATTGGTCCCGGGTGCGCTGCCGGCGGGCCAGGCTGTCCTCGTCACTGATGCCGGCCATGAGGTAGCGCAGGCCGGTGACCCAGGTGCGGGCCTCGTCCCCGCTGGACGAGACCAGGTCCAGCGAGTCCCGGTGGTCGCCGTAGTAGACGCTGAAGCAGCAGTTGGGGTCGAAGGTGCCATGGGGGTAGCGCTGGAAGATCTCCGACTGCCGGCCTTCGCTCACCTCCTGGATGGAGTCGATGGAGACTGCGGGCCGGCCGCAGGGCAGACAGGGTCAGCCCTGGGTCCCTGGCTCGCTCTCCACTCAGGCCCACAGCCCGCAGGGCCCGGGGAAGCGGCCATGGCCGAGTGGCCTGGGCCATGCTTAGCGCTGGGCCGTCGTCATAGCAACGGCTCAGCACCAAGCCTGGGTCCCTGTAAGCCCTGATTGCCAAGGCTGCTGCGTTTTTTTCCTTTCTGTGTTGGGGTGAAGCCCTTTCATGCCTGCAGGCACAGATCCGCCCTGGAAAGCCCAGGGGGGCCATGGGGGCCGGTGACTGACAACACCCCTGACTCAGAGGCTCCACACAGCATCACCCCCCCCATCTCCCACCCTCTCTACGGCCCAACCTGCCCTAATGCTTGGAGTGCGCTGGGGTGGGAGCTTGGGGACCCCCACACCCCAACAAAGCATTGGCTGCCCTCCACTCTGCTCTGACAGAGAGAGCCCCCTCTCCCACTTTGAACATGAAAAGA
>NW_022111357.1:43019766-43022957 GCF_000313985.2 Echinops telfairi
TCAAAGTCCCCTTGGACTCCTAGCTCCTCACTGCCTACTCTGGCCCACCAGTTCCTGCCTATCTGCTCAGACAGAGTGCTGGGCGCGCTAGGGCCATGCCACCCTCACCATCCCACCCGCCAGAGCGTGAGGCCACCCACCGGACCAATGCCTGTCCCGGAGACCCCAAGGCATAGGCTAGGGTCTTGCTCAATCACATACAGTATGGGGTTTCTCGTGGTCAGGGCCATGGGAGACATGGCTGTCTCTTCCCCCCTGGTCACAGGGAGGGGGCGTTAGGCCAGGTCCTGCTCCTTAGCCACCCTCCCAGTGCCCACATCGGAGCGCCCCCAGTGTGACCACAGTGCGGTGGCTGAGCTGGCTGGGCCTCTGCCAGGCACAGGGTGGGCCTGAGCAGTGGTGGCCACCAGTGACACCCAGCCTGACTTGCTGACCTTTCAACACACAGACTGAGGGGAGCTGGTCACCCTCCTGGGAATCTGCTCCTCCCTCGATGACCCCAGAAAACCACAGCAACACCGGCACCCCTCACACTTACACCTGGAGACCCCCCCTAGCCATGGAGGAGAAGGGCCAGGACCACAGGGCTAAGCCTCCCAGGTGCAGACCCCAGAGAGCAAAGCCGTTTTGATTTCCAGAGCTCAGCCCCTCCCTCCGGTCCATACGCTCTCTCTGAGCAGACCCCTCTCCTGTCTGAGCTCGCCCCTTGCCCCGGTCACAATGGGTGATGCTGCTGGCTTCAGGAACCCCCAGCCCTGACACCCCACGCGGTCCGCACCACCAGGTTCCCACCGGGCGCTGGGAGAGGAGGCTTGCCAGTGGGGACGGGTACTCGGGAGGCCTGCCTTCCAGGCAAGAGGGGAAGGGCTTGGGAAGGGAGAAGCACAGGCTTGGCCGCAGAAGCCTTACAAGAGGGCCTGTGGGTGCCACCCACCCTTCCACCCTCAATACAGAGGTGGGCAGTCCCCATCCCCTCCCCAGGCTGCTCTGGGCCACCCGAGGCAGACCATGAGACACTCTCCCTCCCAGGCAGGTGCCACCCCACTGCAGGGATTTCAGCAATAAGAAGGTGCTCAGCCAGTGCCAACACACAGGTCCCCATGAGAGAGCCCCCTCTCCCACTTTGAACATGAAAAGACACCCACCCCCACGAAAGGGGTAACAACTTCTTCCGGTAAGCGCCCCAGATGTCCCCTGGTGGAGAAGCAGGGTGAGACAGGGAGGAGCAGCCTGGTCCTCTGTCCATCTCGTCCCCCTTCCAGAAAGGTGGCAGCTGGCGAGCAACTTCAGCCCCTGGGCAGGGGCAGGGGAGCCTGGTGTCCCTCACGGTCTCATGACTGGCCCTGGCACCCAGGTCCCAGGAGCCTCTGCTTACAACACAGTGTGACCGTGGACAGGTGAGCTCAGAGGGACTCTGTACAAGCCTGATCCTGCTCACGCACCAGGGGTGGGGGAAGGCCAGGCCCCTCAGCAATGGAGCTGTCAGGGACTGGTGCCCGCAGCCCCAACACCAGGGCCCTGTCTCCTGCTGCCCCATCTGTGCTGGCTCCTTCTAAACTTCTCTGCCTAAGGATCCTGGCACAGGACTGGGCGGTGTTTCTGTCCGTGGTGAGTTGGAACTGACTGGATGGTACTGAACAGCAACACCGTGCCAGGCAGCCTGGGCACCGGCAGGCTCAGCCATCAGTCGGGGGATGCCCTTGAGGCATCACATGTGTGGAAAGAGCCCTTCCCCGTCCTGGGCTCCCATCCCATCCTGGTGCGATCCCAGAGTGACCTGGGGGGAGGGGAGCAGGGGCTGTCTGCCACACAGGCCTCCGTTTCCCCACCCTGTGCAGTGAGGGCGGCCTCACTCCTCTTCCACCACCACCCCCTGTACCCCCTTCTGGAAGCCTCCTTCCCCATCCTCCATGGCCTTCCCTGCCTGCTGCCTCTCTCCTCGGGCCTGCATGCAGTGACGGGTAGGCTGTGGGCCCTTAGATTAGGGAAGAGGCACCTGCCCTGCCCCTTCCTGGGCTGCCTCCCAGGCCCTGGGTGCTCTCAGCACCAAAGGACGCCTTCCTTCATGTAGGGGCAGGGAGGAAGGTGGGGCAGTCCAGGGCGATCCGTCTGAACTTGGCTCAGGTCTTCCCCAAAGGGGCTTCCTTGAGCCTCAGGCCACTTGTCCCTCTTTCCTGCTGTCCCAGGATGTCCATCGTGGACATTATCCTCTCACTCTGGGTGCCATCACCCTGTTCACCAGGTGCCTTGTGGGGTCTCTAAGACCTGGGATAGCACCCGGAACAGGATAGGAGCTCAAGGCTGAGCAAGGGAGCTCCCTACCCTGGACCCAGTGGGCAGCCCTGTCCTGCCCCCTCCCTCACTGCCCCTGCCAGCCTCCTCTCCGAGACACCTCCTTGGAAGTTCACTGTGGCCTCTGGGGCCCAGGCCACGGGCTCTCCCTTGGGACCTGTGGTGTCAGTGGTGCCCTTGGCAACTGCAGCGCGGAGGCCCCAAGGTGCCCGCCCCTGCCCACATCTGCTGCCAGAGCAGGTGTGGAAACTGCAGCCTCCCCACCAGAGGCCTCTGTGCCCCCTGCTGACCCCTGGGACCGTCCCTCCCCTCCCTGCCCTCCCTCCATCTGTGCAGAGGACCAGACTCGGCCTCTGTCCATCCACTGGCCTCTCAGCTACCCTAGCATTCGGCACAGGGCTGGACCCCATGGGGGGTGGGGGGGGAGCACCAGGCCCGCTTAATCCCAGAGACCACTAGATGGCATCCAGGCTGGACCAAGGGTCTAAGGCAGCAGTTCTCAACCTGTGGGTTCAGACCCCTTTGGGGGTGGAACGACCCTTTCACAGGGGTCGCCTGATTCGTGACAGGAGCAAAATGACAGTGATGAAGTAGCAATGAAAATAATTTTATGGTTGGGGTCCCCACCACCTGAGGCACTGTATGAAAGGGTCGTGGCATGAGGAAGGTTGAGGACCACTGGTCTAAGGGATGCCTATCACCCACCCACACTCCCCCCCACACCCCACTGTCCAGATGTCACTCCAAGCCGAGCCTCCTAGAGACTTCCCGGCAGGGACTCAGTGCCCCCAAGCTGTCTTCCAGCTGTTCGGGGAGGGTCCTTCCCCAGGGACTCTGAACCTGCCCCTACCACCACCCCACCCCACCACCCCGACCCTCCCCCCAACCCTCTGCAGAGA
>NW_022111357.1:43023094-43024653 GCF_000313985.2 Echinops telfairi
GCACTTCCTCCTGGGCCTGCCCTGGCCGCAGCCTTGGAGGGGAGCCCTCAGGCTGCCGCTAGAGCCACACTTAGCCCCTAGAGAGAGGCAGGGGTGCAGGGGAGGGCAGAGGATGACTGAGAGGGGGACAGGAGACCCCAGACCACTGACACCTCCAGGGAAGCTGTGTCTTGCTCCCATGGGCACCCAGCTAGGGGCTTCCGTGCCTGGATTGGCCCCAGTGCCCTCCCTGGATACGGCCAAGCTCCCTGTGACCTGAGGCAGTGCCTCAGCCAGGCAGGCCCCTCTAGCTTGGCCTGGTTGCCATCGGTGTCCCAGGCTAACCTGTCCCACCCTCCAGGACCACTGACACCCCCAAGGCACTGTCCAGTGACTATGGGGAGGGGGGCAAGTTAATGACACCCCGCCTCTCCTCTGGTCCCATCCTGACACTGAGCCAAGGCCACCCCAGAGTCCAGCTGCTCAGCGGACTTAGGCCAAGGGGACTCAATGCTGGGCAACCAGGAAGGGATCAGGAGGGCTCCGTCCCAGGGCAGAGTCTCAACAGGCTGGGGCCCTGGGAGCACTCCTGCCACAGGACACTTATGTCCTCATCCCCACCCCAAGCCCACCCACTCCCCTGCCTGGGCACTGCCAGGTCTAGAGGCCTCACCCCCCACAGGAGGGTCACCAGGGCAGCTTGCTGGCAGCACCTGGGCTTGGGTGTAGGAAGACATCCAAAATGCTGGCCACGCACCCTGCTGACTGTGCCCATCTCAAGCCCCCAGCCCCGCCATCCTGAGGCTGCCAAGAGTCTGGCTGAAGCTAGCCCCCACACCCTGCACAGAAGGAGGGGCCACAGAGCCCGGAACAGTCTGGGCCTGCAAAGTCAAAGGGTCCAAGGGGGGTGGGAGTGCAGACTGAGAGGACATGGACTTGGTGGGCTGACCAGAGAGCCCAGGACACCCTCAGAGAGAGCCAATGTGATCACCCGAAGCCAAACCCCCAAACTGTCTTTGCCTCCTTGGCTGAAGTGGAGGGCTTCCAGGGGCTCTGAGGTCTGCTTCACAATGGATTAGCCAACCACGTATCCCCAGAATGGGAGGGGGCGGCCTGTGCACCCCAGGAAGAAGGGGCCCCTGGCCCACACTTGGCATCACCACCTGTGCTGGATAAGGGTCTGTGTGTGGGGAGGGGGCTCCTCCCTCCTGACCGGGGTCCCATGGCCACTGGCATCCAGACCCAGATTGGATGCGGCTCTGCAGCCTACAGCCCTGGTCAGGGCCATGGGAGACACGGCCGGCCGTGGGTGGTGCCCAGGGCCACCCACCACCCTGCTCACAGCATGATCCTCCTGCAGCCATCAGCCTTTCAGCCATTGGGCTAGCCTCGGTCCATCAACACCCCACCCACCAGAGACCCCCCTCCCTTCCAGACACTGGGCCACGCCAGTCCTAGCTCAAGCATTCTCCTTGGGGATGCCCTGTCCCAATCTGGGGTACCCCCACCTAACCCCGAGACGCAGCCCAAAGCCTCAGTCTCCTCAAAGTCCCCTTGGACTCCTAGCTCCTCACTGCCTA
>NW_022111357.1:43024753-43031513 GCF_000313985.2 Echinops telfairi
GGTCCATCAACACCCCACCCACCAGAGACCCCCCTCCCTTCCAGACACTGGGCCACGCCAGTCCTAGCTCAAGCATTCTCCTTGGGGATGCCCTGTCCCAATCTGGGGTACCCCCACCTAACCCCGAGACGCAGCCCAAAGCCTCAGTCTCCTCAAAGTCCCCTTGGACTCCTAGCTCCTCACTGCCTAATCCGGCCCACCAGTTCCTGCCTATCTGCTGCCCTTCGGCTTTCAGCCTGCTGAGCCTGGTGGCCACTCTCCCCAGGGCAGAGGACTCCGGGACTGGTTGAACGGGCCCAATCCAACCTCCCCAACATGGACCTGAACCCCAGTGCCCAGGCCCCCTCGACCTCATTGATGTCCTGCGCAGTAATCCTCCACTGACCAGCCATCTAATCTGTCCTCTGACCCATGGCCCCACCCCACTTGGTGTGCAGCTGCTGCTGGGATACAGCAGGGGAGGGGCCTCACCCCCAGCCTCCAGCCAGGGCTCCCCTGCCCACACCACTGTTGCCCCCCCTAGGTCACCCGCCAGCCCCCCATCATGTCCTGTGACCACGGTGCACCCCTGACCTGCCTCAGTCACCTCCACAATTGGTTCACTTGAGCCACCTGCCCTCCATCCGACAGGCACCCCCAGCTCAGGCCAAGGACCCCAAGGCTTCCGGCACCCAGGAGCTGCCAGAGAATCGACCTGTCTGCAGGGGGCGCTTGAGGTGAGCGGTGCCCAGCCCCTGCCCCCTGCTCCTGCCCTCCTCCCCTGTCACCTGCAGTCACTGTCCCCCACCCCCATGTACCTCTGACTGAGACCCTCAAGTTACAGGAGGCTCTGCCAGCACCTGGCATCGGCTCACCCACCCACCCACGATGGTCGCCTCCCTGGCCCCCACCTGCCCCAGGTGTTATCCTGTCCATCCCGAGCTGGCCCAGACTTGAGGAGTGTCCCAGAGGAGACCACTTGCAGAGCCAGGGCCCCCACCATGGTCCCAATCAGGGCCACCCTGCTGCTCCTGTTCACGGCTCCCTGAGTGCTTGCCTGCAGCCCCCTGCTGACCCTCAGCAGGGAAGGCAGCTGCTGGAGCAGGCTGGGACAGGGCCTGGGGTCTGGACCCTTCCCGTCTCAAATCCTCAGCCCCCTCTCCACTTCCACTCCTCCTCCCGGGCCGCCCCTCCCTCGCCCCACGGCCTGAGACGCTGTTCTATGCCTGTGGGTCGTCCCCAGTGTGGCCACGTGTGTTTCTCTGTGGACTGCCTGGCCCCAGGACACCTTGGACATAGAATGTCCCCTGCCCCATGGGTAAGGGGCTGGGAGAGCTGAGAGAAGGCATCACAGAGAACCTAGACTCAGCCCTCTGGGATAGGGGAGGACACAGTCCCCATGCCACCCTGAGGAGGTGACGGCAGCCGGCTCTTGGCCTGAGCACTGCTGGACAGGCATGGGGCCAGCTTTCTAGGGCCTGGCTGCTTCCAACCAGTGGCAGCAGCTCCAACTTTGTCCTAGAAGATCCAAGGCACAGGGACAGGCAGAGGGACAACAGGGGCCCCAGAGCCTGCAGTGCCCTTGACCCCATACCAGCCCCACAGAGAGAAGAGGTGGCCCCTGAAGGTCCAGTTTTGGCAGCTGGGGGTAGGGGTCCTAGCCCCACTCCAACTGACTTTGAGCACGACCTCAGGTGGGTTCTACCTGTAGGAACCTCAGTTTCCCCCTTTTCCAAGGATGCCACTCTTGGGCCCCTTGCTGGTTCGTTCTGAAGCCCCAGCAGCGAGCAGCAGTGATCCGAGCAGGAGTTGGGGATTGGGGGACTGCTGCATCCCGGGCAGCAGGCTGGCAGTCTAATTCTGTTTGTATGGTTCAGATGGTTCCGTCCTCACACGGTTGGCAACCCGGCCCGAGTTGTCTGTGTGGTGAGGACCCGCCTTTCCCGGAGGATGACAAGAATTCAATTTCACTTCCTGCAAAACCCCACAAATGACAGCCATGCCCTCCAGGTACAGGCAGGGTGACCCTTCCAGGGGCTGCCCCCCTGCTGGGGCGAGGGGACATATCTTGCTCACTCACCCCTTGTTTAACATACACAGGGCACCCCGGAACATCGGGGGGCAGTGTCTTCCCCCCTCCTGCAGCCTTCAGGGCTTGCAGATCCCAGGCTGAGCCTGCAACCTGGCCCCTCCTCTGATCACGTGCCTGCTTTCCCAAAGGTCAGGGTCAGGGCCACCTGCTCATCTGTCGCGGCCTCACCCCACCGGTGGTCCCAGCCCTGCTGCATCACTCTTGCTCGACCCAGGGGTCTGCACCCTTGGTCCACCTTTGGACCCAGCTCGGAGTGCCGCCCTGCCTGGCCTGTGCCTGGGGCAGAGAGGAGGCCGCAGGGACAGGGCCTGGTCCCTCCATCAAGCAGCAACCGGTTGCTCCCCCAGATGGGCCCGGGCGCTGGCCCGGCGCCGACGGGGGAGGGCGGCCCACACACAGATGGCGGAGACGATTTCAACGTCTTGAGAGGCAGCTCGTCCCCCCCACACGTCTGGGCGCCTCCTCCCTGACTATTTTTACTTCATTGGGGAGTGTGAGTCGGCTCCCTCACGCCTCCCCCAGGCAGGGCTTAGGGGTGGCCGAACCCTGGCCCCCAACACCAGGAGCCACTGCCCAGCCCTTGGTGGCTCCAGCCTGGTCAGCAAAGTGCCGGAGGGGCCCCCTGACAAGCTGGGAGCACTGGTAGGGCAGCACCACTTTGGGGACCTTGGCTGCACCCTTTCCGTCCAGTGGCAGGGTCCTTCCGGCAGTGGCAGGGTCCTTCCGGCAGAAGGCCTGACTCCCTCACATGACCCAGGCAGGAGGGCCACTAGGAGGGGACTGGCCAGACCGCTCCAGCCACCTCAGCCTTCAAGGCCTCTGTGTGTGGCCCCTGGGGAAGACAAGGACCATGTATGTCCTACAGGCGGGGACAGATTCTTGGTGGCCAGCCAGTCTGTCTGCCCACCAGTGGAGCTTGGCTACACTAAGAGCATTGCCCACACTGGTTGGGGCCCTCAGCAGCCTGCCTGCCCCCCCAGCTGGTGGCACTATGCCTGGCTGGTCCCACCCCACCAGGTATGATGAGGGCCTGTGAGAACTTTTTCATCCTGCCCCTTACCCAGGGATCGTCCTCATGGCCAGAGACAACCAGAAAGGATGGGACGCCCACCAGGAACAGGGTCACTGGGCAGTCCCAGCAGCTCACTGGGTGTGAACCTGAGCTCTCTGAGGCTGGGATCCAGGACTCATGACCACCCCAGGAAGCAGCCCCTTTCCGTAATGGTCGCCCCAGACCCTAATCCAATCCCCAGCAGAGCCACTGCCATCTCAGACCTGCCCTCTGAGCACGGGGAGACCTGAGGGCCTGGAACAGCCAGAAGGCTCTTACCTGGCTTCCCTCTGCCTGTAGCCCAGAGGGGCAGGCTCCCTCTAGACCTGCCCCTCTGCCCCCCACCCACTCCAGCAGGTTCAGAGATTCAGCAGGTGCCACGTGTCTCCCCGAGTCCCTGGTGATGAGCACAGGGCGGGCTGTAGATGCTCCTCACACCCAGTGCCCTCTATCAATGCACATGTAAGCTTCCTGATACCTGGGTCCCCTTGTCTATTTCCACCGGGCTCTCCAGCCCAGCCCCCCACGTCCCCCTAGCCTTGTTGCTCCCTTCTTGTTCACAGAGCCGTGAGGCCGGAGCACAGGGGCAGGGGGGCTGCAGTCAGGAAAGGTGAGAGCCTCGGCAGGGTCAGGGCAGGCGAGCACGCCAGCTGGGAGCACTGCTCCAGGAGCCCGTGCGAGTGGAGGGTGCAAGGGTGGCGTGAGGCTGGGTGGGGCTGTTCCTGAAAAGTCACCAGATGGAGCCCAGGCCGCCCAGCAGGTGTCTCTGTTCCTCCTGCAGGACAGTGCGGGAGGGGTGGGGGGGGCAGCCGCTTCGAGAGGAGGGCCCCTGAAGTTGGAAGAGTCCAGGCCATGGGGGTGGGCGGCAGCTGGTAGGACCAGGAGGAGTAGGCAAGAGGCCAGGGAAGCGCCAGGAAACGCAAGAAGGAGGAGGCGGGAGGCCAGTTTCCTGGAGAGCACCTGCCTGGAGGCTAGCACAGGTAAGAGGGGGGGTGGGCAGTCTGCTTCCTGACTCAGCGTCCTGGCATCTCCTACTGGAGGAACGCTTTCAGGTGCCCCCGTCTCGCTTGATTCCACTCTGCTCAGGTTTTGGCCTGGGGTCCCAGTCTCCCTCATCCACACACTTCCACCAGTGTCTCTGCCCTCCACTGTGTTGCCCTCTCACACCCACCACTGACCCCAGACGGCTCTGGGCAAGAGACTACCAGGAAGCTGCGTCTCCGTCCACAGAGAGTTCAGAAAGAAACAGAGGAGCTGGCTGTCTCCCACCAGGCCTGCCTGAGCCAGGAACAGAAGCCGAGGCCAAGCCGCATGGGCTTCCTGATTTGAGCAGGCGGAAGGTACCCACTCTGTCCCCAGTCAAGGGTCCACCCCTGCTCCAAAGGCCCTGCCTATTGACAGAATCCCCTGGGCCCCTGTACCCTCAGGTCCCCCCCACCCCATCTCCCCTGGAGTCTTGGTATCTCCTGCTCCTCTGCCCCTTGTGCTCCCCTGGCCCTCTGAACCCCCTGCCAGGCACCCTGGTTTCTAGCTGCCCCAACCTGGGGCCCAGAGCTCCAGGGTTCCATGCCTGGCCTCTGACCAACAGGCACTCAGCGTGGCCATTCCCAACCCAGGCACCATGGCGGGGGCTCCCAAGGTACCTGGCACCTGGCAGGTGTGAGGAAGCCAGGATCAGGCTGCCTTGGGAAGGTGCCTGCTTCTCCCACTGCTGCCAAGCAGCCCCACTCACTGCCATTGCCGCACAGGAAGTCTGTCCACCAGTGGAGCCCACGTCCACTGCACTGGAAGCGCAGTCCCAGAGAGATGCAGCTGATTACTCATCCCTTTGACAGCCCCCTGCCCCCTCTACAGCGTTCAGGGACCCGGGAGGGGCCACTTCCTGAGCGGGCTCTCTGCCCACTTACAGAGAGAGGTGCCAGGAGCGGCGATACCGTCGCCTTCGGCTCATTATCGGGGCAGATGGAGGGCTGGACCCAGGGCTCCAGCCCATCTGCTCCTGGCCCCGTGGCCCATCCGAGAGCTCTCCTGGGAGGGGCCACCAGCAGAGAAGTCAGTGCTGCTTCCTCCCCTCCCCCACTGCCCTGGGTGGGGGCACAGATCGGGCACTGTGACTGACGACTCCTCCCCAAAGCCAGGGCATTCTGTGACTGCTGTGCCCTCCCTGGATCGGGGCCATCTGTGGGTCAGGATCCCTGCCCTTAGGGTCTTAGGGCCAGTGGATCAAGATGGGGCAAAGGGGGTCCTCAAACTGTAGCTTGGCCACTCCCAGTGTTGGCCTCACGGAGCCCCCTACAGGCCAGGTCTTCCCTGGGGACCACCCCACTCAGGAACCCTGCCCAGCACGGGGGCAGCAGCTTCAGGCAGGTGCCCCGGGCAGAGCTGGACATATAGCCCAGCCTGTCCTTGAAGCGCCAGGCCGGTGTCGCTTCACCACGCTCTATTCATGAAGGGCATCTTGGTTGGGGGTGAGGAGAGACACATGCCCTCTTGCCCTCAGCACCCTGCAGATACCCTATCTGCATCCTCATGGCCCCCCGGGTGCCCCTCTCTCACAGCAGAGGCTCAGAAAAGTGCAGCACCTGGCATGGGATCCCACACCTCATCGGAGGCACCAGCATAGCCCAGTCTGCCTCTGACCACAAGGCCATGCCCCACCCCACCCCCTCGCCTCTCCAACCTTGCCTGCTGGCCCATCCCCTCCACCCAGACCAATCAGGGGGCAGCACGCCTGGCCAGTCTCCCAAGTCAGGCTCCGAGCTCCCCTCCTCAGAAAGTTCTTCCCGTTAGCCTCCTCAAGTCAGCCCTAGTGTAAAATTGGCCATAGTCAAGGGCTTCAGGAAAAAGTGCTGTGGGGGGTGGGGCAAGGGCAGTCGAAGCTGGGGTGCAGGAGAAGCTCCGCTAGATCCCTCCTCAAGGGCCCTGCAAGGTTGACCCTGACATCCCCACCATGCACCTTCCTCCAGCGGATCCCGAGGTCCTGGTGCCAAACAGTCTTGGGGGTGGGGGGTGGGGTCCTGTGTCCGACACCAGCTCCCAGCACAGGAAAGGACAAGCGCGGGCCGCCACAGTCTCCAGCCATGGGGCCCTAGGGCACGCAGAGCCCCTGTGCCTGTCGCTGTCCGTGGTGCTGACCGAGGCTCTGAGCCGCCGGCGCTGCCTTTAAAGCCCTGGTTGGGGAGGGAAGAGGAGCCTGGGAGCCCCAGGGTCTCAAGCACCAGATCCCACTCGCCCTGGCCACCCCTCCAGAGAGCCGGTTTACCAGCCAGGGGCAGGGCAGAGGTCAGGGAAATTGGGTCAGTGCAGCTGCTCCCTCCCTGCCCAGAGGGATTCTTCCTCTCCACCCTCCTGTGCAAGTGGGACCCTCTACCGGGGAACTGGGACAGTGCGGGTGAAAGGAATGTGTGCTGCTCAAGATCGGGGTCATCTGGCCGCCCTGGCCGGAACCCCACCTGGCGGGGCAAGAACTGCCTGCGTCGGGCCCCCAACAGGCTGGCCAGCCCCTGTACCGAGCTCTGCCCCACCTCTGACCGCCCCCCGACCCTCACTCTTACCTTGGTCCCGGCTGAGCCCGCCCGGGTCCCCAGACCCTTCCATGGCCCGTGGGCAGCAAGCCCTCCGCTACCGGCGTGGCCCAA